>NC_142032.1:66338552-66644952 GCF_982192425.1 Myodes glareolus | reverse complement strand
GACTTTAATTTCTTTCTTTATTTCTTCCTTGACCCAGGGATCATTCAGTAGTTGACTGTTCAACTGCCACGCATTTGAAGGCTTTCTGGTGTTCGAATTGTTATTGAAATCTAACTTTATTCCGTGGTGATCCAACAAGACACAGGTGGTTACTAGTATTTTTTTGTATCTGTGGAAGTTTGCTTTGTTACCGAGTATGTGGTCAATTTTCGAGAAGGTTCCATGAGCTGCAGAGAAGAAGGTATATTCTTTCCTACTTGGGTGGAATGTTCTATAGATATCTGTTAAGTCCATTTGATTCATTACCTCTAGCAATTCTCTTATTTCTCTGTTGAGTTTCTGTTTGATTGACCTGTCCATTGGTGAGAGAGGTGTGTTGAAGTCTCCTACTATTAGTGTGTGTGGTTTGATGACTGCCTTGAGTTCTAAAAGTTTTTCTTTTACATAAGTGAGTGCTTTTATATTAGGGGCATAGATATTCAGGATTGAGACTTCCTCCTGATGAATTGTTCCTGTTATAAGTATGAAATGTCCATCTCCATCTCTTCTGATTGATTTTAGTTTGAAGTCAATTTTGTTAGATATTAGAATGGCCACACCCACTTGTTTCTTAGGTCCATTTGCTTGGAAAACCTTTTTCCAACCCTTTACTCTGAGTAGATGTCTATCTTTGTGGTTGAGGTGTGTTTCTTGTAAACAGCAGAATGTTGGATCCTGTTTTCGTATCCAATCTCTTAGTCTGTGCCTTTTTATAGGTGAGTTGAATCCATTAATATTAAGTGATATTAATGACCAGTGGTTGTTGATTCCAGTTATTATTATTATTTTTTTTGTGTGTGTAGTAGAGTTTGTGTGTTTCTCTTCTTTGAGTTGTGGTTGTGAAGGGTCGCTAGATGTCTGTGTTATTGTAGGCAGCGATGACAATGTTGGATTCCTTGGGTTCGATTTTCCTTCTATTACTTTCTGTAAGGCTGGATTTGTGGCTATGAATTGTTTAAATTTATTTTTATCCTGGAATATTTTGTTTTCTCCGTTGATAGTGAACGATAGCTTGGCTGGGTATAGTAGTCTGGGTTTGCATCCATGGTCTCTTAGTTTCTGCAGTACCTCTATCCAGGATCTTCTGGCTTTCATGGTTTCCATAGAGAAATCCGGTGTAAGCTTGATAGGTTTACCTTTATAAGTTACTTGACCTTTTTCCTTTGCAGCTCTTAATATTCTTTCTTTAGTCTGTATGTTTTGTGTTTTGATTATTATATGGTGAGGGGATGTTTTTTTTTTGATCCAGTCTATTCAGTGTTCTGTATGCTTCTTGAACCTCATAGGAATATCATTCTTTAGATTGGGAAAGTTTTCTTCTATAATTTTGTTGAATATATTTTCTGGGCCTTTGTTCTGCAGTTCTTCTCCTTCTTCAATCCCTATTATTCTTAGATTTGGTTTTTTTTTTATTGTGTCCCAGATTTCTTGAATGTTTTGTGAAGAGAATTTGTTGGATTTGCCGTTTTCTTTGACCAGAGCGTTTATTTTCTCTATGGTATCTTCAGAATCTGAGATTCGTTCTTCTATCTCTTGTATTCTATTGGTTATGCTTGATTCTGTAGTCTCCGTTCATTTACCTAGATTTTCCATATCCAGCCGGTTCTCGGTTTGCGTTTTTTTCATTGCCTCCATTTCAGTTTTCAATTCTTGAACTGTTTCCTTTACCTGTTTGATTGTTTTTTCTTGGTTTCTCAGGGTATCATTCATGGATTTACTTAATTCTTCAAACTTTTTGTTATATTTCTCATCCATTTCTATACTCATTTCTTCAAACTTTTTGTTATACTTCTAATCCAGTTCTTTAAGGGAGTTATTCACATCCTGTTTAAGGCACTCTATTGCTTTCATAATGGCACTTTTTTCCACTTCTTCTGGATTAAGGTGTTCAAGTCCTTCTATTGTAGGGTCGTTGGGATCTGGTGTTTTCATGTTGTTTTTCAGATTGTTGGACGAGGTCTTGCCTTGGCGTCTGCCCATCTCTTCCTTCAAATGCTCTCTATTGGATCTTCTGGTACCGGGTCAGGTTCCCTTGTTGGGCAGGGACTTCACTGACAGAATGCCCACCTGTCCTCAGGCAGGCTTTTAAGACACAAGAACTGCCTCCTGTCGGGATGCGCCTACAGCCCAGGCCCAGCGTGCAAGGCAGCTGAGTTGGGGAAATTTTATGGCCCCAGGGGGAAGGGAGAAATATAGGAATTTGTACCTGTATGGAAGCTGGGATGGGAGGCGGGAGAGCTTAGCAGGGTGGAGCCAGCACTGCAGGGTGACCTGGGAGTCTATGGGGTCCGGGAAAGTCCTCCGAGCTCCACCTCGCCGGGCCCCTGCCATGGGCCAGATGCAAACTCACCCCTCCAATGGCCCTCTGCTAGAAGTCAGGGCCCCTTGCTGGTCCGGAATGTCGTTGAGCTGACACTGAGCCCACCTGTCCTCAGGCAGACTTTTAAGGCACAGGAACTGTCTCCTGCCGGGAAGTACCTACAGCCCAGGCCCAGCGCGCAAGGCAGCTGAGCTGGGAAAATTTTATGGCCCCAGGGGGAAGGGAGAAATATAGGAATTTGTACCTGTATGGAAGCTGGGATGGGAGGCGGGAGAGCTTAGCAGGGTGGAACCAGCACTGCAGGGTGACCTGGGAGTCTATGGGGTTGGGGAAAGTCCTCTGAGCTCCACCTCGCCAGGCCCCTGCCACGGGCCAGAAGCAAACTTACCCCTCTGATGGCCCTCTGCTCTTTCAGTTAATTTTACATCTAGCTGCTTTGCTGAAAATATTTATAAGCTGTAGGAGTTTCCTGGTGAAAATTTTTGGGTTACTTACATATTTTATCATACCATCTGCAAATCAAGACACCTGACGTCTTCCCTTCCTATTCTTATCCCTTTTGTCTCCTTTAGTTGCCTACTTGTTCTAGCTAACTCATTTGAGTACTATATTGAATAGATAGGGAGAGAGTGGACAACCTTGTCTTGTTGCTGAATTTAGTAGAATTGCTTTCAGTTGCTCTCCATTTAAGTTGATGTTGGCTATGGGCTTGCTATAAATTGCCTTTATTATGTTAAGGTTTGTCCCTCCTATCCCCAATCTCTCCAAGAGTTTTTTCGTATGAGTGCTCTGTCTGCATGTATGTCTGCATACCAGAAGAGGGCATCAGATTCCATTATAGATGGTTGTGAGCCATCATGTAGCTATTGGAAATTGAACTTAGGACCTGGAAGAGCAGCCAGGGCTCTTAATCCCTGAGCCATCTCTCGCAGCCTCAAAGACTTTTATTATAAAGAGGTGTTGAATTTTGTCAAAGGCCTTTTCTGCATCTAATGAAATGATCATGTGGTTTTTGTCTTTCAATTTGTTTATATGGTGGAGTACATATTGATTTATTGATTTACATATGTTGAACCATCCCTGCACCTCTGGGATGAAGCCTACTTGATCATGGTAGATGATCTTTTTAATGTGTTCTTGGATTCTGCTTGCTACTATTTTATTGAGAACCCTCACATCCATGTTCATAAGGAAATTGGTATGTAATTCTTTTTCTTTGCTGAGTCTTTATGTGGTTTGAGTATCAGGGTAACTGTGGCATAACAAAATGAATTGAACAATGTTACTTGAGGAGTATTGGCAATAAGTCTTCTTTGAAAGATCTGGTAGAATTCAACCATAAAACCATGTGTCATTGGGCTTTTTAAAAAGACTTATTTATTTATTATGTATAGTGTTCTGCCTGTATGTCTGCCTGAAGATCAGAAGAGGGTACCAGATCTCATTACAGATGGTTGTGAGCCACCGTGTGGTTGCTGGGAATTGAACTTAGGACTTCTGGAAGAGCAAACCGTGATCTTGAACTCTGAGCCATTTCTCCAGCCCCGTTGGGAGACTTTTAATGACTGCTTTTATTTCACTAGGAATAATAAATCCGTTTAAATTGCTTTTCTGATCTTGATTTAACTTTGCTAAGTGATATGTATCAAGAAAAAATTATCCATTTCTTTTAGATTTTCCAATTTGATAGAGTACAGATTTTTATATCTCCTTATGATTCTCTGAATTTCCTCTGTGCTTTTTGTTATGTCCCCTTTTCATTTCTAATTTTTCTAATTTGGATATTCTTTCTCTTCCTTTTAGTTAATTTGGATAAAATTTGTCAATCTTATTGATTCACTCACAAAATCAACTCTTTGCTTCATTGATTCTTTGTATTGGTTTTGTTTGTTTGCTTGTCTCAATATTTTTGATTTTTCCCCGAGTTAGATTATTTCTTAAAATCTACTCCTTTTGGGTGTGATTCTTCTTTGTTCTAGAGATTCAGGTGCACTGTTAAGTTGCTAGTATGTGATTTTTTCCAGTTTTTTTTATGTATGCACTTAGTGCTGTGAACTTTTCTCTTAGAACCTCCTTCATTGTGTCCCATAAGTTGTGTGTTCATTTTAAATTAAATTTTAGAAGGTCTTTAATTTCTACCTTGACCCATTTTTCATTCAGTAGAGAGTTATTCAATTTTATAAATTTGTAAGCTTTCTGTTATTTCTGTTGGTATTGATATCCATTTTTAATCTCTGGTGGTCCGCTGGGATTCAGAATGTTATTTCAATTTTTTATATCTATTGAGTCTTGCTTTGTGTCAGAGTGTGTGGTCAATTTTGGAGAAAGTTCCATGAGGAGATGAGAAGAAAGCATATTCTTTTGTGTTTGGGTGAAGTGTTCTATAAAAGTCTGTTAGGTCCATTTGATTTATGTGTTGGCTAGCTCCAACATTTCTCTGTTTAGTTTTTGTCTGGATGACCTGTGTATTGGTGAGAGTAGGGTGTTAAAGTCTCCCACTCTCAGTGTGTGAGGGTCAGTATGGGACTTAAGCTGTAGTAGAGTATCTTTTACAAACTTGGGTCATAAATGTTAAGACTTAAAATATCTTCTCGGTGGATTTTTCCTTTGATGAGCATGCACTATCTTTGTCTATCTCTTCTAATTAGTTTTGGTTTGAAGTCTATTTTGTCAGGTATCAAAATGGCTATATAAGCTTGCTTCTTAGTTCCATTTGTTTGGTGTAGTTTTTTCTAAGCCTTTACCCTAAGGTGATATCCATCCATGATGTGAAAGTGTGTTTTTTGGGTACAGCAGAAGCATAGATTCTGTTTTCCCATCTATTCTACTAGTTGGTGTCTTTTTATCAGGGAATTAAGACTGTTAATGTTGAGAGATAACAATGACCAATGATTGTTAATTAATTCCTGTTACTTTGCTGTTGTTGTTGTACGCATATGCACACACACACGCACACTTCTCTACTTTTGACTTTGCTGGTCTGGGATCATTTATTTCCTGGGTTTTTTGAATGTAGCTAACCTGCTTAGGTTGAACTTTTCCTTCTAGCACCTTCTGTAGGGTTGACTTTGTAAATATATATCTATCTATGGTGACTGAGAGTTTTACTGAGTATACTACTCTGGGCTGGCATCTGAAGCTTCTTAGTGTCTGCACCACATTTGACTGAACCCTTCTGGCTTTAAAAGTCTCCATTAAGAAGTTAGGGGTAATTCTATCAGGTCTGCCTTTATCTGCCTCATGGCCATTTTCCCTTGCAGCTTTTTAGCATTCCTTCTTTGTTCTGCACATTTAGTGTTTTGGTTATTATGTGCCAAGGGGTCTTTTATTTTATGGTTCAGTCTATTTGGTGTTATGAAAGCTTCTTGTATTTTTTTTAGGCATCTCCTTCTTTAGGTTAGGAAAATGTTCATCTGTGATCTTATTGAAAATATTTTCTGGGCCTTTGAGCTGGAATTCTCCTTCTTCTATTCCTATTATTCTTAGTTTTGTTCTTTTCACAGTGTCCCAGATTTTCTGACTGTTTTGTGCCAAGAAAATTTTTAGATTTAAAGTTTTCTTGGACTATAATATTTATTTCTTGTATTATTTCTTGTATTTTGTCTTCAATGTTGAGATTTTTCTCTTCCATCTTTTGTATTCTATTGGTGAAGCTTGCCTTTGTTGTTCATGTTTGAGTTCTTAAAGTTTCCATTTCCAGAATTTCCTGACTTTGTTTTCTTTATTGATTCTATTTCCTTTTTCAGATCTTGAACCTTTCCTTCCATTGTTTATGTCTTCATAGTTGTCTTTAAGTGACTTAATCATTTCTTCTGTAAGGACCTTTAACATCTTCATACAGGCTGTTTTAAGGTCTTTTTCTTGTCTTTCAGCTAAGCAGGAATAGTCAGGGCCTGCTGGCATAGGGATGCTGGCTCTAGTGGAGACATATTGTCCTGGAGGATTGTCTCTGATTATGTTTTCCTGCTGGTATCTAGGCGTCTGGATTGGGAAGGTTGTTGTTCTAGATGCTCCTATCTGGTCTTGTCTATCAGGTGGGTGTTTTTTACATTGGTTTCTGTTTCCTCTCTGGTTCTTAGGATGAATGTGGGGAGTGTGTGTTACCTGGTAGGAATTTTTTCTGGGGTCCTGATAGATGTTGCAACTTCTTCCTTGACAGGAATGGCCTCTCAGGAGAGTCAATTTATTTGCTGGAGTGACCTCTGTCAGGCTGCCCATGCTCTAGTGGATGACTCACAGCCATGTGCACATGGGCAACACTGCCTGGAATTTGGTTAGTTTATAAAAAAAGAAGAGGACATGGAGTTGGAGGGGAGAGTAGGAATGGGTATGATCCAAATGCATTGTATACATGCGTGGAAGTATTAAGAATAAACACAAAATATTACACACAGTAATTTCTTCTTAGACACTCAAATTATGTCCAACAGTGAGAGTTTTGCACATCTTAAATAATATTTCAAATGAAATAGCAGGAGCCTCCCATCTCCGCCCCACCTTGGGGCCACAGAAAATAGTTGGTGGCCTTACTCAGTTCCTCCCTGAAGGATACATTATCTGTGGCTGCTTTCAAGACAAAGGAAGCATTTTCTGATGTGCATCTGAGATGTAAATAGGGCTGAGCCAAACCTTTGGAGAGCCTGTACTTGGTGCAGACATCACACTTTCAGATGTGCTAACTTCTCTACTGTCCCACATAAGAAATGACTTTCAGAATGGTCAGGTGTCTTGTCATGGCCACCATCTATGGGTGGCAGAGCCATAAGGGACCCTAACTACTGTGCTTTACTTGACTCCAGTTAGTGCCAGATTTTTCTACGTGAAGACTCTGTAGCGAGATATATTTATAGCGCGAATTCTAATTGATCTTAATAATAAAAACCAGAGTCAGATATTAGGGGGTGTAAGCTGAGAGATCAGGTAAGCAGAACAGTCAGCTACTAGAGTTCTTTGTACCTCTACTGAATCCTCAGATGGAAGGGGGGCAAGATCCTGTCTACGTAAATCTTTCTCAGACTGAATCCTGAGCTCCTGTCTCCTCCTACCTTATATTCCTCTCTCTGCCCAGCTATATTGCTTCCCATCTTAACCTCCCTGGTGCTGGGGTTAAAGATGTGAGCCACCACCACCTGGCTCTGTTTCTCTTTTGGACTGGATCAATCTTGTGTAGCCCAGGGTGGCCTTGAACTCACAGAGATCTATCTTACTCTGCCTCCCAAGTGCTGGGATTGAAAGTGTGTGCCACCACTGACTGGCCTCTGTGGCTCGCTAGTGGTTAGCTCTGCACTCCGATCTTCAGGCAAACATTATTTGTTTGATTGCAAGCAATATATCACCACATGTATGGAAGACTTTTCTTTGTATATGGGTGTGTATGGAGTTGCTGAGCCAGCAGTGACCCCCGTGGAAATCGGGGTCAACCTCATGCTCAGATTTTACCTAAAGCTACCATTTCAAGCTCTATTTCATGCTCAGACAGAAGGTTTCCATTGTGCTTTTAAACTTTTCAAGCCGGGGGGTGGGGTGAAAGTTGGAAATGAAGTCATGTACATGCCTGATACATTATTAATAAAGCAGACAAAAAAACAAAAAAAGCAATAAGAGTTTTTGAAAAGTAATTTTAACTTTGATGTGGCCACATAGATTTTAGAGGGGAAATAGGGTCATTTTCAACCATGTTCTCCGAGTCTTCAAATGAGGCAGAGAAATGTATAATGAAGCCCAAAGGAAAGAATTTTGACAGGTGAAAACCTAAATCTCTTCCTGAAGAGTAAAATATTTGGTAAAATATTTTTCTTATAAGTGTTCTCAGCAGTGTAGGGAATTCTTGAATGACAGCTTTGAGTCATGCCCTTTCAGATGTGCAGGATGGGCGATGCTGGGGTCATGAGCTGCAAGGGGCAGTTTCTGTCCCAGGAGGGTTAAGGCTGCCCTGCCTTCAAAGTCTGCGCTGTCTCAAGTGGGAGGCACAGGACACGCTTGTCATCTGCTCTTCAAGTGCCCGGCTTTGGAAATTCCCAAGTTGATAAAGTAATTAACGGCTTGATTACTTAATGGGGATTGCTGGGGAATCTTACAGAAGCCCGGTCCTGTTCATTATTTCATAGCTCTGGCAGTTGTAACTCTAGAGCCAAGGTTTCTTTCCTTGTGCGACTCCAGGGACGATCATTCCTCGTCTTGTCCAGCTTCCTGGTGGCCCTTGGTACTCCTGGGCTTGTGACATCACCACTCCTGTCCCTGCCTCTGCCTTCACATATGACTCTCTCCACCCTCACCACAGTAGATATGGGTGTGGGGGTCATCTTAGCCCAGCATGACCAAATTCCATCTGCAATGACGTATTTCAAAATGAGGTCACATTCTGAATGGTAAGCGAATGTGACTCTTGGTGGTCAGGGCACTAATCCATTGCACTAAATAAAGCATCTAGCTTACAGAAAAGTAAATCTAGTGTGCATATGTCATATACAAAGTTCTTTTTAAATAAAGGAATTTGGATGTCTTGAATGGCCACACCTAGTGAGTAACGGTGACGCTACACTTTAGCTCCTGTAGCTATTGCAGAGGCATGACAAATCAAAGAAGTGGAGCCACCCCTGAATAGCGACCATTGGAGTCAACTATTTCCAGTGTCCTTGGCCTTTAGAGGCTCCATGGCTTTATGGAATTGACCATATCATTGTCAGAGACTTGACACTGTCCTCGTCGTATTTCCTCCTAATATCTAGGGGTTTGAGTATGTTTCAAGTAGATCCCATCCGTGTCCTACTAAGTAAGCAAAGTGGGTATCCCAGGCCATAGCATGGAATACACGGGGGTTGCCATCCTACAGCAGGTGGCATCGTGCTAAGTAGAACTCTATAGTGCAGAGACTGGGGAAGTTTTGCGATAGTCCCTGGGCGAGGGAGGTCTGCATGCGGTTTTCGGAAGTGGGTGGATGTGTGACTTAGTGTTACCAACTATTAAGAGTTTAATCCTTAAAGACAGAGTAGAGGGTTCTTTTTTGTTATTTTCCTTTAATTACCTTATTACTATTACATATTTCTCTTATTTTTATAACCAGCTGGGTTTTTCTTCAACCACAGGTTAACAATGTAGAATTCTAACACCATGATCAGTACGACAAACCCTATGTCCCAAAGTGTGCAGAGATAAAAGCTGCTCTTCTGAGGGCAAGGAGGGCAAAGCCTGGTTGTAGTTGAAGGCGGCTGTCGGATGCAATATGAGACAGGAAAGGAGAGTTAGGCCAGCGTGGGAAGAGGACCCCACTTTCCTCTGGATCCCTCTGGATCTGATAAGGATGCTTTGTGTGGAGTTCTGAGTAGTTCTTTGCTGTTTTGGGGGCACATTTGTATGTGCTTCTGTCACACTAAGTTCCTTTCTTAGATGAGCAAAGAGTGCTGAGTGCCCAGTGTCACCCTGAATCAGTGCCTCAAGGGGGCTATGTGAGGTTAGGCAGCTCTTATTCCATGTACCTCCTGAAAAGTACGAATGCTCCTGGGGTAAAGTAGAGTGATCTGCTATCTGATAGCTACTATTGAGTCAAGGCTCTGCCCTATGAGCTTCTTTAACCATAATTACCTCCTTAAAGTTTCCACCTTAAACAGGGTCATGCCGGGCTAGGGCTTCTGCATATGTGTTAGGTGATTTTCCTGAGGTGTGAACAAACTGACCCTAGATAGGACACCAATGACAGATCCAAGGAGTAATTCACAGAAAGTCTAGCTTAGTGAACATATGAGTTTATTAGGACATCATAGTATTAACGCTCAACTTGAAATACCCTAGAATAACCTGAACAGAGTCTCAAGGTTGGAATGTGGATGTGTGTATAAAGAGACTATATTAATTTATGTGGGAAAGCCCAGCCCACTGTGGGTGACACCATTCCCTGGGAAGGTAGTCCTGGAGTCCTGGACTGTATAAAGAAGCTAACTGGGTATGAGAGAGAGAGAGAGAGAGAGAGAGAGAGAGAGAGAGAGAGAGAGAGAGAGAGAGAGAGAGAGAGACTGCCTTGGAAGTGTAAGTCAAATAAACCCTTTCCTTTCCTAGGTTTCTTTTAGTCAAGGTGTTTTATAATCGTCACAGAAAGGAAACTAAACATAATGTCACTTACAGAACCGGGGGTAAAGAGTGATTTATAGGTCTGTGGATGACGCAAAGGCAGCTGCATCATGGATAAGCCCCAGCAAGGGTGACAGTTCAGCAGAGCAGCGTGGCTTTGGACTCTGGACAGCCTCCTGAACTGCCCCACTCCCACTGGGCAGAGCAGCTTATGCTTGGCAGACTCACTACTGGGGACATGGGACTTTGCTTCCTTTCACAAGAGCCCGCTGCACCCCTGCCCCTGACATCTATGTCTCTGTGACCTACACAGTCCTCTGACATCCCGTCTGGTCCCACCATCTGCACTGATCCTCTTATTCTTTTCTGGGTTCGGGGCAGGAAAAAAGCAAACAGTTAGCGTTTGCTCTGCCGTATCCGAGCAGAAGTCCTGTACATCTACAGCCTGCCAAATGTCAGGGATGACGAGCGGATTAGCGGACCAGCATGCAGGCAGCAGCAGCCATGCCTTTGAATTCCTGTGACCCAAGCAGCCTGTCTCATGTGTGTTTGACTTTATCCCCAGCAAGACCACAGAGCTAAACTTCTTTTCCCATTGAAAACCTTAGAAAGGGTCTTCAAAACCAGAGTACAGAAGTTCAGACAACACACACATGGGATGGTGAGTGTCGTCACCTTGACAGGCTCTGAATTCCTGAAGAGACAAGCCTCCATGTACACCTGTGAGATGCTATTTAGCTCTGAATATGCCTGTCCGAGAGTACCTGGATGGGGTTTATTGATGTTGGGAGACCCAACTCACCCGTGGACAGGACCATTACCTGGGAGGGGAGTCTTGGTCTGGGTCCCGTGGACAGGACCATTCCCTGGGAGGGGGGGTCTTGGTCTGGGTAAAATGGAGAAACTGAGATGAGCACAGGTTGCCACTGCTCCCCGCTTTCCAAGTGTGACTAAAGGTGACCAGCTGCCGCCTTGACAGCCCGTCCCCATGATGGACACCCTTGAGCTCTTCTGCCGCCTTGACACCCCGTGTCCATGGTGGACACTGCTAGGCTGTGAGCCAGGGTCAGTCCTTTCTCCCCTAAGTTGTTTTGGCCAGACTATTTTATCACAGCCACAGGAAGAGACCGGCACAGCTAACTAGTTTCATTTGGAACATAGGGAAAATATTGCATGGAGGGGAAGGGATATCAAGAGGCTAGGAGCATCCAGTAACAACAAATAGTGAACACCTTGTTTCCGGATAAATGGAACCCAGGAAAGTGACGCAGAAAGGCAGATACTTAGCCCTGGTCTGTGCTATCATCTGCTATAGATTTTGAGATGTGAGAGAAAATATTGCTTATTCTTCCATGCTGTCTATGAGGAGTTTCACACACCATGGTTTCGCATTGGTGCTGTGTTCAGGCCTCTGCTTCCTGTTCTTTTCTGTTGCTCAGACTCATGTTATGACCTTACAATCTTACCTCATCAACTATCAAATAATAAAGCAAGCCAAGAGGGGATCCAGTCTAATTACTTCCTTGAAGTTTTATGGGTAATGTATATGGGCTTCGCAAGCCTGCGGGTGAATAACCTTCCCTACGCCGGAGCACTCCATCCTCTGATGAGCATAATTAATGCCCGAGTCCATAAAAGAGCTGTGTGTGCCTCATAAAACTCAGAGAAGGCATAAAACCCCTCTTGTGCCCAGGGTTGCCATGGTTACTGTTGGGGGAACACTTTATTATCGATTCCCAGCCCCCTCCCCAGGGTAGTCATCCACAGATTTATGGATCTCAGGGTACCTCTGGTGCACCCCTGGTTTTAGCTCTACTGTTGCCAGGCCGGTGCCTGGAGGTTGCCCACTAAGATGTAGTAATGTGGCCAACTGTGTGGTCATGGGGACATCTTGGTGACATTGGAGGTTAGACAGGCTATGTCAACGTCAAAGGTGCTAGATATCAACACTTAGACAAGACAGACCTGGGAAGGAAAGGGGTACTTGAATTGGTGGCTGGTTCTATACCTTCTGAAGGCCAAGCTCTTTGAAGTCCAGGGGCTGCTGAGCTGTCCTGGCTGAACTGCATGACAGGAGTAGTGGCCCTGATATTCTTGATTTCCATCCTTGCCTAAGCTAGTGAACCCTAGCCTGAAGGTCAGTAGAACAAAAGCCATGGCTTGGACTCCAGAGTCATACAGGATGGGGTTTAGGGTCCATGGACTCACATAACTGGGATGGAGCTTGGTTTTGATTAATGCCAACACTAAGATTTTAGATTAGTCCCATAGCCTCTCAGTGCCTCAGTGTGCTCATCTGAGAAATGGAGGCAGTAGTAATACTATCCCTGTATTCTTGTGAAAATCAATCAAGATAAAGTGTGGTACTAGCATTTAGCATGAAGGCACAATGGACCAGTTCCTGGGAGCTATTTGCTTCTCTCCTTGCTGGTTTAAAAGTTGACCCTGTACAGTCACCTTCCCCTTGGGCTGGCCCTGAAAACTGGGCCCTTCTCAGTTGATGATGATAAACTTTCAGCTTTCTGCTAGTCTGGACAAGAAGCCCCTGAGAGGGGCTGTGGAAAGATGAAGGAGGAGGGGCTGGGGAAGACCTTCAAGGTCATTGGACATAAAAAACATCCCCACACAACATCTTGCTATTTTTCCCTTGGAGAAATATAGTCAGAATTTACCTGTCAATGGCTCCCATGACCATGCAGCAGACAGAGCTGCAAGGGAGTCAAGCAACAGGTGTCCAGTTTGGGAAAGTCTGATGTCAGCGGATAGCTCTGATACAGCCATACTGAAGACGGATATATTGTGTATGCCCAGGGAGGGCTGGTACTAGGAGAAGAGATCAGTGCTTCTCTTTCCAGGGCTGAGTCAAGAAGTGGTTTGGAGCAAGGTGGATGAGGAAAGAGGTTGCAGCCAGACCCTGACTTTTAGCCCATGTGGGCAATGTAGAAGAGCAACACAGGCCTAATTTTGAGTCAGAGGAAGAGGGTGCAGGGAGGGCTCAGGCTAAAGCGTCGATGCCAGTGGGCAAGGAGGGAGGGAACAGTGCTGGCAGATCTACCTCGTGCTAGGCTATCTCTCATGGGTTAAGCTAGTGCCCTTGAGCAGCATCATTGCTGTACAGTGGCGGCTGCTCTGCATTCTGTTCTTCAGGATCCAGATCCATCTGCTGTGGCACAGTCCTCTCCCCCTCAGTGGGGGAGGCCAATCAGAACAGAGACAAGCACACAGCCTGCTGGGTCCCCTATTTCAGGGTGTTCTGGGTCGCAAGGCATGGTGGTGCTACTGGTGACTCTGTAGGGCATCGCAGTGCTATCCAACAGTTGCCTATGGGTGTGTGAGGAAGAGTGGGCCTGGCTCATGACGGTACTCATACCCATGTGATGTGTGTTTGGTTGTATGTTATAGATATTGTCTCTAACCCTTACAGCTTTAGGTGAGAGAAAAGTGTTTCTCTGTATGTAAGGAACCCAGCTTTGGGATGGCTGTATGAGCACAGCTTTTCCTTTGGGGGGGGACTGTTGACTCCCTGTTCCTCACTTGTTGGGCATGTAACCAAGTTTCTAAGTGGGAAGCCCTGGCAGAAGGGCCTATTCCATAAAGAGGAGTGCTTGTGCCCCTCCCTTGGCTGGCTACCAGACTACTGCCTCTGTTCACTTGCAAAATTAGTGTGTTTACCAGAAACACAGAGTGTAGAGTTTAAAACTGAGCCCCAAAGGAAGGCTATGAATGGCTCCCACCCCATATCAACCACAGGGATGGAGTCAGGGACAACCAGCCCACCAGGCCTGGAATGGAGGGGAATCTCACACCTCACATACCTAATTCTTTTCTCATTCGAAAGGAAGGCTCTCTCCCATTTCATTTCCCTTCGCCTCGACCTGAATGAAAACTATTTCTGTTACAGGAAGAGAGACACCCTGGGGTCCAGATCCCCTCTGACATGGAAAGGACTGGTTAACCTGTCTCCCACTTAAATTTACATCTCCTCTAGCCCTTTGCTTATGGTTTTCTATGAATTTTTATATGGCCACAGGCACAGGAGGTAGGAAATTAGAACCACCCTAGTTTGGCCAAACTGCAAATAAATCCATTTTCCATTACCGATTTCTATTTCCTAATTTCTCTTAAAATACAGGGGAAGTAGGTGGCAGGTTTATAGATTGCAGTACTCATAGCAGGAATATATCACTGGAATTCTTCCACGCCTAGGCAGCTCTCCAGCCCTGTGGACCTCACCAAGTCTGTGCTTGATGAACGTGGGAACCATCCAAATACATTAATTTAAATGGAACAAAGCCAAAGGTCCTTTCGTCAATTACATCCGTCACACTTCATATGTGTGAAAGCCACTTGTGTCTGGGCTGTCATTTTGGAGGAGAAGACATTGGGGCAGAAAGTTGGGGCTGGCAGCGTGGGACTAGATGGCCTAGAATTGTTATCTGAAGCGAGCCAGTGGCTTTTTAAAAGGTTGCTCGTGACAAAATATCTTTCAAAAGCAGCTTGAGGAAGGAGAGGTTTATTTTGGTCTGTGATTTGTGGGGATAAAGTCCACGTGGAAAGAAAGGCGTGAGGGAAGACCCTGATGAGACTGGTCGGTCATCCTGACTGCATCCGGGTCAGGGAAGCAGAGAGAGACCAATGCCGGTGCTTGGTTCATGTTCTTCTTTCCCTCTTTCCTTTCAGTACGAGACCCACATCCTCAGCACCACTCCCATCCGTGAGGGATCTTCCCTCCCCAGTTAAACCTCCCTGGAAGCATGCCGAGGTGAGTTTTCTTGGTGTTTCCAAATCCAAGTTAGCAAACACGATTAACCAATCTATTCCCCTTCGTGGGGGAGGGAAGGAACCAAAATACTTGACCTGTCCATCTGAAAGGCAGAGGTTCTTTCTGCTCATTGGGCTGAGACTCTGCTGAGGCCACTGTTAGGAATATTTTCCTAACGCAAGCTCTCCGCCGACACAACATCCCAATCAAGCCAAATCAAAACAAACCAAATTAAGAGATATCCAGGTTTAATGGAAGTTCTGAGCTCTCCGGTGGCCCCAAGTGGAAACTGGGAAGCCACGATCACCTGCTGGAGGAAGAAAAGGAGACCCCATGTTTCTCTGAAATATTCTTGGGAATGGTCCTGACTTCCCCCCTAGGGAGAGGTCAGGACCAGGACTGCTGGTATTTGGAGTCCAGAGTGCTAACTCTCAGGGTGAGGGGGCTAGCATAGATGCAAGATGCTGGGGTCTAAGCTCCCAACTTAACAGCCGCTGCCCTCGTTGGGAGGGGACGTACTCCCATCTTCTGGAAGGTCTAGGATGCACGTTCTTGCGAGACTCTACCATCCCTGCTCCCCGTGTTCATCTTTGCATGCAGGGCCAGGCCTTGGTCTGCTTTTTTCCTTGTAGGCAGGAAAGGGATATAAATTCCTGTTTGAAGCCTGGTTTGTAAAATGCAATTTAACACTAATTAAAGCGCTGTTTCCATTTTCCCAAAATTGGTCGTATGTATTATTTCCTGTGGTTGCTATAACTTGGGGCCTTAAAAACCACAGTTGAATTTTCATGTGTAGTTCTGGGGTTCCGAAGTCAGGAATTACCCTCACAGAGCCAAAAAGGACCTGTATGGTGGTGCGCCTTCCTCCCTGGTGTGTGTGGTGCTCCGGGGAGAAGCCTTGCTTCTCACCTTTTTCAATCTCTGGAGCTGTATTCCTTCCACGTATGGGTTCCCGGTCCCTTTCAGTCTTTACTTCTTCCCTCAGAAATGATAGCGTGTTAGCATCTCCCTTCACTTGGAACACACACAGTCTCCTTCCCTTGTCTTGAATATCCCTGTCCCCTCCTTTTAAAGGATCCTTCCAATTAGGGTTTATGTGGATAATCCAGTATCATCTTTTCAACTTTGGGGCTCTTCGTGGTTAAGACACGGGGTAGCAGCACATATCCCCAAATCTTTGTGAAGCAAGTGTTTCTTACCCCTCGAGAGTCCTCAGGACAGCAAGTGAGTCTGCTTGCTCTGGATTAGGCTTGACTGGGCTCATCTGGGCTGACTTTTGTGTCTGTGGTCATCTGGCAGGTTGGCTGGTGTAGGTCGGTCTCATCAGAAATGACGGTCTTCTACTCTGTATCTCATAACCTGGCATCTCTGTCCGCAGGTTCATCCGCAGGCTCATGCAGCTTTGCCTCCCACTGCTGCTACAGAGACCAGTGATGAAGCAGAAACACAAAGTACTGTTTAGCTTCTTGGAACCAAGTTCGCTGCTGCTGTGCTGGTCAAAAGTGTCCCCAAATCCAGCGTCAGAGGGGACTACAAAGTTAGAGGGCAAAGAGGAGGAAGGAAAAGTCCCCTTATCAACTCTGCTGGCTATAGTGACCTCTGGAGTCAGAATCATGACTTCTGAGTTCTGTTTCTATCTGCTCTGAGTCCTTGCTTCCTTATTGAGTAGGGTACCAAATCCATGTCATTGAGATGCTGTGTGTGTCTGATAAAGTAATACAGTAAAAAACCCTCAGTAAAATGCTGGGGACATGATTAAAGCCAATAAATATATAATAATAAATATATAATCCACTAATTATCTCCACAGGAAAGTAAATAATGAACAAGGTGCACAGCCATTATCATTTTTGCTCATGTCACCAAGGAGGCCATTTTGCTGTCAAAGCTCCCTCTTCTTCCTTCCTATGATGGAAGAGGACACATTAGAATGTGAACCTGGGAAACATTCAACAGGAAGCCTTCATTGGATCTCAACTCAAGTAGAAGCGAAGATGGGTTAGCTAGCAGAACTGTTTAAATGGGTGCAAATCTAGGAAAGGGTGTGTGCACTTTGCCTTTTAAATAAAATCTAATTTTTTTGTGCTTCTAAGTGGAATTAGTGGTTTTAATAGCAGATTTATAATTGGCCTTAACTATCATTAAAAGTGATGATTTTCCACATTGGCATGTCAGATGGAAATGCACAAAGCATTTCTTTAAGAGTTGGTGCTTGGGTGCCTTCCCCGCATGTGCCAACAGTGTCAGGTAGAGAAGGGGTGTGATTATGTTGGAAGCTGCCCAATGTTTGAGCTTGTGAAGAATGAAGGCTTTTGAACTTTAATTTCGTGTTGAATGACTGCAGTGAAATATCTAAAGCGAAGAGGCTTTGGGGAATTCTATTGTTCCTAAACTTGGAAGAAAGTGGGATGAATATGCAAAAAATGACAGCTTCTCAAACTAATTCCTCATGGCTGGTGCCTTTCCAAATCGGATTTCTCAGTAGTTTCTCATCTGCGGCTTAAAGGCATTGAGCTGGTGAGGCTGGGCTTGCAGGTGCACCTCATCTTCAGAGCTTTCCTGAGGACCAGTTGGCCTTGGCCAGAGATGCCAGATGCATTACCATGACAATGAAGCTCCACCTTTCTCCTGACTTCTGTCTAGAACCTTCCAGGACATTCTCCAGCAATCCTTTCTGGCAACTCTAATTCCCCTTTGTCTCTATGTCTCTAAAGGCTTCAGTCGGTTTCTAGAGAAATGCTTGAAATTATAACTGGCTTTCCTGAGTCCCCCAATCCATGATTTTTCTTTATTTCTTTTTGCATTTCTTTTATTCTTCTTCTCACTGAGTGATCATGGTGGGGGTCTGATGTTGGGGTGACAAAACTCATGGCTATCCTCAGAGAAATAGGAATCCAAATTTCATGGTGGCAAAGCACAGATTCTGGACTTTGATGGGGAAGGGCGATGGCCCTGTACCTTTGTAAGCACAGTGCCTGCTATGAAGACATTCCTTGGTTGGTGTTGCTTGGTTTATGTTTGATGACTAACTTTTTAAAAAGATGAGGCTGGTATTCTCGAGTGGTGAGAATTAGCTCCCCGCCCCCCAATGTATCTACTAGTCCATGATTTCAGGATGGGTCTACTTTGATGTACTTGTGAAGGATTATGTTGTAGGTTGGATTTTCCCTAAGCAGATGCTAAAGACAGAACTTCAGGGGCAGGAACGTGAGCTGGGTAGAGATAGAAGCGGAAGTGTAACCTAAACCAGCCCGGAAGAGCTCTGAGTTATGTGACCCATCTCAGGTAATGGCATTGGGCTCAGCCACCTCACTTAGATCAGTCTCTGGCTTCTCCAGGAAGGCTGTCCCCAAACATATTTAATAGCCGACTCCCTAGAAAGGAAACCACTACCCAAAAGAATTGTCATCCTCCATAGTATAATTGCTCATTGACTGGACGCAGACTTGGGCAGAGGTGTCCTGGCTGGTTGGTGGGATCTAGAGGGATCTTGCTCACGGTGACCTCAGGCTGCACGGCTCCCTGCAGATGTGCCACCTCTGATGGTAGGCAGGTAGAACTGGCTTGCGGAGCCCCATCCCTGCAGCAGGTCATTCGAAGAGATAAAAACACTGCGGAGCATCTCGATGGCTACCACAGCTGGTCCCTTGTACCTCTGTAAGCATTTTCCTATGTATATTATGGGAGAAGGGGCTTGAAGACCCCAGAGTTCTCTTCTCTGGAGGAGAAAGGGAGTGAGGAACAGTTCTTACAATTCTATTGACTTTAGAGTCAAGCCTGAAGCTCACTGATGTCCCCCTCAAGATCTCTTCTAGGTATGCACTGCCTCAACCCAGGCCCCAAAGCAGCAAGACCAGTTCGGCTTGGTGCAAAGCCTCTAAGACGGTGAACCACAGTCAAACTTTCCTCTTTGTAGGTCCCTTATCTCAGGTACTTTGTTACCAGAATGGTGACAAGATTAATCATCATTTGCTAATTACACATTTGGCTCATTAAACAACGAACAAAATTTATTATAAGTGAAATTATTTGCTAGAGTTTAGAATATATAATCATTTACTGTGATTTCTGACTTAATATTTGCAGTAAGGTTTTTGATAGCACAACCTGAAAGCCTGGGTTTCACGGGGGAAGTAGGTAAGCAGCATTTAAAGGGGGAATCAGCTCATCAAAGTTTTCCTACGGGAGTACCAGGCGCCTGAGTGTAAGCATCGCAGACTGGGTGATTTGGCTGGTGGGATCTCCCCCTGCTAACTCTGGAGTTTGGAAATCCAAGACCAAAGTGTTAACTGGGCTGTTTTCCCTAGAGGCCTTTTCCTTTGTGTAGTGGTTTGAATAAAAATGACCCTCAGAGGCCCATAAAGGCAGGCAGTATGAAGAGGTGTGGCCTTGTTGGAGGAAGTATGTCACTGGGGGTGGGTTTTGATGTTTCAGAAACTCAAGACAGGCCCAGGGGCCCACTCTCTCTCTTGCTATTTGCCTATCTGGATGTAGAATTCTAGGCTCCTTCTCCAGCACCATGTCTGCCTGCATGCTGCCTTGCTTCCTACCATGATGAAAACGGAATAAGCTTCTGAATCTGCAAGCCAGCTCCAGTTAAATGTTTTCATTCATAAGAGATTCTGTTGTCATGGTGTTTCTTCACAGCAAAAGAAACCCAAACTAAGACGCCTTGGTTGGTAGACAATGTATGTCCCCACATGCTCTGTATGTCCCTACATATTCTTTGCTCTGTGCCATTCTCTTAGGAGGACATTTATCTCAAAGTACAATCATAGTCTGAGGTGTCAAAGGTAGAGCCTGAATCCTCGGAAGACACAGTTCAACCCCTAAAAGAAAACTTCTGCAGTCTCAAAGGTTAAGTCATGCCAGGACAACTGGCATCAAGTCACTTAGAGAAATGAGCAATGCACACACGTTCATCCCAGTGTGTGCTTTTGTAGATCTCCAGAGCCATTTTGTTTGTAAGCAATGATGTCATTGAGTCAGAAATATCATGCAGCCTAATGACAGGAAACAGGTCTTATGATGTGGGCTTTTTGTTCTGTTCCAAGGGGAAGTCAGGAGTCTGTTGTCATCAGAAGCCTCTTTTGGTCCCTTCTCTCCATTTCAATGGTATGTTAAATTATTATGAAATTTCTTCATCTTTTACTTGGCTTCTTGGGGATGGTTTGGATTTTTGATGGGTGGAGGTGGCCATGGCCTCACTGACTACCCCTGAACATCGAAGACATCGGGGAAAAGTTAAACAGTGTCTGGCTTTGTGTCTTCTAGCTCTATAGCCAGTGCTGGGGTCTGCACTCTCTTACTGAAGGCCTGTTTGGGCTACCAGGGAATACTTGATCTGGTCTTCTGCTGGTGACTGACACCAGAAGGGTAGGTGAGACCCACGTTCCTGCATCTCTAGGTATGGGACACTTTGACTCTAGGTATCTTCCCTGTGGGACATCATAACTCCCCATGGGATTAAGCACTGTGCTCCATACATGACTTGACTAGTGTCTGACACTGTTATTTTAACCTTTCCCAGGTCACTGTCCTGCTGTCCCTTCCATGCCTGCTGCTTCTTGGATCACAATTCCAGGCAAAAGCTCAGGACTCAAATATTTGTATTAAGGTGTGCTTCTAGGAACCCCAGCTGAAGACTAGGTGACTCCCCCACTTTTTATAAAGCGCCAGTGCCTGTTCAAAATGAATTACCTTTTGAATTTTGTCAGTGAACCTTCCTACACCCCACACCTGCCAGAACACCTTATCCCTACTCTGCCGAGCTTTGAGGAGAGCTGAACCAACACCGAACTGCCATTATCTGGGAAATACTCTGGGCCTGGAGACCGCTTGTGATCTTTTACCTGAGAGGCTAAAATACCAAGGTCATCCATGAAGCAACAAGGGGCAGGAGATGATATGACATCCATATACCAATCTTCTTCTTGTGGACACTGAGTATCAAGGCCTCTGCCCTCCAAAGCTGTAAATTCGCTTTTCTCCTTCAAGTGCAACTCACTGAGAGGAAACCTGCTTCCCTTTGGCCATACACACTGTCTTTCCATGCATTTGTCCTCTAATTCATCAGATCCTGGCCTAGTGGAAGACTGTTATAGAACTTCAAATTTACCCTAGAAAGACCAAGACTCCAAATGAAGAGATGAGTGAGAGGTATCATACAACACACATTAGTCAGCGGTTCCCATTGCTGGTTATCCCACAGCACAGGATAGAAGCAACGGGCGACCAGTTTTTACCTAAAGGAGAGCATTGGGGTTTAGCGGAAGAGCATGGATGTCCCTGTGAGACACAGACACATGGTCTAGCAACCCCACTCCTGGGTGTATGCCTTGAGGAAAAGACGTTATCATGCTGAAGAGGAACCTGCTCGCCCATGTTCACTACAGCACAATCTGTGGCCAGGATGTGGAATGAATTGTGTGCATCGTGGATGGGTGGCTAAAAAAGCACAGAGTGCTATATACACTGTAGAATACTATGTGCAGTGGGAGCCTGTCATTTACACCCGAAGAACACACGATATTGAGGGAAATAAACAGACGTCAGAAAGACAGACTCCACATGTTTAGAGTACAGCTAAAGAAGTTGATTTAATAAAAGAGAATGGTACAGCAGTGATCAGAAGCTGGGGTGGGAGCAAGGCAAGCGGACTTCTAGGAGAAGTTGTTTAATGGGTTAAAAAAAAACTATGGTTAGATAAGAGGGATTAGTTCTGTGGTCCTGCTGCACAGTTAAGCAATGGGAGTTAATGATAAGATATTGCTTTTTTTCAAAATGTTTAGGAAAGGGTTTTTCACTCTCCCCATCACAAAACTGATACATGTTTAAGATGGTAGCTATTTTAATACAGTAATTAGATCTTTACACGGTGCACAGGGCACATGATTGAAGCATGGTGCTGTGCTCTATGAACACAACTATTATGTCAGTTAAAAGCTGAATAAAACCCCTCAGTTCTCCAAAGCAGCCCACATGGGTTTCTCTCCATACGGAAGCAAACTAGAGCTGTTTTCAGGGTGCCAGGTGGACCCAGGTGCGGCCCATTTGTCAGGAAGCCAGTCACGGCGTCTGGGCCTGACGTATGACCATTTTCGTATGGAGTGGGCTCTTGGGACCACATTTCTCTTTCTGTAAGAGCACGATTTTTATTCTTGAGAACATCATTTTCATACTTGGTTGAAAATCCTGCTCCATGCTGCTGAGGAAAGCAACCCTACCATTGCACCATGTGCTCTTGGGTGTTAGGGGAGATTTCTCCAGGTCCACAAGGGGGTGTTGTGGTCTTACAGCAATAAAGAGAAACTGGCAATCTAAAAACACATGTGTGGCCAGTGGGTGCTTCCAACAGAACAGTCCCCCTACCTATGGCTGAGAACTGACCTCCCAGACAGAGGGAGGTCTGCTGTATATATCAGGAGATATGTTCGTGTTTTATTTATGAAACACGCCTTTCAAAAAACCATTAATCTAGGACTTTCCATTAAATAGATTCATATTTGTATGCCCGCCCCCCCAAGCCCTACCAGGGTGGAGAGATGGCTAGAACTTAGTTTTTATTCTGTGACTGTGATCTAATACTCTGAGCAAAGAAACTCATTTTGGTTTTCAGTTCCAGAGGTACAGTGTCCATCACGGCAGGAAAGGCAGAAGTGTGAGCTCAGCCAATCACATCGCACCAGCAGCCAGGAAACAGAGAGAAGAAGGGAGTGGGGCCTGAGTGTAAATCCTTAAGGCCCACCCTGGTGAGCTTCTTCCTTCAGTGTGACTCCACTTCCTTAGGGGTTCACAGCTTTGGCAACACCATCTGGGGAGACCATGCATTCAAACTCACCGGTTTCTGGGGGAACATTGCATATTCAAACCACAGTAGACATTGAACTCCACTTTTTTTTTGCTAACAACAAAATGCACAAAAACCACAAAAGCACAGTTAGGTAAATGTAAGAAGCGGAATGAAAAGTGAAACCACCAAGCTTTCGAAAACCATTATCAAAATACTACTAAAATATATTAAAAGACAAAAGGGGGAAACACAAGTAACAAAGAGGAAGATTTGTGGCAGCCCCTTCCTGGGTCATCTAAAGTTGAAGTCACGCGAACTGGGTGGGGGGGGGGTGTTGGATTCCCCTGAAGTCAGAGTCTTTTGTCTTTCCTAAGATTTAAGATGCTGCTGATCCTGGATGAATCAGGTATTCGGTGCCCGGCAGACTGTCTTCCTGTTAGGAGAATTCCTCCATTGGGTACCAGCAGCCTTGTTGACCTCACTTGGCTTTGTGGTCTGTGGATTTCGTAGGTCCTCTTGTGCTCCCGATGCTCCCCAGTTTGTACACCTTGCGGGAGCTAACGCTGTAGCCGAGGATGTCTCTACCCGTGTTGCAGACTGAGGGGAACAGAGCATTGAGAACTGTACAGCGTGACCAGTATCGGTGCTTTCAAAACCTGATGAGATGGAATACTCTTTGGAAAGTCTGAGTTTGTGGAATCGGAATGCTCTAGTTCTACTGGAGCTTCTGGGTTCCCAATCTGGCTGGCGGTGAACCTCACGGCAAATAGATGACTCTAGAAACTGGGCCATTGACTGATCCCAGATGCTGCACTGTCAGACGCTTCATAGGCTCAGGGCACAGACTCAGCTGCTAGCCACTGGGGACGGAGCACCATATACCGATCTTCACTGCCTGGACTCTTTTCCTGCCGCCTGAAGGTCTCCAGTGCGCCACACCCTCTCCTTCTGCACAGCTGCCGTCTGGAGGTCTCCAGTGTGCCACACCCTCTCCACACCCTCTCCTTTTGCACAGCTGCCACCTGCTGCTGTTTCTGTTGTGATTGTTTCTAGCTGCCAGGCTGGGATGGCAGCCCAGTCTTAAAAACAGGTTCCCTCTCAAGATGATGCCCAGCCACAGATCTGTAAGACCTGTTCGAGAAGTCATTGTCTCTCCGAACCAACTAATTCCAGGCTATAAGGACTATGTTGGCTTGTCCTGTGGGTAGGACTGCTCACGCCTTCACCAAGGCCATTGGTTTACACATTGGGTGAGGCTTCTGGGGTCCCTGCCTCCCACCAGGAAGCCTGGAGCTGTGTGCCACTTTCTCCCTTTTGCTGGGTTACCCTCTTATTCTTCTCTTCCAGCTTTCCTAACATCTCCTTTGCAACGTCAGATGCTCGTCCAATATTCTGCTTCCGTGTAGTGAGGGCTGCGGGCAGGCCTGCTTTTCGCCTCACCCGGCTCCCGCACGGCTAGCTTAGTCCCAGAAATAACAACATACAAATTGTATTCATTTAAGCACTGCCTGGCCCATTATCTCTAGAGAGTTAGTTACTGACTAACTCTCATATCTTGATATTAACCCATTTCTAATAATCTGTATCACACCATGAGGTGTGGCTTACTGGGAAAGATTCAGTATGTCTGACCTGGTGGCTGGCTCCATGGCTTCTTGTTAACTCTTATAACTTATATTAACCCATTATTCTCATCTATGTTAGCCATAATGGCTCCGTACCTTTTTCAGCTGGGCAGGTTACATGCTGTCTCTTCGGTGGTCTGAGCAGGAGTGGCTTAGGAACCTTTCTCCTCCCTAGCCTTATCCTATTCTCATTGCCCCGCCTCTACTTCCTGTCTGGTTGACCGCCTATACTTCCTGCCTGGCCAATCAGCGTTTTATTAAAATACATGATTGACAGAATACAGATAATTCTCCCGCACCACTTCCGAAGAGTTTATATTTTGTCATTAGGACTTATTCACATTGTTATGCGGAGGTGGCGTCTAGTAAACCCTCCGATTCCATCAACCGTTAATCGGAACTTTAAAAGGAATAATCCCACTCCAAGAGATTTGCTTTAGGGAGACACCAAAAAAGTGTACAAAGATTAAACACTAAGTTGTTAATTTACAGTAGTCTGGAAGTCTGCCAGGGGGGAATTGACTATAAAAATTAGTGGGAAAAAAACCCCAATACCTTCAGAAGACAGGAATCTGGAATCTGCCCCCACTTTTTGGCAGCTGACAATGGTGGCCAGGGAGCAGGATTACCTGGACTCATCTCCAAGCAGCCCCCCCTCCCCCACATATGAAGTGCTGTGGGCTCCGCTTTCTCATTGGAAAGCATGCTGTTGTGGGGATTATGCTAGCCCTTGTAAGGCGTATAGGACTTGGCATTCATTCTTCTGCCATGAGAAGGGTTCTATAGAAATTTGCCATCACACATGGCAAAGCTCTGTAGGCATAAACATGCCGTGGGATAGTATGCAGATGATCATTCTAATTCTGCATCCTATGTGTATGTACACACCACACTTTTACCAATATGTCAACGCACTTGTTAGGAAGTACATGGTACATGGTTTTCATCAAATCATGTATTTAATCAAGTGTTGGGAGTTTCTGTAACCTTTGGGGATACTTTCAAATTCCCGATTCTGTCACATAGTCACTCGCTGGGCAGCTGCATATTGAGCATGCTGCACCAGTGGGGACTAAGACAGCCACTCTTGTCACAGAGATGATGAGGACTGGGCATATAATTACCTCAGTCAAATTCCAGTAGGAGCGAGTGCGGGGCAGGGCAGCTGCCTGGGAGTGCAGAAGGGACCTAGCCTGGAGTCTGGGAACCTCTGCTAGAAGTCCTTTGACCTGAGAGATGAGGGAATAACAGGGTCACAAGGAAAGAGGAGCAGAGTCTTAAGGCCTTGAGATACCATGTGCCCTGGAAGGGAGATGCCTGGGAAGCCCCTAGGATAACGATGGGCTCACGTGGCAGACGGAAATTATGGAAGCGGAGACACAGGACTCAGGTGGTAGGAAGGTACAAACTGCACCCAAATCCCTCGGAGAGCCACCTTGCGGCTGTGTTGCCTACTTTCTGCAGCAGCATCTATGCGGGATGTCTAAGGTCCAGGTCCAGGAGACATCCAGAGGTGAGCGCTCTCTTGCTCTGTTTGCTACGCTGCGGTCTTTTCCATTCAATGTCCGTCTCACCCATGCAGACCCCAGGTGACTTCAGCACCATGTACCTTAGAAGATGCAGCCCGAGAAAGGGTTTCAGGCCTACCTTGTACTTTCTGCAGTGGAGAGGGTCACTAAGCTTAGGGGGGAAGACAGAGGAGGGGACTTGGCAGGCCTTGTTCACAGCTGTGTCCCCAAGCTGGTGGTGTGAAGCTAGTGTCTTAGCTAGAGGCCAGGGGCAGGTTGATCATCTGTAGCTCTCTGTGTACAAGCATCAAAACAAGCCTGCCCCATGACCCCTAGCAGCTGTCATTCTGGGCTGGACTGCACCATAAAGTCAGGGCAGTATAAACTCAAGGAGGTAATTGTTCTCCCGTGGTGATTCTTGCATGCTCAAGGTGGGACGTGAACACTGATTATACCTGCTATACCCCAACAGCTGGGAACTTTTATTGGCATATATTATATATGTGTATGTGTGTTTAGGGTTAACAGTGCTGAGCACAGATATTTCAGTTTTGTTTTTGTTAGTATAGCCATTTATGTCTCTTCTATCGATGTTTACCCTGAAGTGTGAGGCCTTGGCGTATGGTGTGGTGTTGTCCCCAGTGGGTAATGGTAGAGGTGGCTGGGTACCCTGCAGAGTAAGTGGAGGGTCAGAAACAGTTGTGAGCAGAACCCCGTTCCTGTGTGTGTAGCCTGGTCTTCTAAGATGGGCCTACCGTGTGTATGAAGTGTTCCCTCCTGAAGGACCATTTGCTGAATTGAAAGTCAATGAGAATGCAGAAAGGGCCTTGTGCTAGCTTTGTTTCAGTACAACAGTACGCAACTTCCAGGAAAGAAAGCAACTTGAGGGAGAGCGATTTCATTTGTTTGTAGTTCGTACATCCCAGCATCAGGGAGCTTGAGGGAGCTGGTCGAATCACATCCAGGCAAGAGCTGAGAGAAAATGAATGCATTTATACTCACCTGTGCTCAGCCCCCTCTCTACATTGCTTTATATCCCAGAACCTAAACTCAGAGAATGGCTTTCCTACCTCAGTTAATATGATCGGGATAAATCCTCCATAGGCAGAGGCAGATCTGATCTGACGATCCTGTACCAAGACTCTCTTTCCAGGTGGTTCTAGATCATGTCAAGTTGATTATGAACACTAGCCAACCCAGGCTTTACAGAACTGAGAACGTGAAGGAAGAGACGAAGAAAAAAAATCACTCTAGCAACTTCTCCCTAAAGTTGACTCTGTCCCGAGTGCTTAAGCGAAATTGAGTTTAAGGGTAATGGGTTAGTTTGTTTGTTAGAGAAAATTTTAAGATAGGAGAGAGTTCGGGCTGGGGCCAAGGAAGCAGCTATGACTGTTGAAGAGATCACACTATGAAGAGAACACCCCGTGCCTCCCATGGGACAATAGGAAAGATGTCCTGTCGGCAAATTCCTATCGGTTAGAGTCCTTAGTTTAGGAACATCCAAATTTATTTTAAAGCATAAAGCCTAGGCTGAAGAAGTTCCCTGACTCTCAAAAGCAACTGCCTAGGAAAATGTTTGTTTCAGAGTGAGCCTATGGTCACTGTAATATACGGCTGTGTTCTAAGGGGACCGAGTTCCCCGCTTTGCTCCTGGCAGAGATTGGGAGCAGCATCCATACGGTATTGGTTTCAAAGGTGTGAGAGATGCCAAGACTGGAGGGGTCATGGAGAGACACTGGAGACCTGCAGGGCAGAGTGCAGTGCGGTTGGAGTCCTGGAGTCACGGAGAGACACTGGAGCCCTGCAGTGCGGAGTGTGGTTGGAGTCCTGGCAAAGAGGCCCCTAGAGTTCATTAGGGAAGCTGTGAAAGTGATGCTTAAGCTGCATTGGTGACCTTAGCGTATTGAAGATGTCAGGACCATGGGATGTGCCCTGAGAAAAGCTGCAGGCATGACATGGAGCTGATCCAAGAGAGCTGCGGGGTGGGGCCACCCAAGCACTTTGGAGTTCAGTCTGTCATCATAAACCTCAAGTATCAGACACCCAGTCGCAAGGCTTGATGCTTTCCTTGATGGGTTTGGTATTGTTTTGGTCTGATTGTTCCTGGTTATGCCCTGGTCCTTCCATTTCAAAATAGTGAGTGTTTATACCATGGCTTTATTTGTTGTAAGTATGAACTTGGTTTTCATTTTATAGGAACTCACAGTGAAAAAACTTTGGTCTTTTCAAGGGTCGGGATTAGTAAAGTCTATGAGTTCTATTAAAGTTGGATTAAAAGGGTTTTATAACAGAGATGACTCTATGGGAACAAGAACTGGAGGGTTATGGCTTCAAAGGGATGCTTTTGGGTGTCAAGTTGGCAAGGGGTGGTGTTATAATAGTTAATGTTAAATGTCAGCTTGGCAGAATTTAGAGTTTAGAACTTGGAGGCAGCTCTTGAGTGGACCACGTCTGTGGGATCAGATATTGGTTACATTAGTTGCTTTGGGAAGACCCATCTTGGCTGTGGTGGGACTGTCCCATGGACAGGGGCTCTTAGACAATAAAAAAATGGAGGAAGTGTGCTGGGCACTGGCTGGCATTCATCCTTTGTTTACAGAAGATGGATGCGGTGTGACCAGCTGCCCAGGCTCCTGCTGTGTTGGCCATCTCACTCCGATGGACTGCACCTTGAATGATAAGTTCAAGTGACCCCTTCCTTAGTTGCTTTTGTCAGAGTACTTTAGCACAGCAATGGGAAAAGAAATGGAGACAAATTGTGCATGGACTAACTTAGGTACAATGTCAAGATAAAAAGGAGACTATATAGTTGTCTTTTAGATATGAGACAGTGTTTTGTGGAAAAGTCAAAGGCAGGTAGCCTTTCCTTGTGAACCTCTTGTTTGCGAGTCAAAAGAAATCTAGTTGAGAGAGTGCAGAGAACGCACACCACACAATCAGAATTGTGTGGAGCTGTTGTCCCTGGACAGATGAGGCAATGCTGAACTGAAGCCATCATTCACCCTAAAAGCGAACTAAGCTGAAAACCACCACCAACCAACATTCTTGCAACCAGATGATGTCTGCATGGCAAACCGTTGACCCCAAGCCTGGGAAGACAGAGAGGAGCATGGGAGTCACTACGATACCGTAGATAGAGATTTTCATATCTAAAATGTCCAAATGATGCAGCCCCAGTCTCCCTGCTTTAGTCTTAGCTTATCTTCTAGGCCTTTGTTCAAACGTGTTCCAAACGCATTTCTCAGAGGTGTTCCAAACGGTGACCTCTGCTGGATGTCACTAAACGAACAGGTAAGAGCGTCCTGGAATACACTGTTCAGATCTGATGAGAATGACATCTCCCGTGTCACAAGGCAAGTACTCCAGCAAGGGACAACAGCTCTTTCCCTCACACTGTCACTGATGCAGAAGGAAAATGAAGGTTAACCAAGAGTGCCAGGATTGACCCTCGGTGAATTAGCCCTGGGAGAGGGAATAGAGTCCAGGGAGATGGCTCAGTAGTAAAGCCTCTGTTGTGGAAGCTGTAAACCCAAGTGCAGACCTCTGTACTCACCTAGAAGCTTAACAGTTGTGTGTGCCTGTAACCCCGGGGAGCCAAAATGCTGACCCAAGGTTCACTGAGAGACTTTGTTTTTTAAAAATTACATGGAACACATTAGAAAAGATGCCTGATGTTAACTTCCGGCTTCCTTACATATAGGTGAGTGTATACACACGCACCCTCACATACACACACACCACATACACACATAGACACATATATTCACACATGTTTGCATACATGTACACTCACACAAACATACGCTCACACATACATTCATATGCAACACACATACCACATTACATATACACTCTCACACACCCATACACTCACATACACGCACACATGTACTTACACATGCATACACTCTCACACACATACACCCTCACATACATGCACTCTCTCACACACACACACTCACACACATAACCACACATGCATACACACTCACACACATACTCACACACATACTCACATATTCACATACACTCACAATAGGAGCATGTAGGAGAAATCCCTCACAGGTGATTTGGAAGTATTCATTGTGTGAGGAAGAGGGGAGTGCAGGCCTGGCTTGGTCAGGGAGACACCAGAAGTGTCACTGAGGAAAACTAAAAGAACAAACTCTGTTGAGGAGAGGAGAGGAAGTCTGGAAAAAGAGAAGGAAGGATCACTGAAGTCTCCTCAGAAACCAGCGCAGGATTCCTGAAAGATGAATGGCCTCTTCCAATATGGCAGTCAAGTGAGACAGATCTATGGAACAGCCCCTACATTCCGCCCTAAGTTACAGAGGGTGTTAGGTGTGAACTTGATTATGCCGAGCTGGTGACAGTGCAGATGACCACAGAAAAGGGTGCATTTCCGCTGCTTGCTGTGCAGTCCCCATGAAGGGAGAAGTGGGAAGCAAGGTGTGGAGAGGGGTTCAAGGCCAGCTCAATTTTCCATATGTTAGAGGCTTCACCCAGAATGCAGAGCGAACTTCCAGATGCTTTATGTGCACAGCACTTCTGATCTGTCTGAAATGCTATCGGGAGAGCTTTGTTGCTACGGAAGAATGTTAAGCTCTTCCGTTTCCAGGCAGGGATTTCCACAGCGTCATACATGCGGCCAGTGGGGTCAGGACTTGGAATTTGATGCCCGTTTGTGTTTGGCACACTCTCTTAGGCTCCTTTTGGACTTTGTGGCAAATGTTCCTGTCTTTGGCCTTGGCTTCATAAAAACAACAGGTTAGTGTTCCGTCAAATTAGGTGATCCAGTCTTCTAATCCACCCACACTGACACAGCAGCTTTCTCTTACTTGCGGCCTGGCTTTTGCTGCATTTATTTAATTCCCCATTTCCCTTTAATTCATGGACTTCATGAGTTTCACAAAGTACATGTGAGACAGAGACTGTTCGCTCTTACTATTTTTCTATCCCTGGAAGTGCTGCTGTGTGATTGGAGTGGATTGAGATTAGAACCTCGGAGCTCCCACGGAGTCTCCCACCTTAAACTCGTTTAAAGTTTAGCTGGAGTTGAAAATAAAACTTCCCAGAGGATAAATAGAACTTTATGCCTCAATATAAGGCTACAAGACTCCATGTTTTATTTATTGACCAGACATGTATATTGATTTAGTCAGGGGTCATGATGGCTTGTATTAAGGGTCTAGAAAACCACCGAGCCAGGCAATGTGTGTCAGGGTTGGAGTCTCTGAAGGAAGGGGCCCAAGAAGCCATTGTGGGAAACTGTAAAGGTGGAACTTAGTTGTAATGGAGCCTCTAACATGTCTGGAAGGCTGAGACCGTGGGTCATTCACTGAGGAACCCTGTTGGTCCAGAGAGGAGCCAGTCCAAGAGAGAAGGTTATGCATGCTGCAGGGAGCCATACTTGGAAGGCAGGGCTGAGCAAGCCTTTCTTTGAAACCAGGATGATTCTTTTGTGTTCCAGATGGCGGACATGGAGCTGCAGGGTTAGATGTTTGTCCTGTAAGTTTCATCCTATCCCCGATATCCCAAGGACTGTGAGCTCATCTTTTATCCTAATAGTAACTGTTGAAGACAGAGTCTCGAACCCAGTTCCTTGGAACAGTACCAGGAAAGCCCAGATTCCAGAGTCTCCAGTTGAAGATACCAAGGTTGGCACAGACATAGAAGGAACCAGGAAGAGCCTTCCTTTGACTTTCTGTAGGTGACATTCTTAGAGGAAACTCCATTTCCCATGAACCTCCATCATGAGGCTGTTCATGTTCAGGATGTCATTTGGTCTAAGATGTCTTTAGTCTTACTTTTGCAGTTTGAAAAGGACGTTGGGTGGAAATGCACCGAATGGTTGGGCCTGCCTCTGTCACCTCCGCCTCCACATACCGTGGCTCTTCATGGGAATCTCATCAGACCAGGCCATTTCCTCCCTGAGTGTGCTGAGACCTTGATCCGTCTGTGGATTTTGGAAGCGTTGCTCCCAAACCGAATCCTTTGAGTTCTGTGGCTGAGTGTAATCCTGCTCACCGGGGAGTGACTCTCCTGCTGCACTGCTAATCTTCATTTGACCCAGTTGTGAGTTTCTTCTGAGGCCGCTCTCACTTCTGTGGTCTCCGAAGGCAGCTCTCTGCCAGGCCTCATTTTCATCCTGTAAGCAGCGCATTAATGTCTGCCTCGGAGGTATTTTCTCAATAGTTATCAGGTGTGAGCCTACGCATTTCCCTTCTTGATTGGGGCAAAACCCTCAGGGGGTAAAAGCTGACCTCGATGTCCTCCTCAGACTCCGAGACTCTCCAGGCTGTTACTGATGAGTGTTGCGCAGTCACATAACCCTGGGCTAACATTTTCTCGACTCTGGCATTTAGAAATGAGGCCTTGTGCTTTACCAGGTTGCAAGGGCAGAGCAAGGTTTACACATAGGACTCCTGACTTGGGACAGGTGACCCATATGGAATGTTTGCTACTTCTTAGACTTTTGGTCAGATTGTTGGCTGGGGCTTGTGAGGGTTTTCATCACATATAAAATGAGCTCTTTCTTTAAATAAATATAAATACAGGATGATGGCTCAGACATTTATTACCTGTCATATTTGAAACAGTCAAATATACTCCACAAAATTTTCTTAGGCTCGGTGTAAGGACTGTGCAGAGTGGCTATGGCGACTCCCTGTCTTCTTGTGAGCTGCACTCTGAGGCATTCTTTAATGTTCTTTGCCTCACCAACCCTGCTCTGGTAAAGAGCATGGTGCTGGCTGACTTCCACATCCTTTGTGGTCTTCCTGATGTTTCCAGTGCTTTGGGGTGACTGCCCTCTGTGGTCCCAGATTGCCTGCACCTTTAAGAGTGACTGTTTTTTGCTGACATTCCTTTGTCTGCTCAGTATCTAAATGACATATTTTATTTCCCATGAGACTGTGGATAAAGAGGGCAGGAGCTCTGTGTAAGGGACACCAGGCAGGAGTAGAGAAGTGATGACGGGAACAGAGAAGCGAGGCAAGCATCAGGCATGGCATCCCACTTGGGCTCATCACAGCTTAAGAAAGGGGTTTGGCTCCTGGGGGACTTGGGGACCAAAGCATGAACCGTTACCATGTCAGTATGAGCAAGGCAGGTTGAGGGGACACAGAAGGGCGTGCTGGTTTCTCTGCTTATACTTTCCACATGCCCTGGTATTCTGGCCCCACGTGCCCTTGCATTGTGGCCCCATGTGCCCTTGCATGCTGACCCACCTTTCTAGCCAGATCTTCCAGCATATCCACCCTGATGGATTTAAAGGACCTAGGCTGTCAAAGAGTCTGACTGTATTGATTTCTTTGTTGTGGTTCTTACTTGTGTTTGTAATCTTTTTAATTGAATGTTGACCATCACGCATACAACGGGGAGAACTGTGTTAAATAAAAGTTGCATTGGAAGTGGGCTTGTCTCTTCCCTGGAGAGGCCTTTAGTGTGGAGGGGTGATGAGGTACAGAAAAGAGATCAGAGAATGGGATCTCCTGGTGTCTGTCTCCTGTAACTGTACAGTCTTCTAATTCTTCCTACAGCAACTGTCATTAGTCTGGGCGGCTGACAGGGCTGGGGTAATGGGAATGTCCCATGCTTAGGTCTCAGCTATGAAAAACCTCAGGGTTTTTTTTTCCCCTCCCAGGTAGATGCTGTGGCTTGGGACTTGCTTCTAAGCTCCCTGTGATGGGTAGGGACCACTCTGGTTTGGTCCAGCTCTGTCGTCTTTGAACCTGAGCTTGTACCATCCCTGCTCCTCTTCAAGATGATGATCAAAGTCCAGTGGGAGATACATTCTGTCCACCTCTCTGGAGGCAGCTGACCCTCCTTGGCTTTAGTGTGGGATTCTGGTCCTCACACATCTTCTTGCCCTTCCCTTAGTCTCAGAAAGGTTAGCTTCCAGGTTTTTCCAGTTCACTAGATGTTTGGTCACTCACTGGTCATGGACTTTTGTGTTGTGAGGTAGAAGGGCTGAGGGAAGGGATGATCTTGATCGCCATCCTTCCTGGATTGAGAGCTGACTCAGTGTTTAGTGCAGTACAGTCACAAGGGGCAGAGACACCGTGGACCAAACCCTCTGGAACTCTAAGCCCAAATGAGCCATTTCTCTCTTGAGCTGTTCTGTCAGACACCTGGTCACAGCAATGAGAAAGCTCTTAGTACTGGCCTGGTGGTGGCTCTGTGTCTACCCCTGTGCTTGCCTGTGTAGCTGACCTGGCTCTCTCTTTCATCCAGACTCATTTTCTTATAAACACCCATGGGCCGTGTCTAGGGCCCAGACAGTACCTCTGTCATGGTGGTCAGTGCTGGCTTTCAGTCCCAATTTGTTTTTATCTTTACATGTGGCAGACTTCTTCCTGTGTATTTTCTACCATGTCTTGGTGCTCCTTGGTGGCATTTCAGGCTTCTTTGCTTCGCTGTGATCTGAGTATTAGGCAGCTCCAGAGAAAGCCTGACATACAGTTTATCTGGCTTTTCTTCTTGCTTGAACACTGTTCTTTCCAGATTCCTCCATCCCTGGTGTGGGCGAGAGCAGAAATGACAACTTTCAAACAGTTTCTTTCTTGGTAAAATTTGCTCATGTGTAAAGATTGTTTCTGCGGTCTAAAAATGCCTCAAGCATGGTTACTTCCCAATTTATAAAGTTAAATTAACTGATTGATTGATTGCGAGCGTGTGTGTGTGTGTGTGTGTGTGTGTGTGTGTGTGTGTCTATCCATCCATACATATGGAGGTCAAAAGACAAGTGTGGGAGTCAGTTCTCTCCTCCTAACCTCCTGAGTCCCAGAGATCAAACTCACGTCATTAGGTTTGGTTGCACATGCCTTTGCCTGCTGAGCCAACTCGCTGGCGCCCCACTTGGCAGTTTTGTCATGATAAAACCACATTTGTTCATGTCAGGTGTTTATTATTTAATACATAACTCTGTGATAATGTTGTTTAAGTTACAGGATCATATCTTATTTTTAAAACTAGTTATACTGGCTTCAAAGAATAAAAGTGATTTTTCATTCATCATGAGGTTTGATTCTTGTGTATTTTTACTTAAAAATTTTGGGCATAAAGTGGAGACTGAAAGGTGAAGGGATATTTAAGCATCTATCTACGTCAGGTCAGCCCTCCATTGTCTTGCATAAACAACAGCCTTTAAGGCTGGATCAATTTCAGGAACAAAAAAACACCTCCCAAGCAAAGGTTTCTCAAAAACTTGCCTGATATTATGAAAACTATTATTAATTTAAACCAAAATTTATAAATGTAAACCAAGTCCATTGGTCTCCAAGGATGGCTAACTCAGGGGCTTGTAGTCTAGGATTAGTATGTCAGAGGGCAATTAGGTAGCTATTCTAGAGTCCAACAGGACAGAAAGTTAATCAGCTGCACACCTTGGTGGTCCTGCCATCACCCTAATTCCAGCCTTCTTGTTGCCCTAGCATTCAGCAGGATAGAAAGTAAGCAAGGGTCAATCAAGCCTTGATACTGATGTCACACGAGATCCAGCCACCTGTGACCACTCTTGAGGTGCTTGGTGTCCTCACTGTTGGTCTTTCACATTCACCCGTTAGGTGTGACCACTTGTGTTCTGGGGGTCCCGTAATAACACCAATGGAGTCATCCAATAACAGCATCCACATCCGCATGAGACTGTCCCAGACACAGAAGAGACAGCAGGGGACAGTCAACATTCACTCCAGGAGTTCCCAGACACAGGAGAGAGCAGGGGACAGTCAGCATTCACCTGGGAGTTCCCAGACAAGGGAGAGACAGCAGGGAACAGTCAACATTGACCTGGGAGTTCCCAGATACAGGAGAGACAGCAGAGAACAGTCAGCATTCACTCCAGGAGTTCCCAGATACAGGAGAGACAGCAGAGAACAGTCAGCATTTACCTGGGAGTTCCCAGACACAGGAGAGACAGCAGGGAACAGTCGGCATTCACCTGGGAGTTCCCAGACCCCAGCAGGGACATGGGTTAATGTCAGAAGAGAAGGTCAGTGAGGAGGCCACGGAGGAGAGGAGAGAAGAAACACTAGTATCTCACTCTCCAGAGAGTGGCTGAGGATTGTAGGTTTGCAGAGTTTAGGGTTTCAAATACTTTGCCTTGTACCTGTTTCCTGGGTTCAAAGGTCCAAGGAGAGGGAATGGCAGGGTCAGTGTCCCCACGTTTCTGCCATGGCTCGCATGCATCGAGGGGCAGGGTGCTAGGAAGTGAAACTTACTGATGAAGGAAGTGACTAGATCTGTACTTGGTTCTCTGAAGCACGAGGAAGCGAAGAGATCCGGGTGGGCCTTCTTCCCTCCCCTCCCCACCCCAAGCTGGAACATCTGGCAAAGAGTTGTGTGCTTTGGACAGCACAAACAAAAACATCTCAGTGAAGGTGAGGTCAGGACAGAAGGGACATATGCTTAATCTGTGGATAAGCTGATGACTGTCAGAGTGAGCAGACACATTAACAGAGTACAGGCCTCTAAACTCATCTCTGAGTCTGGACATTAGGGCCTAGGACCCAAAACGGCAGTGCTAACTGAAGACAGAGGGCTTTGCCTGGCAGTGAGTGACTGTGTGTATACAGTTTGGATGAGGAGGCCGCCCTAGGCTGTCTCACACTGAAGGCCAGAGGCTGGTGTTCTTTTCTGTTGTGCCAAGATACACATCCTTTCCCAGATCAGAAACCTGCTATGTGAGCACTGAACACCTCAAGTCCAGGAAGCCCTAGACGGAGGAGGCTAAGCTTCTCATACCCAGTGTTCATGTGGGCAGCATCTAACTGTGCCCCGGGCCAACAGAAGGACTGTTCTCCATCATCACCTAGATCAGCTATTCAATCATTCATTCATCAGCCTCAGTTAACAGCGCTGATGGGATGGTGAGTACCACATTCCAAGTCACTGCGGACCTATTATTAATTAGTAACTGGCATCTGATCTAGGGTCCACATCGAGTCAATGTAACCCAGTCCAGCAGAACAGTATGGTCCAGTTCATGTTTGTTGGATTAACACAGCCAGCGACAAACAACGCAAGTCCAAAAATAGATACAACATTGAAAACATTGCGTACCTAGAAAGTAAAATAATGACAGAAGTATGTGGATCTCTGCCCCCCAAACTATAGAGTCTGCAGAAAAATTTAAAAGACCCAAGTAAATGGAAAGGCAGAACATGCTCACGGATTGGAAAGCCATTATTGCAAAGGTGACATTTCTGCCCAGAATGAAACAGAAATCCATTATGATTTCAAAGAAAATCACAGAAGTCTTGTATAAGTGCACAAGCTGATTTAAGAATATGGAAATGCAAAGCCCACACATCTCTAGCACAGCAAATGAGTGGGGCAGGAGGGTCTCCCAGGTGGGGGGGCATATTTAGGAAGATACAATGACTAAGTAGTGATGGAGGGAGGGATAGATGACACCAAGGGAGAATCTGGGAGGATTTTGTTGCAGGCTGCATGGTGGGGAGCTGTCTTAGCTAGGGTTTCTATTGCTGTGAAGAGACACGGTGACCACGGCAGCTCTTATAAGGGAAACATTTAATTGGGGCTGGCTTACAAGTTTAGAGGTTTAGTCCTTCATGGTGGTGGTGGGAAGCATGGCAACACTTAGGGAGATGGGGTGCTGGAGGAGGAGCTGTGAGTTCTTCATCTGGATAGGCAGGCACCAAGAAGAGAAAGTGAGCTGCTGGGCCTGACTTGAGCGTCTGAAAACTCAAAGTTCACCCCCAGGGACACACTTTCTCCAATAAGGCCATCTATCCTAATCTTTTCAAATAAGGCCACTCCCTGTAAGCCTATGGGAGTCATTTTTTTCCCATAAAACCACCCACAGGAGCCCTTCTCAATGTTGGAACACACTGGTACCAATGATGAGAAACACAGTAGCATTTAATGGCTATGTGATGCCACATTATAAGATCCATAGATTCAAATGTGAAAAAAACTTTGGAGTAAAATACCATGTTATTAGGAAAGAATCCAGATACCAGGTTTTCAAAGAGCTTAAGTTGTAGAAATCATTTGACAATATTATCATGAAACTTTATTAATAGAGTTAAGAAAGTTTCTGTTCCTCAAGGTGTCACGCTGACTCTACAAAAGCAGGATCATTTGAATCTGAACTTGATCCTCAGACTCATGTGTTGAATGCTTTGTTTTCCGTGGATGGTACTGTTTTTAGAATTTCTGGACACTTGTGGGAGGAGGCAGGTGGCTGGGGCATGTTCTTTGGAACTGCATCTTGTCTCTGGCCCCTCTCTTAGTTGCTTTCTGACGTGAAACGCTCTGCTCCCCTGTGCCCTTCCTGCTGTGATGGACAGCAGCCCCTGAAACCAGGAGCTAAAATAAGGAAGTCTCTCCTCCAAGTTGTTAGGGTATTTTGCTCATAGCTCTGCAGCAGTAACTTAGAAAGTTGGTACCACAAAGTAAGAGTCTTTTCTGTGACTATCTGACAGTGTATAAATAGCAGCCTTTGAACTGATTTTTGGGAAGAATTTGGAAGAGTTGGAAGAAGCAGGCAACAAAATCCCTAGGGCGCTATAAGCAGAAACTGTTAAGCAATTCCAGTGGTAGCTCAGAGTACCATATTAACGATGAAAATGCAGACTGCATGGACTTTGTGCACAAGGGTTTAGAGGGAAATGATCTCTAGACTGTGAATTGAACTAGAGGCCAACATAGACTTTATTGAAATTTTGACTGTGTTACGAGGCTGAGAGAGACCAAGTTGAATAGTTAAAGACTGATTATTTTGGTATAAGATATTTCAAAACAGCATAACATTGGGGTTATGGCATGGGTATCTCTGGTTGCTTTTAGCCAATTTCACAGTGAGTGTTAAGGGTAAAAATTAGAGCAGAAATAATAGAAAAGAGGTAGTTTGGTGCTAACAGGAGCAGGCTTAAAGTTTCAGACAAAGTGGGTGTTGAAGAGATAGACAGACAGACAGATAGATAGACAGACAGGTAGGTAGATAGATAAATAGGTAGGCAGATAGATAATATAAAGTTGATAAAGGAAAGGCAGAAGGAAACAGGGGAGGACTTGGAGGGGAAGGAGTGGAGGTAGGTAATAAAAACAAATTACATTCATGTGTGGAATTCTCACACAATAAGAAAGAAAAAAAAAGCCAAATGGGGAGTGATTTGTGTCAGAGCAAAAGGGAAGAAGCTGAAGGGAGTCTCCGGAATTGGCTGGATACACCTGTCTTGGAGTAGAGGCTAGAAAAGTTTTATCCTGTTTGAAAGTCTGTTCTAAAGAGAGCTCCACGACACACTGCAGATTTCTGGACTCCTAGGACAGTTTATCTCAGCTGCGTAGGCACTCAGAGCTGCTGCAGCTGTAGTCCAGAGCATCCAGACCCCTGCTAGAGCTGAAGACAGACCTTGGTAGCATCCATGCAGGTCCGTGGTGGCAGGTATGCAGAACACAAGAGATGTGGGTCATGGAAGCTTCCACTTAGATTCTTAAGGAAGGGCTACATTTTGATATTCAGAGACTCACAGCTAAGAATTTGCCCCAAGTCTCTCAAACTTTCAAACAGTATTAGAAATGTTGAGGCTTTGTGGAATCTTGTAGATGGACTGAATGCATTTTCCTTTATGAGAAGAACAGGGTCGTTCATGGGTCTTTGGAGATGGGAATGCAATGTCCTGGCCTAAATAGCACACACTTTGAATGCATAGTCCCCAGCTAGTGGTGGTATTTTGGACCTTTTGGATTCTTCAGGAAGCAAATCCCTGGGGTAGGTATGTCCTGAGGGTTGTGTCTTGCCAAAAGCTCGGTTCTGCTATGTCTCTCATCCCCACCATAATGGACTATAGCCTCTGATGGCATCAGTTAAAATGAACGATTTGCGTTATTAACTTTTTCTCTCAGGTATTTTGTCTCATCTATCCAACAGTGCAGGCACAGATCTGGAGATGAACAAAAGGCTTATACAAAATATAGAGGAAGTACTATGTATTTCTTTTCTTTTTTTTAAATAAATATTTATTTCTGAGGTGCACAGAAGAAGGTATACTCTTTTGCATTGGGTGAACGTGGGGTATTGCAGTCTTTCTCTAATCAGAGTGTGAGGGACAATATGTGATTTAAGCCGTAGTAATGTTTCTTTTATAAACATAGGTGCCCTTGCGTTTGGGGCATAGATGCTAAGAATTGAAACATCATCTTGGTAGATTATTCCTTTGATGAATATGTAGTGTCCTTCCCATCTCTTTTGATTAATTTTGGTTTGATGTCAATTTTGTTAGATATTAAGATAGCAACACCAACTTGCTTCGTAGGTTCATTTGCTTGGAAAATCTTTTTTTCCAACCTTTTATTCTGAGATAATATCTATCTTTGATGGTAAGTGGGTTTTTTTTTGTGCAGGAGAAGGATGAATTCTATTTTTGCATCCATTCTGGTGGTCTGTGTCTTTTTATTGGGGGAATATCCATTGATATTGAGAGACTTTAATGGTCAATAATTGTTAATTTCTGTTATTTTGTTATTGTTGTTGTTGTTGGTGGTGGTGGTGGGATGTGTGTGTGTGTGTGTGTGTGTGTGTGTGTGTTTCCCCTCTTGATTTTGCTGCTGTGAGATTATTTATTTCCTGTGTTTTCATGGGTGTAGCTAACCTCCTTGAATGGGACTTTTTTTTCCTAGCACCTTCTGTAGGACTGAATTTGTAGACAGACAGTGTTTGAATTTGACTTTATCATGGACTATCTTGTTTTCTCCATCTATCGTGATTGAGTGTTTTGCTGGTTACAGTAGTCTGAGGTAGCATCTGTGGTCTCTTAGAGCCTGCAGGATATGTATCCAAGGCCTTAAGGGTCTTGGAGTCTCCTTTGAGAAGTCAGGTGTAATTCTAATAGATCTACCTTTATATTACTTGCTTCTTTCCCCTTACAGCTTTAATGTTTTTCATTTGCTCTGTATGTTTAGTGTTTTGATTATTATGTACTAAGGGGCATTTGTTCACTGGTTCACCCTGTTTGGTGTTCTGTATGCTTCTTATACCTTTATAGTCAGTTCTTTCTTTAGATTAGGAAAATTTTCTTCTATGATCTTGTTAAAATATATTCTGGGTTTTTGAGCTGGAATTCTTATCCATCTTCTGTTTCTATTATTCTTGGGTTTGATCTTTTCACAGCATCCTAGATTTTCTGGAGGGTTCATGTCAGGAATTTTTTAGATTTAACATTTTTTAACTGATGTAACTATTTCTTCTCTAATATCTTCAGTGCCTGAGACTTTCTCTTCCACCTCTTGTACTATGTTGGTGATGCTTGCATCTATAGTTTCTGTTTGCTTACCTAGATTTTCTGTTTCCAGAATTCCTTTAGTTTGTGTTTTCATTATTGTTTCTATTTCCATTTTCAGGTCTCGAACAGTTTTATTATTTTCCTTCAGCTGTTTATTTTTTCTTGGGTTTCTTTAAAGGATTTACTCATTTTCTCCATTTTTTGTTTGTCTTTTCTTCGATTTCTTTAAGGGATTTATTTACTTCCTCTTTAAGGACCTCTCTTATCTTCATAAGGTGTTTTCAAGGTAGTTTTCTTGTGCTCTCTGTGTTGGAATATTCAGGGGTTTCTGTAATAGGATAGCCGAGCAATTGGTATTGTTAAACACTGTTGGTGGCAGAGCAGCAGGGCAGAGGTTTGCGAATGCCTGGTCATGCATTATGACCAGTATGAGTCAGTAATTCCTAGGTGGGGCAGTACCCACACATTTCCCAAGCGAGGTCTCACAGCATCTAAGAGGAAAGCAGTGGGGATGTTGGGTTGGGGGACATGAGAGAAGACAGGAAGGAGGAGTCTGCTGAGGCATTGCTGAAGCCCTATTTCTGGGCTAGGTACTGACTTCTTCTCAGTGTGCCCTGCCCTGTGCCCTCCTGTGTGGACAGACGGCAGCCTCGGAAGCAGGGAGTCAAAATGAACATTTCCTCCCGTCAAGCTGGTTCCTGGGGTATTGACTGACATGAGCCTGAAGAGGGAGAAGGGCCTGGTGGTTTTCTTTGTGCCCTGAAGAATTGCAATGGTTTCCCTGCTTCTACGACATGTTTTGCTCAAAAAAAAATTTGAGGATATTAAATAAATAAAGGGTGATTGTGGAGTAGAAGATTGTAAAGGGGTGAGAAGGCTCTTGCGGGTAAAGAATGTGGCTACCAGGCTGCCTGTGCCAGAGGTTTCTTGGGTGTGGATACCTGGCAGAATGAAACTGTTTGCTGAGAATCCTGATTTGATCCTCTGAGCTTGTGACTGCATCTTCTTGTAGATGAACTTTCTTTTTAGGCCATCAGCTCACACACACACACACACACACACACACACACACACACACACACACACAGAAGATTTAGAGACTTATTATTATAAATGCTCAGCCTTGACTTAGGCTTATTTCTGACTAGCTCTTATAACAAATTCCCCTGTATTTTTAATCTACGTTCTTCCATGAGCTCGTTACCTCATGCCCATTGTGCCCATCTTGGTTATTCTGCATCTGGCTGGCAACTCTTCCTTTCTTCTCCCCAGAGATCTCTGTCCCTAGACGTCCCACCTAAACTCTCCCTGACTAGCTAATGGCCATTCAGCTCTTTATTAAATCAACCATAATGACACATCATCACACAGTGTGAAGGAATATTCCATAACATCACTTGACCCTACAAAAGGAATTCTGCACTGTAACTCAGTGTCTTGACATAAGGACACACAATCCTAGGTTGTCTGGGAGTGTCCAATAGAATCATTACATTACTACAGGAGCGCAGCGTGTGGGTGGATGCACAGATTGGCATAGGCCAGATGATGAGGGGAAGGGCCATGAGTCAAAGCATATGGAGACTGGGGATGGATCTTGCCCTGGAGCCTTCAAAAGCACTGGCCCTACCAGCAACAGAACTACATTTGTGTAGCTTTAAGACCCCAAGACCATGGTCGTTTGTTCCAGCAACAGTAGGAAGCCTCCCATCTGGTGGCTAATGCTGTGACGAGTGTACCTGCCCTGTGCTTAGACAAATGACCTCAGGCATTCAGAGACAGCAAGAAAGGCCCTCAGTTCTACACTGGGCAATGGAGGAACTTGGAACTGTGGTTGTGGTATGACTTCTTGGGATGGTTGAAGAGCTACATAAGGTGGAGGAGAAAAGCTCAGGCTAGATCTGCATCTAGCCTGGAGGTACCTGCAGCAGGGTATCATACTTCTGACCCAAGAGATGCGGCTCAGGTTGCAGACAGGCTCCGAGGTGCAGCCTCATCCCGCCACAGCCGCTTTGCTGCCCGGTGCTCCGTGGTCCCTCTGCAAGCAGATGTGATTTATATCTCTGATGCGCAGACCTCCCTGAGGAGGAGGGACACTCATCAGCCCCCTTTCCCTCCCGTATATGTGGACATCACAATAAGCAGAGTTTGTGCAATCTATTTATGCAAAACACTGGGTTTATTGCTCGCCAAGATTGAAATCTGCGGCAAGCACTTGCTTTGCTGGTCGGCTGAGCAGCACATTTGGAGAATGTGTAGTTAACGATACAGTATAAAGCAGAGAGCTCGGTTCTTATAATAATTTTGTTATGGTCAATCTAAACCTAATATCCTTTTTCATGGTATTTTCTGCTATCCTAAATCTTTCCTTTGAAAGGCAATAATGGGCAGGCCATCAGCAGAGCTTATGGGGAAACGACTGTGCTTAGAGCAACCCTGATTAGTGGCTGATGGCCCCGCACTTCATCCCACATAAGGCGGCGAGTCCGAATGACCTGCATCCATGGCCCAGGTTGTTTGTCTCAGCTCGGCCCAGCCGTGTCTGCACAGGGAGGGATTTGGGATCATCTCTAAGGATGATTGTGATAATTGGTACTTCTGACAGACGTTCAAGTCCTGATGCTGGCCACCCCAGACTGGAGGGGTCACCCCAGAGGAGAGCAAATACGGGCATCTAGGAGGGGTGGAAGGATCACTGGCTACTGGGGATATGGAAAGGGATGACAACTTTGCCATGGGAGTTACTTTCTCCTTTGCTGCACAGGCTAATGTTTGAGAGCAAAATGCCCTATGCAGAAGCCTTGGCTTGGTTGGGATGGGGGTGAGGTGGGAAGGCAGGAACAACACAAGCTGGAGTCATTTAGTTCTAGCCCCACCTCACATGCTGCCCTTGTCATGCTGGGAACCCCATGGGGTTTCTAGAGGCCCAGAAGGAGGTCTGCAAGGCAGGAGTCATGAGCAGACTTGGCACTTGCCGTTAATGCACAGACTAGCAGCGGTCACCCATGTTAGATTTTCACCCTACCACAAGGACCAGCTATAAGCCTCACAACTGTGGGATTTGAGGGGTTAACTGGACAATGGGTGCTGGCAGATCTGCCCCCCTATTCTCTCCGGAAGGTGACCCCAGACTTGGAGATGGTTCCAGTTTCAGGGGCGAGAGTGTAAACATATGTACCTGGCGGACAGTGTCTTCTAAACAAAAGGCTGCGCATGTCACAGGGACAGGGCTCGTGCTTCTGTCTCCTGAGAAAAGGAACTGAGGTTTGCATTCCTGTGAGATGGCCTTCCCAAGAGACAATATCGGCCCGCAGGGGTCACCCGTCCTGTGCTTGTATGGACATGTTTAGGAAGTGGCAGGCATTTCACAAGGCAGAAGGTGGGTTCAATCAATGGTGTTAGTCTGCTAGGGTGGCTGTAGAAAAACACCTAGGCTGGCAGGACCACAAAGCAACAGAAACTTGCTATTTTCTTCTTTGGTGTGCATATGCTTGTATGTATATGCACATGTGTATATGTACAGGTGTGCATGTATGCACACACTTATGTGCATGTGTCTTGTATTATGTGGGGTGTTCAAGTGGGTCTGCGTGTTTGTGCATGTGTGAGCGGAGGTAGATTTAAGCATCCTTCTTGATCACCCTCCACTTTACATATTGGGGCACAGTCTGTCATCTGAACCCAGGGTTTGTTAATTTGGCTAGTCTATCTAACCAGCTTGCTCTGGTGATCCTGTGTCTGTCTTGAGTGTTGGCATTAAAGGAGGCTGTCCCACAGGTCTGGCATTTTCGTGAGTGCTGGAACACCAAACTCTCATCCTCACGCTTGGGTGGTAAGCCAGTTCCTTATTCCTAGAACCTTATTCTCATGCAGCCCTGGCCTAGAGATCCAAGTTTAAGATGTGGAAAGGTTGGCTCTTTCTGAGGCGTTCCTCCTCAGCTTACACACGGCGCCTTTTCTTGGGGTGCTTGAGTGGTGTTTCTTCTGGGCACATGCATCTCTGGGGTTTCTGTGGGTCCAAATCCCCTCTCATCAGATGTCAGTTAGATTGGTTTTCCCATTATTGCCTCTTTAAAATCCCCTCCCAAAGTACAGGTTCTAGGGTTTAGGTCTTCATAGTTGAATCTCAGAAGGCCCAAAGCACCCATGTATCTGTCAGCCCTTAGAGGATTGTGGAACTTAGAGGATTGTGGAACTTAGAGGATTGTGGAACTTAGAGGATTGTGGAACTTTCGGTCCATGGTACTTTCTCCTGAGTGGCTCTTTCTTCGTGCTATTGTCGGCAGGGGGTGCATGTGATTCTAACCCTCCCCACTCTCATCCAATGAGTTGCTATAACCTGCTGCACCGGTTATCTCAGCCCCTGTGATTCTCAAGGAGTAATAGAAAAGATTATAGAGCAGATAAAAGCCAGGGGCTGACGGTGTCCTGCACGGGTGCTTTCTTTTCACTTGCCGTCAGATCCACAGAAAGCCTCACAGTGGGGAGGGGTGGGCTGTGCCAGCCTCAGAAGTCCACATTGGGTGAGTGCAGATTTGTGCTGTGGGTGCAGGTCACCTCCCCTGTTAGTGAAGTAGCCATGGGCCTGCTGTAGAGGAGTTCAGCCTTCCTCTCTGCTGTCTTCTATTTTGGGGATCAAGTCTTACGTTCGTGTCACCTGCTATCTATTCCAAAAAGCAAATGTGTTTGCTCTTTCCGAATAGTCCTTGGTGCCCCGCAGTCCCCCGGCTCCTCAGCTGATGTCCTTCTCTCCTTTGCCGCCCCAGGTAGCAGTGAGACAGGGCCTGGGCTTGGGCTGGCTCAACTCTCCTCAGCTGCTTATTTGCTCGTCTGTGCTTTAGTCTTGCTCTCTAACGACGGATACACTGATAGAACCTTCCAGATAAGAAGAGAGGTAAATGGTTTCCTGCACAGGTCTGTATAAATGAGGGCTCAGCCATGACTCAGGAAATGTATGAAAGGGGTGGGATTTATGCAGTGCTGTCTGGAGGGTGTTCTCAGTAGCCCTAAACTCTGGTCTCCTTCTCAAAGCAGGACTTGGTGGCTGGACTCTAAGTCAGTAACCGTCCTTAATGTTTGCAGAACCATCCTTCAAGGAGCAAGGACACATAGTGCTTTCTTGTCTCTGGTTCAGGGAGATCTTGTCTTTCCTCAGGTTCCTGGATTGTGGGCCCTTGAAGGGAATGAGGACCACGCTGCTCCCTCCCACAGTCTGCAGGCTTCTGCTCTGAAAACAAAGGGATTTTCATTCTATTTTAGGCTTGAAAAGCCTTTGCAATCAAGTAACTTGACCTATGGTTCCAGAATGCATTGCTGTGCCTTAAACAATCTACCAAGGTACAGCCTTCCTTTCTGCTTAGCAAGTAGGGGAGGGGATGAGAGAGAGAGTTCCCTGAAGTGGCATTTGAGACCCCAAGTATTGACCTAATGCATTAAATACTCGATTCTCAAAAAGCCATGAGGGGAAGGAACAAGGGCACTTGTAGTGATGTGAACACTGAGGGTGGACATAGACCTCACCGCCCAAGATAAGAGGCTTCAAGCTTTTCTTAAGAAGGATATCATTAAAAAAAAAAAGAAGGATATCATTATTGACAATTCTACGGAACCTACATTCAGAACTTGCACATCAGGATGAAAACACACACACACACACACACACACACACACACACACACACACACAGAGAGAGAGAGAGAGAGACAGAGAGAGAGAGAGAGAGAGAGAGAGAGAGAGAACTATCATGTCTCCAAGTTATAACTCCATTATACCAGACCCTGGATATAAAATTCTTTATTCCTCAGAGACCTTGGTGTTTATTTTCCTTTAACTGCTGGACTGAGGCCACTCATTTATAGAGGGCGGTGTGCCCTGCACAGTCTGTAGATTCAAACGTGGAACAGAGATTGGAGTGTGGTTTGGTCCTGTCTGGGTACAGCCCATCATGACTAGCTCCTGGAGTCTATACACATCATTATCTCTTCCAGGTGAGGCTTGAGCAAGGAGATTACCATGACGTGTGCTTTGAAACAGAAGCTTCTTTCCTTCCAATCATGAGGAGAACATGCAGTCATGTATCTGATCATGTAGCATGTCAGAGAACAGGAAATAAGAGTCCACGTCTACAGGCCTCTCTCTGAGAATCTACTTCTCACGAGCTTTTAGGCGACAGGTCTGGAAGATGGGTGTACATCCATGCAGTCTTTTAGTGTGTGTACAAGGGTGCGGGCGTGTGCATACACCCACATGTGTCTGCATGGTGACCAGGGGTTGACAACAGGCATATCTCTCAATTTCTCTCTATCTTATTGTTGGAGATGGGGTCTCTCACCCAACATGAAGCTCGTTGATTTTGATAGACTGCCTGGCAGTGAGCCCCTGGGATCCTCTAGTGCTAGAGTTACAGGTACATATGTACATGGGTTCTCGGAGACTGAACTCAGGGCTTCATTTTTACGTAGCAAACATGGTACCAACTGAATCATTTCCCAGCCTCTTCCCCTTCAATTTTACAGACTCCAGTTTGGGAAGCTCAAATGCAATCACCTTCACTCAGTAATGCCTTTAGCCCATGGTCTGCTACCAGCCACAGGCATATTGGACCCTTGCCCCATGGCTGGTACAACCCCCTGTGCCATCATGAATGTTTGGGTTGATTAACTGTGGCTGGAAATCACCCAGCTGGAACAAGTCCCTGGGAAAGGAAGGGCAAAGGCCAAGGGCAGATGTAGTTTTCAGATTTGGCTCCCTCTTGCTCCCCTGGTCTGTGGTCTGTGATGTATCATCTCAATTTATGCCCCCATGAGCAGTGTACTTTGAGCCCTTGCTGTTCTGATCTGTGGGGTGCTATATCTATGGTGGGTTTTATTCCAGAGTCCTTGAAATATGTCCACCATTCTCATGATTTTAAGGCCACCTCCTCTGTCACCATTATGGAGAAGCTGCATCTCTACCTTTTTAGCGTTTGGTGTATTCAGGTGCCTGGCTCACTAGCTGGTAATGGAAACAACCAGGAAAAAAGGTTGTTTCTTTGACAACCTTTGACCTGATTTTTAGTTGCTGGCATCAAGATGCTGGGACTCACCAGCGCTGTGCAGACCTGGTGATTAACTGTCTGTCTACTATCAGGGCCGTGTCTGCAATATGGCGGAAGAAGTATGAGGAACAACGGGCAGCAGGCAGTGATGATAAATGCATGGAGAGATTTACGAGCTCTCACTCCTGCCTGAGCAGAGTAGAGAGCCTGTGAACAGAGTAGGTGAAAGGCATTTAATTTCAAATGCTCTGTCCTTGCCAGTGGGAGGGCATCGTCTGGGGGAAGTGCACTTTGTGCCGAGTGTTTGTTGACCCTGCACAGAGGACACGCCTTTCCCGCCATCCACTTCCTCCTGAGCCTCTCATTGCACCTGGAGACGGCTCTGTGATGAGTGTCCCACGAAAGGGTCTTAGTTCTCAGGAAGGCCATGCCATAGGCTCCAGGACACCACTCAGGAGATCCTCTGAGAGTCCAGCTCTAAAGATGGGCACAGGGGAAGGAGGCCCAGGCCGCCTGACTCCATCTGCTTGCCTCTTTCTCGGCTCTGTCTCGTCTCCACATTTCTCCTGGACAGCCAAAGCTGGCTGGAAATCTTCAGCTGTCTCCTGTCCTACGGGCCACATCCATCAGGGAGTCCCTGAGCAGTGCCTGTCAGACAGGGCTGGGTGGAGTCTCTTGATGAAGATAAGTGAATGTGGGCTTCGTGTGTGTGTGTGTGTGTGTGTGTGTGTGTGCACGGAGTATGAATGTGGGAGGGCATGGGCGTGTCTATTATGGTTGTGTGCTCAAACACTGCTGAGGATGACCTCTCCACTCTCTGGACTGGGTTGGAGCTGAGTCCTTCCTCTTTACACGGCAGAGCCAGCCAACTCTTGGTTCCAGTGGCCTGGGTGCATCCAGATTCTGACTCTATCTGTTTTAGCTATGCTGCTTATCACTGTGAGCAAATGCCTGAAAACAGGCAGCTTGAGGGAGGGAAGCTTTATTTTGCCTCGTGGTTTTGGAGGCTAGAGCCCATCATGGCAGCAGGCGGCTCCATGGCCGTGGGAGTTTGCAGCAGCCAGCAGCTGCTTACTCACATCTGAAGATCAGAAAGCAGAGCGAGGATGGGAAGTGGGGTGAGCTGCAGACTTCAGGCCTGCCCCCCGCCCCCCACAGTCTGCTTTCTCCATCGAGAACCTCTCTTCGTAATTGTTCCACAGACTTCCAAAAGCAGTGCCACCGTCTGGAGACTAAGTGTGTGAACACGTAAGAGGTGTGTGTGCATTTTGTATTTGAACAGCCTTTGGAGGTAACTGCCTGCAGTGCTGGAATAAAGATACCCAAGCCTTGCATAGGATGTGGTACCGCTTCCGAACCAGCAGCAAGGATGTGATACGCCTTCTGGATCAGGAGCAAGGATGTGTGATACTCCTTCTGGATCAGGAGCAAGGATGTGTGATACTCCTTCTGGATCATGAGCAAGGATGTGTGATACTCCTTCCGAACCAGGAGCAAGGATGTGATACTCCTTCTGGATCAGGAAGCAGGAGACCCCAAGTCAGCCCAGACTCAGAGAAAGACTGCCAGCCCAAGCAAGGTCAAAGGTCTGGATCTAAACCTAGCTGGAGCCCTGTGCATGCTGGGTTGCTTAACCACTACCCAGAGGCTTTCGTTTCCATGGTTAGAAACACAGCAGGGCCTCCTGGGGCCACAGCTGGAGTCAAGGTGTGAGTTGGGGAAGATGTCAGAAGGGTGGCATGGTGGGAACCCTTTGACAGACCCCCTATGGATGTCAGCTAAAGGTTTGGGCTGAATGAGGATACATCTTCCATCACAGGGACTTTGACAGGGGAGGATTCCTGGGGGGAGCTGTGTGGGTAGGAGCCACGTCCTTCACGGGACTCTGCAAACAGGGTTTCCACAGGTGATTTTCCCACCATCTGGGAGTTTAATCTAAAGATAGAGCCTGGTGTTAGATCCTGTCACGAGCATTGTGCCACTGTGCTGGCTTCTCCGGAAGTCACCTTGCATCTTAAGGACAGACTATCCCTTCAGGAATGTGGCTTGGTTAATTGAGTACCACTGTTGTTTTCTGGGAGAGAGGAAAAAAAAATGGTTTCAGGATGTGGTGTTATATTTAGTTTTTCAGCAAATTACCCCAAATTGTTTTCAAAGTTGTATTTTATTGTTGATAAATTGAAAATGTCATCTTGAATTATTTCCTTTTCGTAGGCCGCACTATCTTAATTAGCCAGGTAAATGAGGAGAGTGTTCTTTTAAATGGGCTTTTGTTACCAGGCTTGTCACAGTGGACAGCAGGGACCATCAGGGAGGGCAAGGCTGGCTCTGGGTGTTTCTCATCACCTCTGTATACTGATAGTGAGTACTGGCTGCTACACCTGTGGCTCCCAGATGGCAAAGCCAGGCTGGGAGTACAGCTGGGTATACCCAACTCAACAAGTGTCTCTCCGCTCAGCATTCGCTACTGCTGCTTCATTAAAAATAATTAAAAATGCATGTTGGCACTCACTTCTAACAGCAGTAGTCTGGAGGTTGAGGCAGGAGGACTGTAAGCTCATGACCAGTGTGGGCTACAGAACAAGTTCAAGGTCAGCTGGGCCTGTATAGCAAGACTGCGATGTAGCTCCGTGGTAGAGCACACATGTCACACGCACAGGTCCCTAAGTTTAGCCCCTCACTGTTAAACAAATCAGGGATAAATGCTGACCTGGGTGTGGCTGTATGTTAGAAGGTCTAGGCTGAACTGTTCAGGAGGCAAAGGATGCTAGGTTCCCCATAAGAGTAGAATGTCGCATAATGTCACCTGGGAATCATCTCGCTCCAGCAACTGGAACTGTTTCAAGGCCCCAGGAGTCTCCAGGAGGGGTTTCTGCAGAGTTTGGGAGGGGACCGGAGATGACTAGGGAGTGAAGGATGCGAGGGAGGCAGATAGTGACTAGTGACTTCCACCACACACCAAGGGGCAGTGATAGCTGTCCATGTGACATTCCAGATGTTCCCCAATAGCTTCGTTAGCCTTTCTAGGGATGAAAGGGCTGGTCACCAGCTGTCAAACATTACCACCTCTGTCCAGGAATGCCCTGTTCATCCTCTCCATAGCAACGGCTTCCACATAGCTCTCTTTAGAAGTCAGGTTCCAGTTTAAGCGCCACCTGTAAAGTGCTCTGCTTCTAAACCAGGCCGACTCCCTAGAGCAACTGCAGCAGGTGGCCATGGGCCAGGGTTTGTACAACCACACAGACCCGTTGCTGTACAGCTCTGGAGGCTGGGCGCCCAGGTTAAGGTGTCAGCAGGACATCTGGGGCTTGGGGAAGCATCTGCTCCACGGCTCTTGCAGCTTCTGGCTACCGCTCACAACCCAAGGCTTATATTCCAACCTCTCTGGTCTGTCTCCATCTTCATATGGCCTTCTTGCTATTATGGCTCTGTGTCACAACTCCATTTTCTTCCTCTTAAAAAAAGTCCCACTTTGTTTTTCTTGTTTATAATTGTGTGTGTGTTTTGTGGGAGCATGTGACTGACAGAGGGTGGCTTCTAGGTGTCCATTCTCACCTTCAACCTGTTAAGGCATGCTTACGGCATACTCCAGGGTAGCTGGCTGGTACGTTACTGGATGATTCTTCTGCCTCTGCCTCCCATATTACATTAGCCATGCTGGATTACAGATGTGTACCGCAACATCTGGCTTTTGCATGTGGGTTATAGGGATCTCCTTCCAGGTCTGAGGTTTATATGGAAGGCAAGTGCTTTTACTCACAGAACCGTCCTGCCAGCCCTAATGTTTTCCTTTGATTTAAAAAGGCGCCAATTCACTGGGAAGAGAATCCGCCTTAAATCCAGGCTGATCTTTTGCGAGCTAACATGGTTAGATCAACAAAGCCCTTCTTTCTGAACACACTCAGACTCACAAATCTAGGAGCTAGACCCAGGCTGTAGCCTTTGAGGCCACTATCGACCCAGAGCTTCATTCCCTCATCTTCCCTTGAACTGTTGCTATTTGCAAAAAGGTTGAAGGGGTGGTAGCTTGTCTGAAAGGTGCCCAGTGTGGCATGTGCTGAGAGGGTGTCTCAGGGCCTGGCACCCTGCCTTCTCTGCCTCTACCACTCACTGCTGGGGCTGGATCTGGGTAACCCTGTCTTCTTCAGCATCAAAAATTCTTACAGGTAACTCCTTAACCCCTAAGACATAGGTTAGGGCTGGATCTGGCTTTGGGAGGAGGGCACTCTTGCCTTGTGGTCCTTTATCCCTCCTGCCTTTTCCCACAGTACCTTTCAGAAAAGGCTGTGGCTCAGGGTGTTTGCTACAACTCTCTCTAATTAGTTTTACCCTCAGGGATATATATTTTTTTCTAAGCCCAGAATAGAACAAATACTAAATGATTCTAGAGAGCTTAAATTTTTTTCCTTCACAAATGTGACATTAGAAAAAGTATGATCTTTAAACTAAAGCCTGAATTGTGAGGACAGCAGTCCCCCACCCTCCCCAGTTCCCCACCCCTGCTCCCTGAGTCTTCAGGGTCAGGAGTGGTGCATGGTCTTGGCATCGGAGCTGAGGAAGGCCTGATTCTGGGTCTTCTGTATGCCAGCGGTCATGCTGCACGTTCCCGCTAGGAGGCGCTCTAGACACGGTTTCAGCACACAGCACTTCCAGGGACCTGCTACCTCTCCCCTTGCTGCTGACACACAGGTAAGAGACTGAAAGATCGATGTAGCCCCCAGTTTACCCTCATCAACCAGTCACAAAGCAGTCAAGGGTGGCGTATTTTCCCTAAAATCCCCTCCTCTCTCGGATTCTCTGGAAGAATAACAAAAGCGCTTATCAACTAAGCCATTTCTTGGCCTGTCGCTGGTCTCCTTTTAACTCAGCTGAGACCCCAGCCCACAGAATGATGTCACTCAAATTCAGGGTCGATCTTCCCATTTAGATTAACCCAATCCAGAAAATCTCTTGCAGACATGTTCAGAGGTTAATTACCGTGGTAATTCCAAACCCCATCAAACTGACAAGCAAATTAACCAATACAGCATATGTTCTTTGCACAGCTTCTCGATACAAAGTAACACTTTGGTACGATCAGCCCAAAGCCCTGGACGCCATTTAAGATTGAGTGAGAACAAAGAAGTTTTGGACCCTGACAGAGACAGTAGAATCGCTTCAGCTTCTAGCCTGCAGTTGCACAAAGTACCTTAGAACTCGGTCACGTGCCTAAGTGCATCAAAGCAAGAACTTTGGAATAAAGGGGAAAACTTTACAACACTTTGCAAGGGAATGGAATGTCATCGTGAAAATATTTTGCAGCTAAAAGATTTACCTAACCTAAACATAATTTTTCTTTTGTAAAAGAATGTATTTCAAAATTTCTGATCTTTTTTATGATGACAAGAGGGTCTTGGAGTATGCTGCCTGGGATATATGTCTGCAAAAATCAATACATTTAATCCAAACCTTCAAAGTTAAGATGATATTTAGCCAACATGTGAGAAATATTTTTTTTGGAGGGGAACTGAGCTATGGAGAAAGCATTAAAACTCCCAAAGCCGATGTTTGGAATTGATATTCGATTTCGCTGTTGACATCTCTATGTGCCATCCTTGTATCTATGACTCTGAGGAAGCAGAATTTTCTAACGTAATTCAATTTTCCAAATGAAGACTTTGAGCACATTTGTGGAAATAGAAAATGACACCAAGCATTTTAGCCGACGAGGAAAACTGGATGATACCAGTCAAGCTTTATCCACTCCTGGAGGAAGTTGTCCTGTTAGGAGTCTGCATGGAGATGTGAGCAGGATCCATGCAGCCCAGGGCCTGGTTTTACATCCCCTGGAATATAGTACTCTGGCTTTTATGTTTAATGCCTGCAGGTTCTAGGTTCCGTTCAAGTTAATAGTCCTTGAGTGTTCAGACTGCGTGTGCACTGGGGCTGGGAACACACGTGGAGAGGGGCTGGGACGTCTCCTGAAGGGAATGAACAGAGCAGGCAAAACCCCACACAGTCTGTTTGCTGGCAGCTCTGTGGGGAAGAACTTGCACTGTTGGACTGGCATGGAGGTGACCTCTGATCCAGATAGGATGCTGAGTTGCGAGGAGAGAGTTACTGGCCAAGGGGGAAGGATGCACTTGCCATCCAAAGGCACCGCAGGTATCATTTGCTTAGGACTTCCTGTGCATATCCCTGAGACCCTCTGGGCCAGCCATGCTCAGAGCCACCACCTGGGAGGAGCAGGGCTCTGTGTGCCTGTAAACAGGCTACTGATTACAGAGCTCATATTCAATCTCATTTCCCTGGCACAGGCTGGCCTTGCCCGGGGCTGCTGTGTGCAGGTCATCACCGGCAGAGAAGCTTAGCCAGGTGTGCAGCCAGAGAGCGGAACCTGATCTCAGAAATGATGGTGCTCCCAAGACTGGAGCCCAGCGACCTGTCCTTCCCAAAGGTGCTCTTCAGCTGGTACCCTGATGGAAGAGGAAAACTGGCTAGACAAGGTGACAGACATGAGCCCATGGCTCAGCTTCAGGGACAGAGTTTTCCTGCCAAGGGACTTCCATGAGGGTGTCTGCTGCTCTCCACCAGCCTTGGGTCTACTCAGCTGTTCTGTGATGGTGGTTCAGGGCGGCTACCACATTCGGTGTGACCGCGTCCTCCTAAGAACCTGCGGCCTGGTGACTGCCACACTTTCAAATATTCCGTAACACTGATTTATTATTTTCTATCGTGCAATAACTGAATCAAACAAACTATACCTTGGATTAGCATTTTAATATAAAACAGAGGACTTCCCTGCAAAACAAATTTTATGTTCAGCAGAAAAAAATGAAAGTATATATATACACACACACATATATACATATATGTATATACACACATATAATGTATGTATATATAAATTATTCCTATGTATAATAACCATGCTGGGGAGATGGTTCAGTAGATAAAGTACTAGCATGAGGACCCGAGTTCAAATTCCCAGAACTCACACAAAGCTGGTCATGGTAGCTTGAATCTGTAATTCCAACACTCCTACGGCAGATAGGAGGCAGAGACAGAATCACTGTATGCAATCAATTTGGGTTGAATGCAGATTGTTCCCCATAATCTCAGGTTATTTGTTGTGCAGTCGATGGTGCTCTTTGGAGAGTTTTAGGTGGTGCAGGCTTGCTGGAGGAATTACATCACCGAAGGCAGGTTCTGAGATTAAAAGCCTTGCACCACTTCCAGTTCACTCTCTGTTTCCTGCTTATATTTGAAGACGTGAGCTCTCAGCTTCCCTCCCTGTCACCATGCCTGCCACTTGTTGGCTATGCCTCCCACCATGATGGACTCGTATCCGTCCAAAACTATAAGCCAAAATAAGCATTCTCTTCCTTAAGTTGACTTTGATGATGGGTTTTATTACAACATAAATGTAACTAAGGTACCCCAGACAGTCACTGGCCAGATAGCCTGGAATAGACAGGAATGGATAAGAGATCCCGTCTCAAGAAAGTAGAGATCAAAGACTGACATCTGTGGTTGCCCTTTGACCCTCCCCATGTACACTGTTGACACAATTATGTCCACATTCACACAAACAATATATGAACACACAAACATACTTTATCATATATCAAATACACAAGCAATTAAAGTCTTTTTTCTTTTTTGGGGGGAGGAGGTAAGACATAGTCTGGGTGGTTTCATACTGCTCCTAAGAGATCAGAGAGGGGACATGGGTGCTAGCAACCAGGCTCATGTGATGACAGGGTTGTTTTTATTAAATCAATGCCGTGGGCTTCCACCACTGAGCTATTGACACTCTACTTTCTTCTGAAGCCTGTAGATCTTTAAAGGAATTTTATGATTGACAGATTCACAGAAACTCTGGGAATAGGTGTTTTTGAGATGACGGAAATTGTATTGGATAATCTGGGTTTGGGAGAAACCACTTCACTTATAAACAGTGTAGGTGTTGGCTGATCAAAGGCCCCGTGTCCCATCTCTGCTTTAATTAATATTAATGAAGGTTGCTAGCCAACACATAACTTGGAGCACAGTGGAACGCGTGCTATTTAGACTAACTGAGGATTTAACAATCTGTGAAGTCAGTGGCCTGGGTAATAGCTGACAGAGGGAAAACAGCAAAGGCAGAGGAAGGAGTGGATGGGCTCGAAGCTGCTGCCTTGAATTGTTTGCTTCCTCAGTTCTCGGCAGTCTGGAGCCTCAGAGGACAGCCTGGTGTTGAGCACATACCAGGATCACCCTCCTCTCTCAGAGGACTTTGGATTTGCTCACTGTTTTCCTCTGCGGCTCTTTCTCTGTTTGACTCGTGAGGATGGAGCTGATGAGTCTGTGGTCCTCTGCTCATGTCTTCTCTTAGGCCGCAGCTAGCTGTACTGTGGCTCCCTCAGGAAGCCCTTCTCAGAAATGTCTGTCCTCCGAGGAGTAAGGTCTACAATTAAAACCCCAGCTTCTTAGCCCTTGTGCTAACCCTGAGCATGCCGAGGAAGGCCTCCTCTGGGCTGGTAGACCTAATTAGGTTTAATTAATGAATTCCAGGAATAGCTAAGTCCTGGAGAAGCGCATGGGCCCTAGGGAAGGAACGGGAACTTCCGTCTCCCAGATATGTCATTAATGCCTTTTATCACGTTGGCAGCACGATTGCATCTCTCCTGCTCTGTTTTCCTTTGATCCTTGAAATGAAGCTTTGATCCCGTTTCCCAGTTATCACTGAAGGAGTTCCTGGACCTTTACTGCCGGAAGGTAGATTCCTTCAAAGAGTCCTGATTTTTGTGGCAGGTTCCAAAACTGTGTGCTTGTTGCAAGAGCTCTGCCTCTGAGCAGCCTGGGCTCTGCCTCTGAGTGTTGCTTGGAGCTTGAGGCAGGAATGAAGGTGGTACTCACCGTGCCTCTCTTAGACACAGTGGTGGTGGTGGGGTGGCCATCAGCTCAACTCTGATGCTATCCCCTTGGTTAACTCAGTCCCTGGGTGGAGCACAGAGTCCAGTGACAAGGACATTTACTACAAACAGGACCCCAGGATCCCCACATTTCTGTGCTTTTGTCTGTTAATTTCAGGATTCTCAACCCCTCCCACTTTACAGGAGATTCCTGAGAACAAAGCTTCTTAAACTGGGTTGCAAGTCTGTGAAGGGTTGCTGAACTAAGTGTGCTTGTGTGTGTGTGTGTGGGGGGGCTATCTCTAAATATTTGTCAATGGTAAAAGGTTTCCAAACTTACAATAAGCAGAAAAAAACCCAAAAAACAAAAAAACAAACAAAACTAAAAACAAAGTGTCCCATGAAGTCAGGTTGATGGTTGCCTGCGCCACTGCACAGGCTGTTCTGCTGCACAGGCCGGTCCACTGCAAGGTTGTTCTACTGCATGGGTTGTCCTGCTGCATGGGCTGTCCTGCTGCATGGGCTGTTTGCCTGCATAGTGTGAACAGATGCTGCCTAAACCCTTCAGTGCAGACTGAAGACTATTGAGTGCTATGACTCTCCGTGTTTCACCATATTTTCCAAGTCTTCTGCTTGCACAATGGTTTGACCACAGAAAATAAGACTTACCTTTTCTTCCTTCCGCTCTTTTTCAACGTGTATCAGATAAATTTATCTTTGGTTTGTATTTCAGTAGACAAACAAGCACATCCATCTTATTAGTCTGCAAATTTGCCTTCACTTTTAATAAGAGGTGGAATTACATGTATGCCTTCTTTAAAAGAGGGTTTTTTTTAAACAGTTTCTTTATGATTTGTTATCAACATTTGGTTTGCACTTTATTGTATTACTGTACATCTGTTTTATGTATTTCTACATAGTGAGTCTCGTAGAAACTAGGGACACCAAGGGCTGTGAAAAGGCTTAAGGTGCCTGATCCTAGAATATCTCAACAGAGCATGGGACTTGGGGTGGTCTCTTCACTAGAGGGTGTAGATGGAGAGGTGTGTTGGGCAGTGTCTGGAAGGCTCTTTGGCTTTGGGGTGCCAGCCCTCTTAGGTTTCCCCATGTGTTCACTAACCAGGAAGCCCTCCTATCTCATGTCCCAGATGCATGGGTGTTTAGAAACACAGGCACAATTTCTCAAATCATGTGGTATGAGCGTCTCCAGCCCCTCCTTTCCCGGAGACCAGAGGCAGAAGCTTCCAGTCCTCTGACCCCTGCTAGAGTTTTGGAGACCAGTTCTCATCGTAAGGTACCCATTCCTCTCCTCCAGGAACCATCTCATTTTCATAGCAGATACCCCATCACTGGTGAAATGCCTAGGTCGTGTGAAGCTTTGGATTCTTGGCTAGAAAGTTGGCTGTACTGGAACTTGCAATTGAGATCAGCCTGGCTTTAAACTCACAGAGATCTGGCATGTTGAAAGGAGTCGAGGAGGGATGTCTGTCCACAGAGCACCTTCAATAAGAAAATGTCGCAGACGCCCCCTATGGATCATCTGGCCCTGGCCCTTGGCACATGTCCACCTTCTCAGAGCAGCCAGATCCCAGGAGAGGGTTCCACCCCAAAATGGGTCCCCTGCTGGTTATTTGCCACACCAAGCACTATTTAGTCTTCAGAGAATCTCTAGGCTTCTGTTCTTCAGAGGTAGAGACAGTAGGTACCTGACTTTAAAGCTCATACTGGTATAGCTTACACCCAGAACATTTAATCTGTATGTGTGAGGCTCTAGGTCCTATTCAATAAATATATAAAGACAGACAGGCAGACAGACAGACAGACAGACCGACAGACAGATGGAGCACAAACTTAAAAAAAGCACATCTTGTTCTCAGCCATCAAAGTGACTGGCCGGTTGGCCATGAAGGCACAGGAGGTCTCCAGGGTCCTGTTTAGCTGGTTCTCCAGAAGCCTCCCAACTGTCTCTTCTTTTGTTCCACAAGAGTGAAAATACAGCAATGGGCCAGCAAGATGGCTCAGCTGGTAGCACGCTTCCTGTGCAGACACAGAGACCTGAGTTTGATCCATGGGACCCTCGTAAAGGCGGAAGGAGAGAAGTCAATCAACAAAGTTATTCTCCAATCTTTACATATGGCATCCGTGCCTGTACACATTCTCTCTCTCTCTCTCTCTCTCTCTCTCTCTCTCTCTCTCTCTCTCTCACACACACACACACACACACACACACACACATATACACACACATACACACTCACACACACACAAATACAACAATAAAATTTAAATGTTAAAGAAAAACATTAATAAATACAACAGTAATTCAGTGGGAGTAGGTATTGCGTTACTAGACATCATTCTATTGCTCAGGTCCTGGCTGACTCATGTTTCCCCTTTCTCTAGTGCTGTGTGTTTCTCCCTGGCTGGGGGGAATTCTTCTTCAGACTGAGGTGACTTGCTGAAGGTGACATTCCAAGACATCTTTCTGCCCAACCCCCACCATAGTTTTGATCTTCTTGCCCAACCCTTTGCTAGGGTCCTCTTTTAGTACCTACCACGTCCTAAGCCAGCACTGCTTGGTGCTGCCCTCAGTGGGAACTGAATAGCTGCTAGGTTTGCTGAACTCAGACAGGGACCCAATCATCCCACCCGACTGCTCTCCCATGACCCCAAAGATGGAGAGAAGAGAGATGGAGCGATATAGGCCAAGCTTTGTGTTAGGGATGGGACCTGGGGCAGGTTGAGTGGGAGGCATGGGGTAATGTCCCCAGGTGAGCTGGGTAGGATACGATAGAAAGACTGGTGCCAGGTTTGGCCACTACTGGGGAGAGAGACATTCTGAGTGTGTTCAGTGGCTCACAGTGCCTCTAAGAAGCCTCTTTCCTCTTTCTCCTGTTTCCCTCTCTCTTCAAAGCCATCTTGCAACTTCAAAGCTATTATTCTTCACCCTGTGTGCTCCAATGCTGAAAACGCCAGAGTTGAGCTCCCATTTGCAGGAACTGGGAATCAGGGGGACACTCAAGATGAAAAGTCTGGTGACCATTCATGCTGGGTGTGGGCTGTGATCAGTACCTGTGCTTCCAGTGTGCCCTCTAGGAAAGCATGGCTGTCCAAACCCCTCTTACTCCTGCTCTGGCATTCTATGCCCTTTTCCAGAAGGATCCAGGTGCCCCCAGCAGAATGTGCACAGTGTCTTCCCAGGAGGTCCTTCTGGCACGGGCACCCTTGCCTGTCAGAGCTTAGCTAGACACCAAATGGAAAATCTGTAGATGGGGTTTTCGACTAATGGCGTCACCTCCCCTTAGGAGGAGAAAGCATGTTTGAGAAGAAGCTTGGTTTAGTTGAGGAAGACTGATTTGTCCATTCAAAGCAGGGAAGTGATGTGGGAGTCCCCTCTGTGTGCTGTGATTACCATTAATGAATAAAGAAACTGCTTTGGACCTATAGCAAGGCAGAACTTAGGTAGGCAGAGAAAGCTAGGCTGAATGCTGGGAGAAAAAAAGGTGGAGTCAGAGAGACACCATGGAGCCACCACCGGAGATAGACGTACTAAAACTTTGCTGGTAGGCCATGACCTCATGGTGATATACAGATAAATAGAAATGGGTTAAATTAATACAAAAGAGTTACCCAATAAGAAGTTAGAACTAATGGGCTGAGCAGTGATTTAATTAATACGATTTCTGTGTGATTATTTTAGGTCTAAGCTAGCCAGGTAGCTGGGAAGAACAAGCGGCCTCCCTCCTCCAACAAGGAAGTTAAGGGGTTATGGTCAGTCCTGAATGCTCAGGCCAGGGTGGTACCTGGATGACAAAGAAAGGCCGTTTCTCAGGCATCAAGTGAAGTGCTCCAGGCTGTTGGGGCCTGAGACAGAGCAAGGGCAGTAGTGGGAGCTGTGTGGTGCCCCTGAGCTCTACCCCAAACTTTGTTTTCTAGTCGGGGTTTCGTTTCTAACACCCACTCTTAGCCTGACCATCTTTCGAGTACTGGCTTCTGTGTCCTGTGTCCATTCCGGGGATAGAGCCCTGTGACATCAGAAGGTATTGGCCGTCATCTACCTGATGAATGTGAGGAGATAGCAAGCTGAAGGCATGCCAACCCAGGTCTTGCAGCCTGCTGTGTGGTGCGGACTCACCAGTCATGGGAGTGGACAGAACCTAACATGCTGGCCTCTGACAGATGGCTCCACCATGACATACCAGTCTCCTGCCTTCTTGTTCTGAAGCAGAATTGGAGTCCAGCATTAAGACCTTGGCAATTGTGTGTGTGTGTGTGTGTGTGTGTGTGTGTGTGTGTGTGTGTGTGTACACACTTCAATGTACCCTGTCTAGCTTCTCAGATGAGCTCTCCTGGTGTGGAAAGAATAGAAAGCCACAAGGCCAGACTTTGCTCCATTAGTGTAGGAGACCCACTTACATCCCAGGAGGGGATGCTTATGTCTGGTATAGGACCTCCTGGTCTTTTATTTATTTACATTATTAGCATTGTCATTAAAATTAATATTAATTATTTTTAATATTTATGAACATAAAACATTTTGTTAATTGCTTCCATATTAACACCTAGATGAGTTTTGGTCATTTTGCAATTATTTTGGATTAACATATTAGTGTAAACAATCCATATTAATGCTACAAAAATATTATGATTGTTTTTTTATAGCCTGGAGTCCTCTCAGCCCACTAGTTCTGGCAGGACTGAAGTTGACCATGATTGTCCTGGAGCCCCAAAGATACAGCTTCCTCTACTGTGAAGTGGAGGTCCCCTCCTCAGTGTCATTGCTGTGCTTGCTGTCACTTCAAGCTCTTCCTGCAGCAGGGTCTTTATATCCCCTACCTGGAAACTATTTATTACTTATAAACTTCTTCTATAATTAAAGAAACTAGTTTCAGTTGGGAGGACACAGGGCACAACCATGTAGAGACCTGGAGTAGAGCAGAGGGATGTAATGGTTCCCTTGCTCTGAAAGGTCACAACCCCAGACAGCTAGGATCAATGGGGAAGTTCAGGGAAAGCCGTGGCTTCCCCTTTCATGCCATCCTATGACACAGTATTCTCTGCATTGAGAGGAATGGCTGCTTGACCCCCACTATGGCCTGCTCAGGGGGCACACTGACCATAGCTTAGACTTTGCTGGATATAGCCCTTGGCTGTCTTGCCTGTTCCTGGACCCTGGGATTCAACTTGAGGTGTCACAATGCTGGTGAGACTCTGACCTCCAGAGGCTTTACCAAATGCAGCCCCCAGGACCCTTGATACAGTGTCCCCTCACACTCTGTCAGTCATGCTATGGAAGCCTCAGCCCAGAGCTGGGCAGTGTCTGGGCTGATACCAGCCTTCTACTGTACTCCACACCAGTCTGCATAGGGACATTCCCCTGTCCCCGCTCCTTAACCTGCTTCAAGGCCCAGCCCTAGCAGGAGATTGGTGTGTGTGTGTGTGTGTGTGTGTGTGTGTGTGTGTGTGTGTGTTGCTCTATATGCCCCTCTATTTTTGGAGGCCTGGAGGCAAGGCGGTGGGCTGAGTCTGAGTTAAACAAGCACAGCAGCCATTCGGTTCCCATTCAGGGCAACACCAAGCTGGCTGACTTGGTGCACAGTAGATACAGGACAAACTGTTGTTAACTTAGCACACTAATGAGAGAAAGGGTTGTTTTTGTTTCTGGTTTCAAAACAACAGGGAGTTTTAGGGACCATTTAAATGGTTTATGCTGGAGGTTAGCTGCACATCTCTTGGGAGGCTGCCAAAGACAGGATTAAGGACAAGCAACATCTCCAGGAAGGTGGAGGCTGACCACTGCCACCTGCTTGTTGCCCAGTCACCTTGGGGAGGCCTTCAGGGCAGAGCCAAGGACAAGCAATGATTCCAGGAAGCTGGGGGCTGACCACTGCCACCTGCTTGTCAATCACCATGAGGAAATTGCCTAGCCCTAGGTGGCCATGTTCACACATGTATGACAGCTTCATAACAGCATTGGGATGGTGTCCAAGCCATGGTGGGAGATTATCCGTGCTAGACTCCCCCCCCCCCACATGTGAATCCTGAGCTTGAATTGCTTCATTACAGCATTGGGAGCGGGACCACGCTGGGGGGTGGGGGGGGGCTCTTCCACTGGCCTTGTCTTACCTCGCTGAACTCCGGGACTTAGGTGCAGCTCTACGCACAACCCTGCAGAACTGGGATGCTTTGTTTCCATCCCAGCATCGGTGCTAGAGCTCCTGTGCCATTTCATGCGAAGGGCAATGCTTGGGTGCTTGTGTTGGCTGTGCTGTCTTTCCTGTCATTTGTTGAGGAGTTGTGGGGGCTCTGTGTTCCTGACCCCAGGTGGATTGTTCCATCAATATTTCCTCCTCCCTTTTCTTTTCAGAACTTTCTTTGAGCCAAATTTGTGTACTTTGATAGATGTCACCTGGCATGCTCAGGTGACACCCAGTCTGTGACCCTTGCCTGGAAAGAAGGGGTTAATGGTGGCAAATACAAGTGATTCTTGAAAGAGGACCATGCTGGTTCATCAGTAGAGCCAACACAGCCTGGATTGACCTGGGAACGGAATCTTACCAAGGGACTGCCTAGGTCAGGTTGGCCTGTGGGCATGTCTGTGGGGAATACTCTTTGCTGTCAGTTGTGGTGGGCTGGTGCAGAATATTCCTTTATGCTGTGTGAAGATGTGTCACTGTGATTGGTTTAATAAAGAGCAGAATGGCCATTAGCCACACAGGAAGAGGTTAGGTGGGACTTCTGGGAACAGAGAAGACTTGGAGAAGAAGAAAGATGGAGTCCTAGCCAGACATGGAGGAAGCAGGATGGGCAGGACAGAGTAAAAGAACCAAGCCATGAAAGAACATTAATTTAAAAATGTGAGTTAATCTGAGTTATAAGAACCAGTTAGAAACAAGCCTAAGATAAGGCAAAATTTTCATAATTAATAATAAGTCTCTATGCCAGTTTTGTGAGCTGGTGGCCCAAAGGAACGTCTGATTACAGTGGGCAGTGCCACCGTAAACATGGGCAGCACCATCTGTAGGTCCAGATAGCAAGACATGGAGGGAGGAAGGTTTTGCTTCTTTGCTTGCTTGGTCTTTACTTCCAAGGTCAAGTTCATTTATGCTGCTGATTCCTTCTCTAATATGGAAGCCGGTTTCTTTGGGCTTCCAGTGTAGACTGACAACAACAGATCTCCAGGAATTCTTTGAGTTTTCAACACTAGGTTGAGATAGCTGAGGTAAACAGCCCCGTGGACTGAGCAACTACTGGGTGCTCAGCTTCTCAGATAGGAGGTAGACTGTTGGACTACTCTGAACATTCTGTGTAGACTAAACTGATAAATCCCTTATTGGTGTATATCCATCCTATCTGTTCTGCTCTTCTAGAGAATTCTGACTAATCCAACTTGGATGGAGACTTAGTGCTCTCTCAATTGTATTTGGAGAACAGTAGGTCCATTCAGCTGCTCATAAAGGTGGTGTGTGCATTATGAGGCCTGGGGAAAGCCACAGCCTTTTCAGCTGCATCTGAGAGAACATGCTCCTGTTGCAAGGACGCGCTGCTTGTTCGTCCCAGTTTAGCCCTGAAATAACCACACAGAAACTGTATTCATTAAATCATTGCTTAGTCCATTAGCTCTAGTTTCTTATTGGCTAATTCTTACATATTAATTTAACCCATTTCTATTAATTTGTGTATCGTCACATGGCAGTGGCTTACCGGGTAAAATTCCCAGCATTTGTCTTTGGCTGATCCATGGCATATCTCTGACCCTGCTTTCTTCCTCCCAGAATTCAGTTTTGTCTTCTCCACCTACCTAAGTTTTGCCCTATCAGGCCAAGGCAGTTTTTTTATTCATTAACCAATATAAGTAACATACAGAAGGAGCTCCCACATCACCTCCCCTTTTCTGTTTAAATAAAAGGGAAGGTTTTAACTTTAACATAGTAAAATTATATATAACAGGTATCAAGCAAGAATTACAGTTACAATATTTTTATTTACTTTATCTTTTATTATAACTAAGGAAAACTATAACTATCTATCTATTCTTTAACTCCATCAAAGACTCTAGAAGGATATAATATTGCATAAGTAAACAGAAAGTGCATTGTAAGCAACTTCCAAAACTCTAGAATTGACAGAGACATCTCACTGCCTGGACAATCACCCAAAGTTTTTCTGTACTGTTGGGGCATCCATTTTTGGCCTTCAGGTTCATAGTATCCAGCAGACTTTTTTATGAAGCAGGAAATTTTTAAGACAATTTAGTCACTTTTTTTTTATATTCTGCAGAATGTCTTGCAGACTCTTTTATGAAACAGGAACCCCAAAGAATCGTCTCACCTTTAGTCAAGTTTAGTAGTCATTTCTCTTTGGGTCCTGTATGTCTAGTTTATGCCACAGTCCAGGCCACTGCCTGACACCCTCCACCTGTGTGTGGTGTGTGTGTGTGTGTGTGTGTGTGTGTGTGTGTGTGTGTATGAGAGAGAGAGAGAGAGAGAGAGAGAGAGAGAGAGAGAGAGAGAGAAAGAGAGATTGAGGAAAAACAAGAGGAAGATAGATGGAAAGAGGAGGCAGGAGGGAGGCCCAGCAATGAGCACAGTAAGCAAGACAGTGTTGACATTTGCCAAGAGAGATGGAGTCATGGGAACCAGCTGGTCACAAACCAGGGAACTAGTTTTACGTGGTATTCTTGCTTTGTTATTTATGGTTGTGTTATCATTTTTTTCCCAACCAGTCTTTAGAGTTGCACAGAAACTTTATAAAGTTGAGAACCTATGGCTTTGTCATGTGCAGGCACAAGCTTAACAACACAGACAAGTCACAGTCACACAGATGCCCTCCTACTGTGAGTCTGTTCCAATCACTGTAGCCTCCGGCATAAGCAAGTACTCGGGTCCCACTCTGTCTGGCGGAAGTTCTATCTGGCTCGGGCAGCCATGTAGTCAGCTTGGAAAACTCTGGAATCTTCTGGGAATGGCCTGTGTTTCTAGGGTTATAGACCTAATTGTTTTGATTACCCAGGTGCTATCTGACAAGTAACTAAACGGTTGGGTTGAGTAGGTAATATCTGCTCTCCTGATAGCATAGCACATCTCAGACTAAGAGAACCATCAGTAACTACCTGGAATGGACATGCAGATTTAGGGGGCAGAGGGTGGATAGCATTGGGGTGATAGGTTGGGTCGTGACTCCTGAAAATCTTGTCTGCCTGGAACCTCATTTGAAACTTGATTTCATTTGGGCAGGGAACTCAAGATGAGCTTATCCTGGGTTTGCTGGACCCTTCATTCAATGACAAGTCCTCATTGAATGAGGAAGAGAAATGAGCGCAGATGTAGGAGGAAGAGGCCTGTGATGATAAGGATGCTCTAGAGTGATGAAGCCACCAATCTAGCAATGCAGGGACAAAGGGTTCTCGCCTGGAGTGTGACTTTGTGAGGTCCTACCAACCACAGACTTTGGGCTTGTAGATTCTAGGTCTGCAGGAAAACAACCTTTGTTGTTAATTCCTAAGTTTGGACTGGCAAGATGGCTCAGGTAAGGCTCTTGTCATGCAAGTCAGAGAACCAAAGTTAGGATCTCCAACACTCACTAAAAAGTCTGGAAGGCATAGGGGCCTGTCTAGAATGCCAGCACTCGGGAGGTGAGGCCAGGAGAAGCCCAGAGGAAGCTGCCTAGCTAGACTAGCCAAATCTGTGAGCTCTGTCTTCAAAGAGAACCCCTGACTAATGAATAAAGTGGAGAGTGACTGACGAAGACCCAACATCAACCATCGCTACTGCACACGTGTGTACATCATTCACACACCCCAGCACACATACACATGGAAACAATGAGCCCCAAGATTGTGGTGATTTGTGAGGACACCCATGAGAAGCCAATGCAGTGACCACTGCAGGCAACAAGGTAACATTCCGGAGCTTGTGGTCCAGCTATATGTACTTACGTCCCTTGTAGTGTCCAGGGCCAGGACGCACTGATTTTAACCAGGCACAGAACCAGCAAGATTGGCCCCCTAAAGCTGCACAGCCCTGAGCTGCCCTGAGGGTGGGAGTGTGAAACACAGCCTTGCTGGCCCACAGCAACTAAACACACTGTGCAAACTTACGTACTTATGCAAATCACAGCAACCTAGATGTCTGCCAGTACAGACCTCGCTGCCTCTTCTTGGCAGTCTTCTCTCTGCTGCAGATGATGGGAGATTTACAGACCCGCAGTCCCTCAACCCCTGACCTCTCCTTTGGCCTCTCTGACCAGACCTCTGGGACTCCTGGGGAAGACAGCTTTCTTACGTGGTTGATCCCCAGATTAGAGAATTGAGCAAAAGCCTGCTTAGGGTGCCACACCTTCATTTCTATCAGTGTTCTGGACAATTCATGGATGTCCCTCATTCTTTGGAAAGTCCTTCTTGGCTCCACTTGGTTTTACAGGGCTGTTCTCTGATTCTGTCACCGCACCGCGCATGGACAGACTCTCAGGGTGCCCTAGCGAGTAGGTGACTCAGGGTTATGGTTTCCCTTTTTTTCAGGTGGGGAACTGAGCCAGGAGGAGCCTGTTCTGGAGTCGTGCCGGAGTGACCTAAGAGCTGCCATAACTCCAAGGCTGGTTCTGGTCCAGAGAGACTCCACGTGTGTGGGGATCTCATTTAGGAAGGAAGAGAAAAAGACTATATTGCAGGACATTAATTTGCTAAAATGTACCCCCTTCCTAGTCCCCAGACTAAAGACACCTGGTTTCGCATGCCCATCCTCCCCAGCCAATGGTGGCTGCCTCTCACTAAGACTGCGTGGAGCCCTGGGCCTTGTGCTATTCATTAAGGTGTTAATGGGGATAGGAAATAGAAATTTCCACGAGTTGATGAAATTAAGACTTTGCCATTAGCTGGCGTAGCTCGGCAGGGGGTAGAATACATCAGCCTACATGTTTGAAGAATTGGAAGCAGAAAAGCATTGTGGTCTGCGCTAAGGGGACTTTGGGGTGTAATATTATTTAAAACCAGCCAGATTACTGTGATGTCTGGGCTGACACCCCCCGCTCTTCACAGGCTAATGAAATCAGGGCTTCAGAGCTGACTAATCTCTCTGTTCTGATTAGAATATTCAAGCACTCTCCTCAGAAGCAGGTCAGCCTACCGCTGGCGGAGAACCCAGACTGGATCCCGCTGAGCGGATGTTCCGTGGTGGCGCGCCTGTGTGTGTGTGTGTGTGTGTGTGTGTGTGTGTGTGTGTGTGTGTCTGCCTAGATAATCAATGTCAGCGATACTCTGAACGGTGAGATGAAGGGTCACTGGATGAACGGGGCAGAGTGCAGCCTCCTTTGCTGGACCATCTCTACAAGACAAGCCTGTCTCTCATTCTGTATCCTCCTCCTGGAATCTACAAGTTACACAAGCCACAGGGATGGCGGGAGTCCAGCTCATTACCTGTATAATTTATCTTAGGCGCTGTAGAACTGTCCAAGCCAAGAATGCACGCAGCTTCGCTTTGACTTATCTGTGAGATTTAAACAGACAGTCAGGCTCGTCACAGAGAGGTCTAATCTAGAGGGGAGATAATTAGGGAAGAAACAGGAGAGCACAAATTAGAAAACAGGCCAGAGTGAGAAGTCATTCAATTAGTGTCGACCTAAGCAACAAACAGATTCTCCAGGTTGGGAAAACAGAGAGTTTGCAGGAAGATCCATATGCCCCAGCAAAGCATGCACATGTTCAGTGGGAGAGGCAGGCAGAGGTATTTAAAGGAAAAGTGAGAGGTGCCCGCGTGTGCCTGGCTGTGTGTGCTTTTGTGCCCATTGGCATCTGCCGGCCTGTGTCTGCCTGTGTGTGCTGGTGTGCCTGCTGACATCTGCCTGCCTGTGTCTGCCTGTGTGTGCTGGTGTGCCTGCTGACATCTGCCTGCCTGTGTCGCCTGTGTGTGCTGGTGTGCCTGCTGACATCTGCCTGCCTGTGTCTGCCTGTGTGTGCTGGTGTGCCTGTTGGTATTTGCCTGCCTAGTGGTCTGTGTGGTGGGATTTTCCTGGAGTGAATTAATATGTCTCATCTGCCTATGACTCCTAGTAATCTCCTCAACCTCTTGACCTCCCCACAACCCTCTTCTTTTCTTGGCTTTGGAACTTGGGCCTCGCAGTCACTCATTGGCTCTGGAATAAATTCTTATTTCCATTTAGTAGAGAGCTACTTATTTGTGTTGACAGATTAAAACTGAACATAACACCAGTCTCAGGTTGATAAGATTTCAAAGCCATGTCAGACAAAGCCCTGCCCACCTTCCTGACCAGTGAACTGCCTTCTCTCCTCCACCAGACCCCTCCCCTGAAACTGATACTGGCACCACCACACCCCAAAGGAAAACACTTTTAGTAATAGAGCCTGGCTCTATCTGTGACATCAGCTCACTCTAGCCAAGCTTTGCAGAGATGGTCACCATTCACACCATTGTGTTTGCTTCTAATCCATGCAACAACCCCAGAGCTGCCTGTAGGTTACTTTGCCATGGTATTTTGTGTGCAGCGATAGTGGACTTTATGCAGAGTGATATCTAGCAGCCTTTTAGAGAGTTACATATGGGAACTCTTCCATCATAGCTCCCTGGTTTATTGTTCATCTATCTGCCTGTCTGTCTGTCCGTCCGTCCGTCCATCCATCCATCCATCCATCCATCCATCCATCCATCCATCCATCTATCTATCTATCTATCTATCTATCTATCTATCTATCTATCTATCTATCTATCTATCATGTCAGGGTTGATACAAGCGACTCATTTTTATTTTTAAATCTACCTTCATGTTGGAAGCAGTATATGTCACACAATGCCCAGCACACTGCAGAATGTACCTTTTCAATAAAAAGTTACTTTCAGAGCAGCACAGTTTGAGGCAGGAGTCAGGCTTGCTGCTAACTCATCAACACATCTCTGGGGTTGTTTCATGGATCAGAAGCAAGAACCCATGGTGTGAGCGGTGGGTGGTCAGCTTTGGAAGGCTTGACTGGGAAGGGCTAATATCAGGGGTGCTGCCAGGCTACTGCTACTACCTGAGAGCCTTTTCCTCTCAGGTGTAGGAGTGCCAGCATCAGGGAGGAATTCAGCAGAAGGGGCAACACAGCTCATTCATTGATCATAGATGCTACTGGGCCTTGTTTGCCTGACTTGTCTTTGAAGTTTAGCTTCAGACTCATGAATTTCTTTTCTTAACCAGTCTGCAAGAAGACTAAAACATCAGCATCACATTATGGGCAACGGGTGAGCTGTTGAGGACCAAATATTGCGTTCAGGGTCTGACTTAGACACTGTGAAGTCAGAAAGAGAGGACCTGGCGACTGGTACACAATGGCTGTACTAGTTTTCTATTGAATCAACAACAAACCACCCACCACCCACCCTCATCTAAGCCCCTTCTGACTACTAGGCTGAAGAATCAAGCTTCCAAAGCACCAGCCCTGGGGGACAAATGACACAATCTAGCTTTCAGATCACTGCTTCTGCAAATAAGGTGTGCAGCTATTACAACAGAAAGCACACAACACAGAACAGCCAGCACAGAGCACCCAGCACGGAGCACCCAGCACGGAGGAGCCAGCACGGAGCACCCAGCACAGAGCACCCAGCACGGAGCACCCAGCACGGAGGAGCCAACCCTTGTGATTTTTCAGAAGGGCAGTGTCTTTGGCTTCATTCATTCACTAATTTGCTCCTTCTTCCAACATGACCGTATTTAGCATATTAGATGTTACTTTCAAAGGAGCCTGCATGTTCCCTTCAGATACAGAGGACATGAAATGACCTAGTGTCTGTGTCTTTTTGCCTTTCTCATGATGACGAGTTAAATTCCATCTCTTAATGTTGAATATGAGCTCATTTGTTAGTGAGACCAGGCAGCTAGGACTGGTGTTTCTTGGGGGCATGGCATCATGTGGTCCTCATGCCTGTAGCAACAGCATTGTTGGGGCAACCTCATTCTTGTCCCAACCCCACCGTATTGCACCTGTGCCCCTGTGCATCAGAAGTTGGGGACCACCCTACTTGCAGCTTCCATCTGGGGATTCAGATGCGACAATCACAGGTTGAGGTTTTCTGTTTCTTAAGTCAGTCTGACCACTTGTCTTTGCTTAAATTGCCCATCTAACACAGGTCCGCAGGCACATTATCAGAGAGCTTGGTACACATGTTGGAAGAATTGGGAACCAGGCTTATTTTTGCTACACTGTGTATCATATTATCCTTCCGTACTGTTGATATTTGAAGATTTGAAGCTGGCTACCCAGGGACTTCTTGTTGGAGTTATGACCATCTCTATGTCACAGTGCAAAGGTTAAACATTATAATAGCATAGGTACAGCCTGAGTTTTCCTGAGAATGGACCATGAGATAAGACTGTTACCGCAACCTCAATATGGCCAGCAGAGACTCATGAGCCCTGCTCAGGGTGCAGGGCACAGGATTCTGCTCTTTCTCTTCTACCTCCATGTTTCCAGAATAGCTCCAGGGCCCAGAGAGCTAAACCAGCAGAAGGAGCGAGGCGCAACTACCTGCTGGGAGAAATGACAGGTCCTGTCTACCCAAGCATGCCCAGCTGTGACCTGTCCCACAGACGTGTCAAGGCCAGGGCTCTGCCTTGCTTTTTCCAGGTTCTGTTCCTGGGGTTTTCTCCTAACACTCCTCTCCTAAAACCCCTGCCTATACAAGTCTCAACATCAACATGAAAAATGATTCCCTTCCAAGCTTCGGTCCATTGCCAAGTGGAAAGCTGTGGTCTAAGATATACTTCTTCTAGACTGAGGTAAAAGGCAAAATTCTCCTGCCTTTGGTCCTTTGGAGAGGTGAAGACAGTCACCTGAGCAGATACCAGATACCAGAAGCTGAGAACTCATCCCTGTCTTTGTCTGCATATATATAAAAGCAAGCTCTAGTGGGCTAAACATTGTTCATGACGGATTGCCTCAGTCTGAAACCCCAGTACCTGTGAGCAGGACACTGATTTATAGGTAGTATTCTTGCGGGTGAGTTCACATAAGAATATCAAGACAAGACTGTGACTGTGTTGGGTCCAGATCAGGCAAGCCCCATCACAGAATGACAGAGGCAGAGGGTTGAGTGATGTACTCCCCGATGAATGGGTCACTTTTCTCTTTGTTGTGACCAGAATCCCTGACAAGAAGCAGCTGAAGTGGGGAGAGGTTTATTCAGTCCCTCACGGAGTGTCACATGGCTGAGGAAACAGCTCGCAGCAGCTGAGGGGTAGAAGTGAGAGGCTCAACAGTAGAACCGAAAGCAGAGCCGGGATGAGAAACCGGGCCCAGGGTGTAGACCTCAAGGCCCATCCTCCAGATATCTGCTTCCTGCACCCTCTAAACAGTGCCACCCCTGGGGACAGGTGTGTGAACCTGAGGCTGGGGAAGAGCTTCTACGTAAACTGCAATACAGGTCAGGGAGCAACCAGAGTGGTCATGCAGCTTCTAGACAGGATAGAAGCTGGGTCAGACCATGCCTCTGGGTCCCTACAGGGAACCGGTCCTATCAACACTTTCATCTTGGTCTTTTGATCTCCAGAAGTGTGAGGATAAGTTTCTGTGGTTTATAACTCCCAAGCTTGGGGCTCATGGTTATGGCCAACTGATAACCAGGAAACACTCAGGACTCCACAGATCCTTCTGGGCTCTGTTGTCCCTGGAGGAGGTGTGTGGGAGATTTCTCTGGAAAGTGGCCCCTCCTCTACCGTATCTACCCAGTGAGAGTTTGGAGGTATATGGGGTCTCAGACACACACTCTAAGTTTGCACCTGTGTCGTCTCTACACTGTGTTCTTGAGACCCTGTGCTTTCTGGATCTTAGTGTGAGCTACTGTTGAGTTTAACAACCCAAAACAACCAGGGTATGAACTGTTCTCAGCACCGTCATCGTTTGGTGAAAGGAAGGCAGGATGCAAGGGTTCTTTCTACCTTTATATAAGCAGCTGATGTTTCCTAACTGGGACAGCTCCTCCCAGCCCTACCTCAGTGACTACCAGCCAGCGCCACTGCAAAGGCTCCGTGCTGCCCCAATGGAATGGGAAAATACAGCCCGCATTCCATTACTTGTTATGGTGGTTTATGATTCTACTCAGCCCTTTATGAAAACTTTACTCTTGATGACATGGGTCAGAATGGCTGTAGCATGTCTTCCCTGTTTCTGTCAGGTGAACAATGACAAGGTGGTGGTCTGGGAGGGTCCAGTAGGAGCAGGCTGGTGTCTGGAAAGCAGGACAGAAGGTTTCCAGGTGGCAGACGGTGCATTTTGAGCGTGGCCATCAGCTACTTGGGGGATGCTTGCAGCGTGAATTTTGGCAGGAGTATTGCTCAAAGTGTGGAGGGCCTTCCTTCTCTGTCTGTTGTTGAAGAAACCCACCTGTCCCTCCCCATTCGACATGGTTGTGTGTGTGTGTGTGTGTGTGTGTGTGTGTGTGTGTGTGTGCTGGAAGCAGGCGCAGTATGCAGTTCACAAAGGAGACCAACTGGACATGGTTAGGGTTAGGCTTAGGGTTAGGGTTAGGGGCCTGTCTGTGCTGAAAGCAGGCATGGTGTGTGGTTCACAAAGGAGACCAAGTAGACCTGGTTTGGTGTGCCCTAGAGAATTATTTTCTGAAACCATCAGGTTCTCATGTCTGTACTAGAGAAGGCACAGATGGTGGCTGAGTTGCTGCCTCCTTGTGGATGTTTGAGAAACTTCTAGAATCTCAGTTTTATCTCAGGTAAGTTAGAAGAGGATAAGGTCACACTCAGGCATTTTAAACAGAAATACACGCCCTCAATTATGAGTCTCTTTGAGGAAAACTTACTCCATTTTCTCTATCTCTACCTTGTTGTTCCTGCCATATTTTCAACCGCCTCTTTGTGGCAATTCCATCTACTTCTCCATCCTGGTAGAGCTTTCCCTGCAATAGTCTTGCCTTTAACAGCCCACTCAGCTTCTCCCTTCCTCTGTGGTCTGGTGGCTGCTACTCAAAGACAGGACCTTCAGAGGTCATCATCACTCAGGTCTGCTACAGTGCACTGTCCCAATCTCTAGGGCTCCTTGGTGACAGACCCCTGCAGGGACCTGGGCTCCCCTCTACAGCAGGAGAAAGTGTCTTGTATTTAGGAAACTAAATCTTTTGTTATACAGACACAAAAACTTCAAAACAGTAGGACTTTTGAGCCATGTGCTGGACTCTGACTGATTTTCAAGGCTCACACACTACCGTTAGGGTTTTAAGTAGATGTGAATTATGAGCAAGGGCTCTTGGGACATGATGCTGGAGTTACAGAAAGTTGTCTGGATGGCCCTTAATGTGTTGTTTAGTGGGAAATGATGTTAATGTTTCCTGTGAGGCTTAGGTTTCCATCCAATGAGCTGCTTTAGGCCTCAGGAGGTGGCCTGGTGGGTGTGTGAGCAACCACAGATCTGAAGGGTTCTCATGGTTAGCTTGTTTCTGACTTTCTTAAGACTTAAAGATTTTGAATGTTTGTCTTACTGTAGATATGTAGCGATGTAAGAGGCCTCTTCTTGTTTTGTTGTTGCCTTCCCTCCAATCACGTTGTCCTTTAAAGCAGGACTCACTTCAAGCAAATGAAGGCAAGACTGAACTGACTGTAGGTCTCCTTAGAGCCCCAAAATGCGAATGTATTTGTCTGTTGCCAAGAGATGAGAAAATCTAGCTGTATTTTCTAAATGGATTCTTTGGAGTGTACTCCTTGGAGCTCATAGATACAATAGAGACCTCCTTAGCCCTGAGAGACAAGAACACAACTTTGAGTGAGTTCCTAACTACAACCCAACTAACCAACCAACCAACCAACCAACCACCATGCCATCAACTTACAAATTAACCAGATTTACCAAGAACTGTTATCAGTCCTCAGACCTACCAAGCACAAGTAACTAATCCACTTACCAAACAACCAACTGATGTGCCAACTAACCAATTAAGCAACCAACTAATTTACCAGTTAACTAATCCACCAACCAACCAATTCACCAGCCAAATAACCTACCAACCAGGCAACTGAAAACCAGTTCTACTGACTTATAGATCATGAAGCAACCTACAGTTCATCAACCTATCAAACAAATGGTCAACCAATGTACCAATCCATCAACTGATTTGCTAATTAACTAATCAACTTCATTAAACAGCTAGCCTACCAACACCCCTACCAATATAGCAACCAATCCACCCACCAACCTATATACCAAACAACCAATAAACCAGCCAATAAACCAAAAACCTACCAGCTACTCTAACAATCAACCAATCTACCAACTGACCAAATAATCAACCAACTAATTATTCAGCCAGCCTCCTAACCGAATGAAGTTCATCATTTTTGCAGTTTCTTGTCCTCCATTGTTTTACTAGAAGCTTAGGACACAGTCTTTCTTGTTCTCATGGTTTCAATTTGCCAAACACAATTTAAGAGCAAATCCCTTGCAACTCACGAGCACCCTGTACTCCTGTGTCTCCTAAGGATAGCACCGTGAATCTTGATGGTTTGGGTTTCTAAATCCTGGCATCTTAATTTGACTGAGGCTCCAATTTGCCTGAAGTATTTGGTGGGACTTCTCTCTGGAAATACTTGATGGAAATTGCAATTTGTCTTAAGAGACAGTTTAGGTGCAAATCCACATCTAATCTCGACTCTCCTGGCAAAGAGAACCTTTTTCAGATACAGTTCAGCCTGCTGTCCTTCTCTGAGTAGTGGTCTAGTGGCCTTGGCAATGATGCTTTACCAAATGTCAAGGACCTGTTTCCTTTAATTTAACCAGTGTCCTTTAATTTGCCAAGTTTTTGCCTCCCTGAATGATTTGGGTAAATATCCCATTCTGACCTCTCCTGGGGCTGAGTGTGTGGATGGCCTCCAATGGCCTCTGTTGCATACGGTCTCCCTGTCAAGTTATAAACCCCCTGCAATCTCGTAATTCATTGAAACTCAACGCTTGTTCCTTCTTTCTCACTATAACTTCTGTAAAGACCTCAGTAGAAATTGAAAATGGGCAGACGAGTTGTTCTGTGGGTGTGTTAAGCCTCTTCTCTCTAATGAAATGTGTTTCTTCTGTGATGATCTCTGTTTCATGCATTCAGTTTCTTGTCAAATGTGATAAACAGCGGACTGAATGGGTTTTATATTAGCCTTTCATCACTCTGTGGACTCTTTGCTCTAACACAGCCTCTCTTACCATCTCCTGATGCCTCATTTAGCTGAAATGGGACAACAGGAGAGCCTGGCTGTGACTGATCTATGCAATATAGAGCCAGTGCGCAGACGCTATCACTTCTCAAGTGCTCAAATGGTGCAGTCAGGTACAGTTTCCCTGTGTACTGTGGGATTTAGTTAATTGCTGTCTTCACTTAGCTTGTCTGGTTTCCAAGCTCATCCCAAGCTGAGCATCTCTCCTCTGCACTGTGTGCTCTGGTATCTTCTAGCCCTTTCCTCACATACGATCTCTCCTCCTTTCTCTGAACTGCCATCTTGGTCTGATTCTATTTTTACTTCCTGTTTATTTGGTGTCGTATCTTGTGTGGCTTTAGTTGACTTAAATATATTAGACTTAAATATGTTATTTACCTGTTGAATTAATTATTCATATCAACTTGAAAATATCTGTGAATTCCAAAAAGAATCTTAGCAAGATTTCTCAGGCCTTTGTTTAAGTTGTAGTTTGTCAATGAAATGTCTACAATTGGCGTTGGACAGCTGAGGGTACCAAGCTCTGACCCTTAGAACCAGAGAAGGCACTGGTAAGAGTATGTTGATGCATTCTGATGCAATTTCTGAGACTATTTAGCAAAGACAATTCAAAAAAGAGCGCCCTCATCATTTTATCTTCCTGCATCATGTCTCTTTTTATCAGAAACTTGGAGATGTAATTTTTTCTGACACATTGATGTTTCCTTCCTCTCCTAGAAATTGGTGTTGGCATTTTTCTGTATAGACGCAGGACTTTAATGCTCTTGATATAAGCTCAATTGAACTCTTTAGTGAACTCATTCATTTGCTTTTTGGTTTATAGCATGGAAGCCAGAGGTGAACTTATCAATTTCTCCATTAGACACTTCAGGAGAGCCAGGATTGTATGGCCTTTAGTTTATTCCTTTACTAGATTTCAGTAAGAGAGGCAGTCTCTTGTTATTTCCTGGTGTTATGTGCTTGCAGTAGCCTCGTAATCTCATCCCATGTAGGTGCTGATGTGAGCACGTGTGTGTGTGTGTGTGTGTGTGTGTGTGTGTGTGTGTGTATGTGTGTGTGCGTGCACACATGCACGTGCAAGCATGCATGTGCATGTATTTGAATGGAGCAATGATGCTTTAAAACGGCTATTTCTATATGGGGGCTATTAAAAAGGAATCCACATTAATACAGAGGTAATTTTAAAATACATGTTTCTAGTCATATGAAAAATAGTGAAGGGTTTAGTTCTTCAGCTTCAGTAGGAGTTCCTGGAGCTCCTGAGCAAAGTATTTTTATTTTTGTTTTGGATTCCATGTCTTGCTAGCAAATGTGTTGGAATAATAATCTTCTAAACTTGACTCTTTTAGGATGAGAGTTTGCCTGGCTCCCCAGACTTTCTCCAGGGCTGCAGGGGAAGGTTTCTGACAGGGAGCAGGCCAGACAGAAGAGTGTCCTGACATTTGCCAGCTCCCAGGTCACAGTCTTCACACTCTTCATTGAGGCATTGCCTGTCACTCTGCAGTCCCTCCCTGTAGGTTAGACTGTGTCCCTCTCCACAGCTAATCTGTTGACATTCTAGTTTCTGACACTCATGAGTGTGACCTTATTTAGAAGTGGGCTCTTTGTAGACATTTTATTCTCCATCCACATTTAAGATGGAGCAATTAAAGCAGGTGTATTTTTAACAGAACACAGCTGCTGTTCTTGTCTGCTGAGACCCACATGGTTGGGGGGATGTTATATATGGAGAGAACCTCATGGAAGACGTTGGAATGAGACTGTCTCAAGCCAATGAATGCTGGCAGTGATCAGGAGCTAAGAGGCAAGCAAGAACTTTTGTCTAGCACTCCTAGAGGGACTGTGGCTCTGCAGAAACCCTAATGTCAGACTTTAGATCTGTGGACCTGTGAGAGGCTGAGTTCTTTTATGAAAACCATCCAGCTAGATGTCATTTGTCATCAAAGAAGCTACATGAACCTCAGTTATATTTATTCATTCTCTTTAAAGCCAGTGGGCGCTGGTACTGGATGTCCCTGTAAGTTACAGGGCTGAGTCTGGTTAATTCTCCTGAACCTGGAGGGCTGGAGACCACTGTCCTTTCGGCCCACATGCCTGTCAATTCCCAGCATGCTGTGTGCAGAATATGAGGAATCTCTTCACAGAGAGATTGGATCTGCCTGTGGCATGAAATTCAAATGCCTGCTATGCACATGGATAACAAACCCTGATGCTTTCAGCTAGAGAGTCCTGATACCCTAGAGAGAGTACCTGAATAGCATAGCTTGGTAGCCTGGCAGATAAGCCCTGCCAAAAGGGGTCATTGTCTGAGACAAGAGCTGGAACACAGACTCTGGCTAGGCCCACATTTAGGAGCGGAGGAGCGCAGGCAGCAGGTAGCTGAGGGATGGTTAGCTCTTGTTTCCGGGAACTGGCAGCCTCCTGGCAGTCCTGCATCCAGAGGCCCTAGCTGAGGTGTTCGTCATCATCCAGAGCAAACACCAGGACATCCATCCGCACTTACTTTAAATCCAAAGAAATTTTACTAAATTATTACCTTTTCGCTGCTAGTTGTGAATGCCACTCAGTATCCCAGCAGGAAAGGGTTGGTGTGCATGACGCTGATTTTTGCTTTAGAAAATGGAATGTAGGGTTAAGCTGAAGCTGGACTTTAACAGTCCATACAACATAGAGCAACACAGCCTACTGTTTCCATGGAACCTGCAAGAATGACTGGGGGTATAAAGAGAGGTGGGGTGAGAGATGACAGGGATGCTGGTGGCTGGAGCACGGGAGAGTTGGAACAAGCAGGAGAAGCTGGCTGGGGTGAGCATGAAAGCAAAGCTCGAAGTGTGCTGATGATCCAGAGGTTATACTTCTCTCTGTTCTGTGCACAGAGATGGAGTAAATTTTCTAGCCCAGAGTATGGCTGGACTTGGGTCATGTGTGTGCTGTGATTTCAGGGGCAGGAACTTGCCAGATTATACTGCCTACCTTGGAAGCCTGGCTGAGGTCAATGCAGGTTCTGTTATTCCAATCGTAATTACTAGTATTAACTCTCATATCACATATAACACAGTACCTGTTAAGTGTCTGTCTGTCTGTCTGTCTGTCTCTTTCTTATTTGCTTCTCTTTCTGAATAGTTGTGAGTTGCAGAATAAATGCAAACCAAAGAGGCTGTAGCGAGCCCCACAGGTTCAGAAGTGGGATGATCAAAACACATACAGAGCCTGTACTGAAAAGGGACTTAGGCCAGGGAAGATGCTGCTGTTGTAGAGAGCAGGCCACAGGACAGGGAGAATAAAGGCATAGAGCCAGTGGCAGAGACGAAAGGACAGAACCAGGTCTGGATGGGCAAGCAGGTGGATGGTCACACCGTGGTTGAGAAAGCACATCAAGAATAGAAGTTGAGTTGAAAGGCAGCCCTGGGATCTCTGCCTGTTGATCCTCAATGCACACATCAGGGGTGCCGTCATCCTTCACCCTCAGAATGGAGTCACTTGTAAATTGGAGTCTTTCAGGTCAAGGTTTAGCCTGAATAACTACCCTTTAGATAATATAAAATAACTTAGAGAGCAAGGAACAGCCTGACATGAACACCGTGTGACTCACTTTAACCCCTAAAATGCAGAAGTGACTATGTAATGTTGAGGAAACCATTTGGGGATGGATCCAGGTCACCCTTGTTCTATGGAACCTTAGTGTTCAGGCTGGGCACAGCCTAGATGACTCCATTTGAGAATGCAGCAATTTTGACCAGAGTTTCTGTGTTCTGAGAACGAATGCCAAGAAAGAATGAGTCTATGTCTTATTTATATGAGTAAACAGTCACCATCTGCCATCACAGTAGGCGGTGCAAACCTATAATGTTTGCCAATATACAATGACACCCAAAAAGATACCAGATCACACCAAACGACCAGTCACATGAGCTTATTCACTATGTTGTATGGAACCCCTTCACCTGGAACTGCAGAGAAGAAGCACCCCAAGACTCATGTGTGCAGGCATCCTGACTGGTTGTCTGGTCACGTGTCGCCAGACTTTTGCAGGTAAATAGCAGCAAAGGGGCTGCTGCCTCTGTCTCTGGGCTCCGGTCTGAGCAGTTCCTCCTGCCCGTCACTCAGCCTGTTGCAGATCCGTATCTGCACCCATGCCAGCAGGGTCAGCACCCTGGTTCTGAGAGTCCCTCAACGGCCCCCTCCAGACCTTGGCTTAAAGCAAACCTCTTTGAGCACTACAGCCTCTATAACCCTTAGTCATTTTATAACTTGAAAGCTTATGCATCATGGCGAAGTGTTTGTGTGACCCGAGAGCGTCAGTTTGCAATAAAGGAAGCCAAGTCTGCCGATGGCCAGCTGTCGCGGGGAACTGGGGCGACTTGAAGATTGCAGGCAGTGAAACTGAGGGAGCCTGGGAATTTATTGGTTATTCGGGGAAAGCTGCAAATGTGTCCATCTTTCTCACGTGACACACTTGTGGATGACATCAGTCTCAGAGGCTTTACAGTCTCTGATCTCCTTGTCTTAGGAAAAGAAGCCCAGGCTAGCCCATGGGGGTCAGAGCCATATGTAGCAGAGACACTGTCCAATCGAGTCCTCCAGATGGACCAGCACATATATATCAACCCAAAGCATCATCAAGTAAGAGTTGCCATCTTCACTGATGGTGATGTCGATTTGACATTGAATGTGGGTTGGTTTCAAATGACAGTGGCGTAAAGAAGTCAAGCAATCAGGAGGCAGTGACCGCTGAAAAGATAACACAAACTCACACTTCTGAAGAGGTGTGCGTTAACACTGAGGAAGCCTCATAGGAGAACCTCAGGGTTGGTTCAGAGGCAGAGGAAGTAGTCTCTGTGGGGATGGAATGGTGGGACTTACAGTTAGGAGTCTCAGTCATTTTAGTGGGCTCTGGGGCACGGAACTGCCCTTGAGTAGGGTAGGGGGACAGTGGCCCTGAATGAGAGCTCACTGAGGAGGTGACTGGGACTGTGGACTATAGTTGGCTGGTTTACACACGACAGGAGTGCTCTAGTGCCCATTGGCTCTAGGAATTAGCCAGTCCTGGGAAAGGTCTCCATCTCTAGGAGGACTTCATCAGAGTAAGAGCCCAGTTTAATGCTTAGCACATGGATGTCCCAGAGCCTGATGGCTCTGGGAGCTTGGCAAAGCAATACAGAAGGGTGAGGGTCTAGATGAGACCATGGAGGAAGCAAAGAATGGTCTGAGGTGGAGTCCTGAGGATCCTCAGTGTGCGGGGATCACACATAGCCCAAACAGCGAGCCAAGGATTTCGAAGGGGCTTCCAGAAGTATAGGGAAGAAACAAGGAACTGCAGGAGGAAAGAAATGCCCTGGAGCTAGACAGCAAGGGCACTTCAAGCGTGACTGAACAAGGACCCAGAGTTTCATGTGGATCAGGAAGGAGGGGAAGTGGGCAGTGGACAAAGTTCCAGGAACATGAACGGACTTATCCTCAGGGAGTGTGTGAGAGAGAACTGCCCCATCCGTCCACGGACCAGTGCCCCTCCCTCCCACCCCTTTCTAGTTTCTAGTTTTCCTTTCTGCTTGAGTTTCTTTCCTCAGTACATCCTGCTGTCTATCACACTGCCCCTGCTGCTCGTTCTCTCTTTAATGTCCATCCTCTGAGGGCACAAGTCTCTTCAAGATGGAGGATTCTGTCTCCTACATTACAGGACGTCCTGAAAGTCAGGGCTCCCCAAAACTGAAGGACAAATAAAGGACTCAATGATCCTCATTTGTAAGGGGGCACTGGAGGCAGAGGACCACGCCCCCCCCCCAGCACAGTGATCAGGACTCCTGGCTCCCGGAGTAGACAAGGCTGTCCTATAAAGGACACCTATGTATTGTCTTCCATACACCTATCCTTTGATGAAGATCAGGTTTTCTATAGATCTGACATACAATAAGCACCTAATAGTCACTGAGGGAGGAGTCTGTTAGTCACCTTCTTGCCATGTGACAAGACACTGAAGAGCAATGAATTAAAGGAATTAAAGTCTTGTGGCCTCAGAGGTTTCAGTATGCATTAGCTCCATTGTTTAAGTTTGTGACTGAAATATCATGACAACTAGGAAGAGGAAGGGAGACAGAACAAAGACATGCAGAGGAAGGAGAGAGAGGAGGAGAGAGAGAGGGGGAAGAAACGAGAGACACACAGGGTTGTGGTGTGTGCTATGAAGGCAAGATACACCTTTCAAAAGCATACCCCCAATGACCTACCTCTTCCATTTCATGAATTCCTAATTCCCACTTCTCCCATTAATGCCATCAAGCATTAACCACCAATAGAGGAATCTTATTGTCTAGGCCAGAGTTCTCATAATCTGATAACTGTTTTAAAAATACTTATATTTTTAAAATTGTGTGTGTACCTGTGGGTATGTGCACATGAGTACAGGGGCCTATGGAGACCAGAGGAGGGCAGCAGATCCCCTGGAGCTGGAGTTACAGATGTGACTCTTCCAATATGGGTACCCAAGTCCTTTGTAAAAGTAGGAGGTGCTTTTAAATGCTGAGACTTCGTTCTACTCCCCATCCCCATTGCCGAGCCATCTTTCTAGCCACCCACCAACAACTTCTTAGTAACACTGTCAGGTGAGACCCAAGCCTTCAGTATACAAGACTTGGGGTTTATTTCATATTTAAGCCATAACAACCAGATAAATAAAAGAAATACATTTGAATTAGCTGCTCATCTAAAACCGGGATATATCAATCTACTTCATGAAAGGAAATAACCTCAAATGTACCAAACTGAAAGCATTTAGTAGTTTACCCTCTAGGATAGTGAGCTAGTTAAAGGAGAGCTCCTAAAAATCCTGCACAAAGGTGCTGGGCGTGGTGGTGCACACCTTTTATCCCAGCACAGAGAAGTGGGGGGCAGGAGGATCTCTGACTCCAAGGCCAAATTGATCTGCACAGAAAGTTCCAGGACATCCAGGGATACATAGTGAACTGTCTCAAAAAGTTTATACAAATGTCATTTTGCTATTGTTTGTGGCAAAAGTACACTGCATGCCTTTGGCAAGCAAAGCTTAGCGTGGGTAATTGAGCACTCACAAATGGGCTCTGTGTTGACTTTGGAAGGGAATCATCAGGTCCACAGCTTGATCTGACAGCACAGAGGAATCCAGGCACTCATTACACGGCAGAAATTCACACCCAGAGGCATGATGGGATCCCGGAGAGAACAGGAAACCACCAGTGTCTGGGCATCTAGGAGAACTTGTCCTTGCCAGAGGTAGGCATACTTAAAAGTCAGGGACAATTTGTGACTCTTGGCAAGATTCTTAATATTAAGCAAAATACTGGCAAATCGAATCCAAGAACACATCAGAAACATCATCCACCATGATCAAGTCGGCTTCACTCCAGAGATGCAGGGAGGGTTCGGCATACAAAAATCTGTCAACATAATCCATCATATAAACAAACTGAAAAATAAAAACCACATGATCATCTCATTAGATGCCAAAAAAGCTTTCAACAAAATACAGCATCCCTTCATGATAAAGGTCTTGGAGAGAGCAGGAATACAAGGAACATACTTAAACATAATAAAGGCAATATACAAAAAAATATTAAGCAACTTGCCATTCAGTGGGACAGCTACTTTTCAGCATGCCCAGGTAACCCCATGAGGTGGTCTGAGTGGGCAAGGCCCCCATAGGTCCATGAGTTCGAATACTTGGTTCCCAGTTGGTGAAACTGTTTGAGAAGGATTAGGAGGTGTGGTCTTGTTGTTACAGAGAAAGGCTTTTAAGGCTTCAAGAACTTTCTACTATTTCCAGTGTGTTCTCTACCTCATGTTTGTGCACCAAGTTGTGAGCTCGTAGCTGTTCCTGTCACCATTCCTTCACTCAGCCATTATGGACTCTAACCTTTTGATACTATAAGCCCAAGTAAATCCTTTCATACCATGGTCATGGTATTTTGTCACAGAAATAGAATAGTGACTAAGACACCTTGGCAGCTGGCAGCTGGGTAACATTCACTCAGGGGGTGAAAGACTCCCGAGGGCGTCTTCCTTTGGGAGAGGCCCCGCGCCCCAAAGATCAGTCGAAAACACGCAGCCGGATGCAAGCAGCAAGAGGTTTATTGGGGATACACGGGTACCCGGGGCGACCAAGTCTCTCGGAGGACTTGCGCGCCGCAGGTTGGGGGTGAGGGGTTTTTATAGGAGAGCAAAAAGCGAGGTTTACAGAAGCGAGATGCAGGGTAGTAAGTTTTTAACCTAGATAACAATGAGGGAACTATTCAGCGGTTTATTGTCCCTCTCATCCTGCCCCCCCCATCCTGGCTGGCGACCAGATGTCTGATTGCACAGCCCCTGACTCGTGACGAGCCCTGCTTTATACGTGACTCAGGCCTCGCAATCTTCTTTCTTTGTTTCTATGACCAATCCATAAATCTCCTGTCTCGCAGCCAGATAAGTCTGTCTTTGCTCTAACCTCAGGTGTCTTTGCTCAGCATCCCGGAGGCACAGAATTCCGGAGGCCTTTAATGGAGCTTGTTATCTGCTCAGCATACTGAATTCCGGAGGCCCTTAGTTAAGCTTGCTATCTGAAAACCTTTGTAGAACGGCATAACTGTGGTTAAGACGAGTTGGGGTCCTTCAGGGGGTAAGTGAGGGCCTAGGACGACATAGTGAGGACACAGCAGCCTCTGGTTCTCAGCTGGTGGGAACCAGGGATGTGTCTGTACATATGTTCACACTCTAAGGATGACCCGGGCCAGGAGAAGCCCTTACTTCTCATTGAGGACTCAGGCATGTAACTCCATTATCTCTTGGACCTTAGCATCCCCTGTCAACAGTCAACATAGGACCTAAGGAGAGCATGGGGATCCCATACTGATGTTGATATTCTCTGCCCAGAGTTGGTTCATACCATTGTCCCAGTCAGAGCCAATCACACAGTGTAATTCACAGGCAGGTGTGAAGAAAGTAGAGGCCTTGTCTATCTTCATTACTGCTATGGTTTTGGTCCTTGGTTTCAGTGTGGGCTCACTTATTGAACTTGTATCCCTGGATAGTAGGGTTTTCGTAGCATGATTAAGGATTGGCTTTCCAGGTATGGAACAGAGACACCTGGAGGTTTCTTTGAATAGACACCCTGCTTTTCATGCTAAGTGAGAGGCAGTTGGCTTTGCCTTGATAAGTTTTCGGCAGGGCCCAGTCCTGAGCTTGTCAGGAGAGATACTTATATCTGGTCCTCTCCCAGAGCATATGAATCAGAATCTCTGGAGAAGAGACCCTTACATCCAAAGTCTGAACAGTTCCCAGGGGGTTCTCACCTGCCACCATGCAGAGAATCACTAGGTTGGTTGAGGTGGAATGGCATGTCTCTTTCATTGCACACGAAATGCGGTGTCTAGGGCACCCTGATCCTGGATTCAGTTCTGAGAGCTGATACCAATGATAGCAAAAGTGTTTATGTGAAAGTCTGCTGGTGATGCTGATCTGAAATGTTGATGCTGGCTACTGGTAGGTGGTTATGATGCTAGTGCTGATGTTGGATGCTGCTGCTGATACATAGTTATTGTAATATTCTCATGTCTCCAAGGACACTCTCTCTCCCTTTTCCCAGGGGAAAGAACAGCACTTCATTCTAGATAACTCAGGGATGCCACTGTGTTGACCTGGACTGGCCCAGGCTTTTTGCACAGACTTTTCCAGAGACGTGACATGGGACCTACTCTGGCCCTAGAGGTCCAGCCTTGATCCCTCCCGAGAGCAGCAGTTGACATGCTCTCTTTAACTCCTAAAAAGCTTGGTTATCGAATACTTATAGTCAGATGTAGGCTTCTATCAGAGAAGTGCTAAGTCTGCAGACTGCTTCGTAGGCGACCACTCTGTGAGGAGGCAGACTGTTCAGGATTTGATGGTATCGCAGGAGAGCATGGATGCTTCACAGCCCCACCAGGTTGTATGAGAGGCTCAAGTGTTCCCAAGAGGAGAGCCAGACTGCTTAACTGAGGTCAGTAGCTTCTTTTCCTCTTCCTCCTCCTCCCTTCCTTTCCCTTTTATCTCTGCTTTTCCCTCTCTTTCTCACTCTTATTGCCCCTCCTCCTCTTTCTCTTTCCCTCTATCTCCTCTCCCAAACATAGAGAAGTCAAAAGTGTACGGCTGCCTTGGGTTGGCAGACATTTTAGAACTTGTGTTCAAATGGCCCCAGGGATCCCAGAGTGCATGGCAGGTGAGGTCCAGGTGAAACGAGACCCACCTTTGATAGTTTGAGGCTTTCTGGGAACTGGGGTGTGTTTTTTGAATTAGACCTTGAAGAACTGTTGATCTAAACAAAAGTGGAATCAACCCTCCCAGGTAAGCACTGGAGAGGCGCCACTGGAGTCCTCCCTGGAAGGCAGCCAGCAGGTGGGATTCCCCTGGGAACTAATTAAGGCTTCTTGCTGCAGCACAAGGCCTGGCTTTGGAAGGTCTTCCCTGCACTTGGCCTAGGGCCTGCTAACCTCCTCCTCCAAGTGGCTTTGTCTTTTCCTCTTGACTAATTGCTATTTAAATTAAATGTCAGATAAATGGTTTCTGATTCAAATCACCAAATACCTCCCAGGTGCTCACCTTGGGCTGGGAGCAGGCTTCAGTTCAATTTTCCCTGTCTCTGCGTAGGCAATTTAACAACTGCTGGTAGAGAGATGCTAAATTAATTAAAGAGGTGATGGTAATGCAGAACAGGGTTGAACACTGGAAATCAGCTTATAGCTGAGGAATGAAATGCCTTTTTCTCACATCAGTGGTTCAACTCGGAACACTGGTATTTCATTAGCACAGCGCTGGCTGTATGATGGAGCAGTGGGGTGGGGGGCTTAGAGACCCAGAGAAATGTCCAGCAGGGAGGGGAGTGGACAGTTCACTCCTCCTTCCCAAGACTGTGTTGAGATTACTCTGGGTTCTAACTCCATCCAGGAGTGGATGAGGGTGCAGAGGGGATGGGACAGTCTGCAAGAAAGACTGGAAATACACCCCAGTATGAACCATGTCTTAATTATATTTCTCTAAGTATGATGAAATACCCCAACCAAAAGTAACTTAGATGAGAAGTGGTTTGTTTTAGCTTACGATTTCAGTTTATAGTCCATCATAGTCAGGGGACGCCAAGGCAGGAACTTGAAATAGTTGGTCATGACTCATTCATAGTAAGGAGCAAAGGGAAAGGAACACATGGATGCGTAGTGTTCAGCCCGCTTTCCCTGCTTTTATACTGTTCAGGCCCCAGACTGGAGAGCGGTGCCAACCATCATCTCAGGCGGGGTCTTCCCATATTGTGAAACAACCAATCAACCCCACAGGCTAACTTGATCTAGACAGTCTCTTATTGAGACTCTCTCCCAGATCATTCTAGTTTGTCAAGTTGACAATTCAAACTACCGTCACAAGCCACTGAAGGCACACTCCACCAAAGCTGGCAAGGCTTCAGTATAGGAGGGTGTCTATGTTAGGGTTTCTATAGCTGTGAAGAGACACCATGGCTAAAGTAGTTCTTATAAAGGAAATATTTCACTGGAGTGGCTTGCTTAAAGTTCAGAGGTTCAGTCCATTATCATCATCATCATCATCATCTCTCTCTCTCTCTCTCTCTCTCTCTCTCTCTCTCTCTCTGTGTGTGTGTGTTTATGTGTATGTGTGTGAGGGATGGTGGTGTACAGGCCAACATGGTCCTGGAATAGTAACTGAGAGTCCTGTATCTTGCAGGCAACAGGAAGTCGACTAAGACATTGGGCAGTATCCTGAGCATAGGGAACCTTAAAATCTGCCCCCACAGCGACACACTTCCTTCAACAAGGCCATATCCACTCCAACAAAGCCACACCTGCCAATAGTGGCACTCCCAATGAGATTATGGGGTGAATTACATTCAAAATCCTACCACAGAGGGTTAACTTCATCTTGTACCAGTGGTCCTAGTGGGGCAGGAAAGAAAGCAGAGGTAAACTGCTGCTGAGCTGGTGACTCAAACTAGTCTAAATTACAGACCCTCCGCTCTCCGGTCTCCATTTCAGACAAGGAAACTGAGACTTAGAAAGGAAACCCAACTGTGTGTCCTCTGTGGTCAGCAGCCGGTTCGGCAATCTTGTCACTGCTCCATTGCTGTGAAGAGACACCATGGCCACGACAACACTTATAAAGGAAAATGTCGCGGAACATTCCTTTACGCTGTGTGGAGATGTGTCACTGTGATTGGTTTAATAAGGAGCTGAATGGCCAACACCTAGACAGGAAGAAGTTAGGCAGGACTTCTGAGGGCAGAGAGGGCTAGGCAAAGAAAATAGGTGGAATGGCAAGCTTAACGCAGAGGGAGGAAAGCATGCACGAGGATACATAAAAGCCATGAGTCACGCAGCAACATGCCAATGAATAGAGATGGGCTAACTGAAGTTATAGTAAGAACCAGTGAGATAAGCCTAAGCTATAGGCTGAGCTTTTATAATTACTATGTCTCCGTGTCATTTTTTTTTTTAATGAGCTGGTAGTCTGCAGAAAAACCTTTCTATAGGAAAACATTTAATTGAGGCTTATTTATAGTTTCAGAAGTTTAGTCCAGTGTCATTATGGTAGGAAGCATTAAGGTATGCAGTCAGACATAGGTTTGGAGAAATGGCTTAAGAGTTTTATGTCCAGATCTGCAGGCAGCAGGAAGAGGCAAAGTCCTTGGATCTGGCTTTGGTTTCTGAAACCTCAAAGTCAGTGACATACTTTTTTCAACAAGGCCACCTCCTAATCCTTTCAAATAGTGCCACTCTGTATGAGCCTATGGAGGCCATTTTCCTTCAAACCACCACATTGGCCTTCCCCAGCATGGCCTTCTTGAACTCATCTGGGCTCCACATCTTTGCCTTCTCTGTGTTAATGGACGTAGATGCTGCTTAACGAAAAATGCAGGCTCTTCCCTTGGGCCTGCAAGATAACTACAAGCAGATAAATGCTGCTAGCTCCGCCTTCATTTTGTACTTGTCTCCTTCCCTTTGGGTTTGATAGCTGTTCTGCTTTGCACATCGGTATGATAATCATTTAAGGAAGATCTGCCAAGATTTGCAGGGACATTGGAAGTCAGCTTTTACAAGCGTTCGATCCGTCTGAGTGGTGCCTACAAGTTTCCAGGCATTGCCCTAAACCTGAAGTCACCTTGGATTCCAGAAACAGTGGGGCCTCACAACCAGATTTCCATTGATGAGTTCACCACCTAAGCAGGAACAATTTCCCTGTGATGGAAACTGTCCCTCCCACCCCAAAGAGAAGCAGACTTTCTCCTCAGGCAATACAGATAAGGACAAAAATCATCATACAAAAATCCATCTTAATCCAAAATATCTTAGAGACCTGCTGTTGTCACCTTAATGCGGGGAAAATAAAATAAAACAATTCATCTTGGAGACCTGCTTTTGCCTCTATAGTCTAATAAAAGGGAGATGCAGTGATAAGCAGATGGCTCAGTGACTCTAGTTGTTTTATGGGTTCTGTCTTAGTTGATTTATTCCATGTGGTCACCTTAACCAAAGTGGAGATAAAGTCACATGCCATACTTCTATCATGATGAATTAGTTACCAGACAAGATGGTGACAAGCCACATGCTTGTTATTTACTCCAAGGGGAACTAGGTCCTCAGCCAAGATGGTGACAGGCCACTTGATCCAAGGCTAGCCCATCAGGTACACACGCTTTTCCTAAGCAAGAGTTGAATCCAAGTTACAGACATGGTAAGTTATAGCAAATTCAAACGATTTGCACATCTTTTTCGGATCCCACTCAATACACTCACAACTCCTAAAATACACAAAGTGAAAGTTTCATCAAGAGCTTTAAAGACAGTCAACAAACACCATGCACAGGAGGGAGAATTCAGAGCCTAGCACCTTACTGTTGGTAACCACTATGGGAAGTGCTTTACTTTGCAGCCATTCTGAAGAACAAAGTGTGGGTCGTCTCCTGTATCCTCCCGTTTTGTTTTTCTGCTCCCTGTCACAGAGCCTTGTGGTCATGATGCTGGTGGATTTTTCGAACACCCGCCCCCCCACCGCAAGCCAATATTTGTTAACACTCATTTAATTTGGTTATCTTGCCTTACAAATTATGCCTCTGAACAATTAGTCCATTTTTAAATAGAAGTATGCTTGCTGCTGTTAGGAGGTGGTGACTTAGAGACTTGTCCGTCAGCAGTAGGAGCCAAGCCTTGGCTTCAGCTTTCTGCATCAGTTCGGTCTATGATCTGAATTATTTGTTACAGATTTGACATCCCTGCCTTCACCTTTCATCTGTTGGTTGAGTGTGTGGAGTGAAAATGTCACAGAGAATTTTTAAAAGGCTTTGTTAATAGCGCTAATTGTGGGAAACTTTATAACACAGATCATTTACTCTTGACATGGCAGTAACTTAGGATGTTCTAGAGTGCTCTAGAGAACTGACTGTTGATTCTATAGTGCTCTAGAGAACTGTTGATTCTAGAGTGCTCTAGAGAACTGACTGCTGAGCAGAAACTGAGGCAGTCATTGTCCTGGGAGTATTTTTAAATTGGAAATTAAAAAAATTATTTCTTTTTGGGAAACACAACTTAGAATTAAATTATCTCTTGGAATATAACAATTTGATGTTAACAAAATTAAATATTGTCATGTTTTCAAATAGTAGATAAGGTCATTTAAGGGACTAGTGCCAATTTTTAAAATTTTACCTTGCCAAATTGTTTCTCACCAACAATTATGTCTTACTTGAGAAAATATGGTTTTTATTTATTAAATAATAGCTGGTATTGTTAGTATTTAAAACAAATATCAAAGTTCGCCATAAATGGAAACAAGAAATATCTCAGACACTTCCGGTTCAGATTTATTTCTTATATACTAACTTTAGCTGACTTTTCTTACAAAGCTTCCAGATGCTTGTTCCTCATGAGGGAGTCTGAGGTAAACAAACCATTAATTACAGTCACCTCATCCTGCTCTGGTCCGTGGTCCAGCCAGTTGTACAATTACTTTAACCTTTCGTTAACTTTGTATTTAACCCGGTGTTAGAGGGATTCACATTAATTTGAGGTAGACGTTTTCCTTGTATAGCTCTGTCACTCAGTGTTCCCCACAAAGGGGTCCAGTTGCTGCCTCCCGACCGGTGTCCTGGGTCTTTGGCACCTGTTGAGTTTTGTCACGGTCCCTTGGGTGGACTAGCTTCTGCGGCCCTCTCACTGCTGTGCTCCTCAGCACCCTTCTGTCAGCCTTGGAGAAGTTATGGAGACATCAGTGCCCCAAACCCCTTAAAGTAGTGGGTGACCTCTGAAAGGGGACTAATTGGCTATGGGCCATCTAACTCATTCCTCTTCTTCTCACTCTGGACATTGTTATTGGGACTCAGAACTATAACAGCCAAACTGAAGCCTACTTTGCATCAATTAACCTCTGCCTCTCACCAGCTCAGAACAACTTAACACCCTGGAGGAGCAGCTCAGCTCTTTGCCTGCTGCGGTACTCCACGATTAAAATAGAGCAGCTCTGATGCCACCAAGGACGGGATCTATGCTCTCCTTAGATAATGCTGCTTCCAGGCCAGCACATCCTAACTGGTTTGAGATGGGACCAGAGAAAAAATCCCCTCTGGTTCCCTCTCACCCTGTCTTCTTCCCCAAATCATCATTTCCCTCTTATTATCTTCATACTTTATGTTCCCACCCTGTCTTTTATATGTTTTACTCAATGAACATCGCTCTATGCCCAAACAAAATGTTGCATATAAGCTCTCCCAATAACTCACACCCTACAACAGCCCCATTTGTCCCTGACACATCTCAATAAGACCTTTTCGATGCTGTGGAAAGAGTGGCTGGAAAGAGCCAGCATCCCTTTCACTCCAGGCCAGATTCAGTTCTTTACGTTAGTCCTCTGTTTTCTCCCGTTCCCTCCCTTTGATGCTCTGTAGCTCCCTGATACTTCTAGCCCGTTTTGGTGCAACAGTCAGTCCTGGTAAAGGGACAGTTACCAAACACTCTCACCCTGAATCAGCTCTAGGTCCACTTCCCTCCACTGGCCCACTCCATCTCTCCCACCTCTGTTCTTGCCCCTCCATGATCATTTCTGGAAAAAAAAATCTGTTTTTTTTTCTGGAAGTAAATTATCTGCTTCCAGAGCTTTAATGTTAGTTTCCCAAGTCTCCTCAGGAATACAGTGATGTAGGTGGGTCTTCTGTCTATGTGTTACTTTCATTGGTCAAATAAAGAGACTGCCTTGGCCTTTGATAGGACAGCAGCTTAGATAGGCACAGTAGACAGAACAGAATGCTGGGAGAAAGAAGCAGACTCAGGCAGATGCCATGAAGCTCCAGCCCAAGATGGACGCGGGTTAAACTTATGCTGGTAAGCCACAGTCAAGTGGCGATACAGATTATTAGAAATGGATTAAAAGAATATGTAAGAGTTAGCTGATAAGAGGTTAGAACTAATGGGCCAGGCAGTGTTTGAATGAATACGGTTTCTGTGTTATTATTTCCGGAGCTAAACTAGCCATGCGGGAGCCGGGCGGGACGAAAGGCAGGCCTGCTTGCCTCATCACTACAATACAGGATGGCAATCACCTGATTTATCACAGCTGATCAAGTTAAGACTCTGCCCATTAGGTGACCAGAGGACCCTCTCTTCAGTGGTCCTGGAAGTAACCCCTCTACCAAAGACCCTTCTCAGCAGAAAACAGCCATGTCCTTGCCCTGTGTTTTTTATATCCTCTCTGAGTTAGGGATGATCGTTTCCTGCTGCAAGACTGCACTTCCCAGTTTCCCTTGGGCACTATAGAAGTCATTTCTGCCCTTGTAAGGGGCCACATCCCATCTTTCCCTGTAGTCATGCTGGGCATCTCCACACATGGGTGACGAAGCTGTACCCTCACTGTGACTAGACATGGCTCCATTTAAGTCCAGGAAAGAAAAAAAAAAGAAATACCCAGGTTCTTGTGTCTGGGGCGATGGACACAGGGTTAGAAGACGTAGAGATTTTTAGGGAGGAAAAAACTGGGAATGGAAGTGAGCTGATGGTGAAGCCCCCGAAGCCTGTGGTCACAAAGCACGTGACTCTTTATGGGATATTTACATAGCACCCACTTTCCCCAGTTGCATAGAGGGCTTTTCTGGCATATGTTTTGTTTATTAGATGAAACCTAGGTAAGGAAGGTGAGGCTTCAGCCTTTGCTGAGTATCTTTTATTATTGTATGAACCTCTCTAGGGAGGGGAGGGCTGCCAGGTGTAGGAGGGGGTCGCTTGTTCATCCCTGGCTGCCCAAAACCAAAATAACCACACAGAAACTATATTATTTAAAACACTGCTTGGCCTATTAGCTCTAACTTCTTATTGGCTGACTTTCACATCTTCATTTAACCCATTTCTAGTAATCTGTGATTCATCACGTGGCTGTGGCTTAATGGCAAGATTCCAACCAGCTGGCATCTCTCTCTGGCAGGGCTACGTGGCTTCTCTCTGACTCCACCCTTCTTTCTTCCAGCATTCAGTTTAGTCTTCCCTGCCCACCTAAGTTCTGCCCTATCAACAGGCCCAAAGCAGCTTCTTTATTAATCAGTGGTATTCATAGCATACAGAGGGGAATCCTACATCATCCAGGCTTTCTCTGCAAACTGAATTCTTCTATCAGTTAACCTTGGTACTGCATTTGCCAGGTCCTACCTTTATTCTCTTGCCACATCACGGAGGATTCTCTGTAACCAAGGTGCCATGTAACATGGCAATGAGGAAAAGTCTGGTTGGGGGTCCTCAGTTCTAGATACTTAGTCATTTTCCAGCCATGAGTGGGGGATCTGTTGAACGTGGATGATACTGAGCACAAGAGCCTGTGAGACATCAGGACTGGCTGCTGCCCAGGTCCCAGGGTGAGGGTCCTTTGCTGAGTCTGGGTTTGTAGTGCGGTGGAACGAGTGGTACAACTTGGAGGAGTAGAGACGCGTTCTGCTGATGGACAGCTGCCCCAGACCCCAGGCTCATGACGGGCTATAGCAACTCTGTCTGTTGCTGAGTCCAAAGGGTGCTAATATTAGGGCTTGATGACTGAGCTGCCTGGCTTGGTACTGGTAGGATTGAATGACTACTCTCTCCAAATCTCTCTGTGAAACCATGTCTCGAGGAGAAAATGTGAATACCCAGTCCCACCCTACTTGGGTAATTTACAGCTGGAAATACCTTATCCTCCTCAGTCCCACTGGCTAGCAACAGCACAGACAAGAGGTAGAATTGCATTCAGCATGATTTTGCTGCCACTGAATTTCGGTTAATGGGGTAACTTATAATTTTACACTTCAAAATATCAGCAACCGCTCAGACTGAGTACATTAGGAGCAATTAGAGGAGATTATGGATTTGAAATGAAGAAGGAGATACATTAATATGTCTAATTACTATGTTAATTAGACATCCGGGCCATAATATTTCATATGTAAATGGTAATGTTGATGGAGCTGTAATTACTATTATTGGTGGAAATATTATGGAGTGCAAAATGAATCTCTGCTATTCTGCTCAGCAGTAAATAACAATCTGGTCCTTGGGGGAACCTATGTGTAAGTCTGCCCATTCCCTGCTTTCCAGGGATTGAGTGACTCAGGAGTTGGTTAATAGGAAACTTGGAGGGCGGAGCTGCTCTGTCATTTGATGTCTGCCTGTGAATGTCTGATGCATTCCTAGAAAGAGTGTGGCAAAGGAGTTTCAAGGAAGTTGCTCGACTCCTACCTTTTAAGGCCTTAGAAAGTCAGTGTCTTCAATTGTACATTAGTCTCTGCAGTTTTCCAAGCCCAGACTGCTGCAGAATATTGGGAGTGGGCCTGAGGGGTCTGCCTAGGATGCCTGGGTCACAGAGGAGGAGGTGTGCTCATATAATTGTGATTATTGACCAGGTAGAGTATCCCAGGTTTGCTGAGAGCTTTTCTGATTTTAAAAGCCCAGTGTGGTGTTTTACATCTGTAATTTTAGTGCTTTGGCGGGGTGGGGGGCGACAAAGATAGGAGGGTTCCCCAAATTTGAGGTCATCTTGGATTATATGACTTCCTGGCTAGCCTGGGCTAAGAGACTCTGTTTCAAAGAAACAGAAACCAACCTCAGGAGTCCCACATGCTGGGGTTCAATACTGACTTGAAAAGGGAATGTTAAGTCACACAACCCAGAATCCTGATCTGTCCCAGGAAAACCATGTCTTAGGCTGCTCTGGGCTCCATACATTGCACCTCAGGGAATGAGCTACTGCCTTGGCCTGTAGGATTGGCCATATTATCTACTTATCCTAGGGCATGAGATCCCACCTGCCTGGTTCAGGCTTCTGTTTGCAAAGTGGCTTTGTGCTGAAATAAATTTCTGTCCTGCCTGGACCCACAGTCATTCAGTCCCAAATAAACACACAGAGGTTTTTTATTAGTTATAAACTGTTTTGCCATTTAGCTCAGGCTTATCGTTAATTAGGTCTTACAACTTAAATTAACCCATAATTCTTGTTTGTGGTTAGCCATGTGACTTGCTACCTTTTCGCAGTAAGGCATTCTCATTTTGCTTCCTCTGCATCTGGGTGGTGACTGACTCTCTGCCTTTTTCCCTTCCCAGAATTCTCTTAGTCTGGTCATCCTGTCTATACTTCCTGCCTGGCTACCGACCAATCAGCAGTTTATTAAACCAATATGAGTGACAAATCTTTACGGTGTACAAGAGCACTATCCCATAGCAGCTTTGTATTCTTTAGCAGCAAGAAAGAATAAATGAAAGACCTTAGATCTCAGTATGCTTTAATTTTGAGCATGTGTTCAAAATTCATATCAGGTTTTCAAACATGACATTGGATTTTGCATGGAGCCTTAAGGCATGAGCTCAATCAACATGCTGTAGAAGACAGAGTGTGAACACCCTGCTTGAGAGTCCTCGAACTCGGGGTGCCTTCCAGTCAGCAGTGGGAGCCCCTAGATGACTCATGTGGTGTCCACTCTACTTCCTGTTGGAAATGTCATCCAGGACACACACGCTCAACTTGAGTTGCTCTTCAAGTATCTGGCCTGTAGATGCCCACTGCCCCTGCAGCACAGAAGGACTTTTCCTTTTGAGGAATCTACCATCCCCAGTGGACACAGGTGAGGGGAGGTAGATAAAGCGACCTGAGGTTTCTGTGCCAGTGAAAAGGTGTACCAACTAGACAAAACCATCGGCGCAGTTGACACCACAGGACACCGTTTCTTCTGTGTACTTCGAATCCTCCGCAAAGTAGCAGGAAGCAAGGCAATGGTCTGGCCAGTTTCTCAGTTTCCCCAGTGTCTCTGCTGCTGCCGGGTGACGACTGTTCTTGCTGAGTCTGGGTCTGTCCTTGCTGGGCACAGCTTATTGGTCTTTTGTTTGAACCCATGAACTTCTTTCCTACACCCCCCAGCTGCTCTGATCTCTCAGGCTGGTTAAAGTTGTTGGCAGACAAAGACCCCTCCAGTTCATCCGGAGTCCAGCTTTGCAGTGTATCAGGCAAGGCCTCCAGCATCTCTGAACCCCACCTCTGCTATTAATGGACCCTGCTCTTTTCAACCTGGTTAGGCAGTGAGTTCGAAGCCATTAGAATTCAGTGTTACATGAGCTCTGCTTGTGGTTCCCAGTGATCTCTGCTCTGCAGAGAACGGGAATGAGTCTCGTGGCTTCTGGAGACTTGCAGGCGACTGTGCCCTCAGGTGGGAACCGAGGGACTGGATCGATGTCTGGATGTCGCTTAAACTCCGTGCCATCAGGAGTACCCATTCTCCTCCCACCTTATGTTTCTCTTCCTGGCATGTATCTGTCTCCAGGGCCGGGTCTCCAGGGAGCGCCAGGCCTCGGGACACACAGGTTCAACCTGCATCGCTCTTCGAGTATCAGACCCACGGTTGCTCACTTCCCCTGCAGTATAGAAAGGACTTTAATTGCTCTCCTGCCAGCTCTGCCAGATGACCCAGCTAAATTATTCTTCATTTCCCTAAGGGTCTCTTACCTGCCACTATTTTTATGTTAACAACTGCTCTTAAAAAATAATAAGAAAACAGAAACTAATTCAGGATGAATGTAAGTAAAAGGGAAGTGTGGGAGAAACAAGGAGGCAGAGGGAATAGAAATGAAAGCAGCCCATGGTGTAGGAAGGCTGGGAGGCCAGGCAGCAGGATCCCAGCCTAGCGCCTCTGTTGTGTGAGAGGTCACCATATCTGCCTCACATCTCTCATGACCAGTGGGCATGTCACCACACCCTAGCTGCGCCAGCTCGAATTTCCTCATAATTTGGAAGTGTGCCTCATTTCAAGGTTTCGGTGAAAGGCAAAGGAAGAAGGGGAGGACGTTTTAGTCCTAGTCAACTTGGAGGGACATCTGGGAATGCCTGGGGTGCGTGGGCTTCCTGACAGTTGTTACGAGGGAGTTGGGGGTGTTGGCACTTTAGCTGAATATTGGGCAGGAAACGTGTAACTTAAAAGGGAGGGGCATTTGAGAATTCTAGCCGTTTTGTTTGGTAGCTTAGGGTGATGGATCATCTTTTCAATGAGGCTTTGTCTGGGCGGAGCTTTAGTGCTGCCGACTCTCTGCTGTGAAGGGGAAGATGCACATTGTCAGTCATTCCTGTCCAGCTTCCCGGCCCTCAGAGATCCCAGCAGCAACTTAAAAAGAAAATGCTCTTGCTGATTAATTGGATGCTGGGAAATGATCTTCTCCCTTGTCTTTGCTACTTTTATTCCTGCTTCGAACGCTCCGCTTTCCGGACAATGTGCACGTTATTATGCATGTCTCGACTCTGCTCACTGACACTCAGAGACGGATGGAGCCGGCCAGCTTCATGTCTACAGAGTCAAGTACGCAACAAACACCCATTACTTTCCTGCAGGGACCAATGACAGATGCCCAGGCAAGCTTTGGGGTCAGGGGTGGGGTCAATCATGGCACCATTAGCAAGAGGAGCGGAGGGAAGACTACCCCAAGGTCTATTATTATCTTCTAGGCCCAGCCTGCCAGGTGGAGGGGCTGGCGAGGTGACCCCCCGTGACGTCACGGGCCCTAATGCTCTGACTAGCTTTCAGAGCCCCCGTCACTGCTTGCTCCTTCTCCATGTCACAAGCCGCTATTTCACTGAGCAGCAGGCTTTCCCTTTTCTATGTAAGTCAAACGCTGTCAAATTCTCTGTTAGGACGTTGGAGCCTTCTTTTCCAGATAGAGGTTTCTTCGCAAACAAACAGTCTCCTGCCATATGCTATTTATAGACACAGTAAGACTGCTGTCCACAGAGTCCACTTAAATCAGGGTAGTCCTTAAAAAAAAAAAACTTGCAATATATGTCACGAATACCTCAGTGGTGGGGACAAAATAAAATCACAAGGAACACTCAAATCATACTAAAAATGAGCAGAAAAAAAAAGAGTAAGCAGAACAAAGAAGTGTTGAGGGGAGAAAAGAACTGGTAAATGGTGACCTTGAAAGTACAACTAGATCAGTAGCAGTATTGAGGAAGATGCCATAAGCATGCTAAACCTGCATAAAACACCATAAGGGCAGGGGTGATCTGACGGATGAAAAGCAAGAGTTGTACTGCACTATGCTGAAAACATGGGTGGAAATGGAGTGAAAGGGTGTACATGGGTGTCTTAGTGCTGCTGTGACGAGACACCATGACCAAGACCACTTCTAAGACAAAGCATTTAATTGGGGGTTTGCTTATTGACTTTAGAAGGTTAATCCATTATCATCGTGGTGGGGATAGTGGTCGCAGGTAGGAAGGCGTGGTTCTGAAGAAGTAGCGGAGAGCTTTACATCCTGACTCACAAGCAGCAGTCAGAGGGAGAAGGGGTGTGTGTGTGTGTGTGTGTGTGTGTGTGTAGGGGAGGGCCTAGCATGGGTTTTGGAAACCTCAAAGCCAACCCCCAGTGACATACCTCCTCCAACAAGGTTACACCTCCTAATCCTTTCTAAAAAATTCCTCTAACTGAGGACCAAGTATTCAAAGGTGTTCGCCTATTGGGGCCATTCTCATTTAAACCATCACTGTGGGAGAGGAGGTAAAAGCCGGCTTAGGGAACTTTGGAGCAATCCCACACCTATCGATTAGTATAGAACAACAGTATCTGGACAAGAAGGGATGTTCTATGGAAAGAGAGGTCAGTTAGCCAAGAGTCACGATCCTGAGTGTGCAGGCAGCTAATAAAAGCACTTTAAGGATGTGCCGCGCATACTGATTGGACTGTAAAGAGGAGAGAGATCCATAATTACAGTGGGTTGATAACCTTCACCTTGTAATCAATGCAGCAAGTAAACAGAATCAGCAAGGGCCCGAGATGGAGCTGTGCTCTGCCAACTGATTTGATGACACTCAGGACACTTATGCAGACGCGGTGGCAGCCGTGGTGATGGTGGCATGAGTGGCTCCCCTAAGCCAATGTGGGCCATCCATCGGGGGGTTTGCCAGCAGACACCAGCATCTCGTGATATCGGAAGACGTTTAAGTTGCAGAAAATGTATTCTGTAGTCAGCAAAGAATCGAATGGGAATTCTACAACCAAAGGATATTTAGAAAATGCCCTCATTAGGAAATCAAAGAACAGTCTCCTAAGGAGCTTCGGGGCGGGGCGGGGGCAAAGAAGATGGGAAGGTGTTTCTCATTGAACAGAAAGGAGAACACATCTAAACCCCGGGTTCTGTGGCTAACATAGCATGAGAGGATTACACGGCATTAAATATTTATGTTTTAAAAAAGGAAAGGTTTCAGATGAGAACTCAAGTTTCTTTCTTAAGCGACTAGAAAAGAAGCGATCAATTCCAAACCAGCCAGAAGAAGGAAATGGTCCAGCTAACGGCAGCAGGAGGGGATGGAGGATCTGATGGTCACCTTGGGAAGGGTGGTGCTGAGGTTGGCTGCCTCTGTCCGCCAGGACATCACCTGCTGCAGTGCAGGACAGGGTTGTGTGCTCAGGTAGGGTTTCAAGGGGAAGGGAAAAGCTTGCTGAGCTGCTAGGTATGAACACACACGCTTATCCTAGAAGGCTCGACAGGAAAATGATGCTGTCCACAGAAGAGGCAATGGAAGAGAACCTGAGAGGTGCAGAGTTAAAACAAAGACAAGGAAACAGCTGAAGAGGCAGAGCAGCGCAACCGCTTACTCTGGGGGAGAAACAGAACTTGGGTTTATGGTTCCTTAGCCTGCTGTGGAAGACTCTGGGCTTGGATCATGAGGCCTTTGCTGAGCCACCCACTGACCAGGAAGACATGCATTCTGATTGGACAAACCATGGTCCCGGCCTTGGAGCTTGAGTCACAGGGACTAACTAGCCATGATGGGAAGCGGGTTTTCCTCGGAGGGACATGGGTATTGTGATCAGAAGAGAAGGGTGAGATCTGGGAGGAAGTTAAGAAAGATACATAAGCAATCTAAAAGATGGATTATTAAATCTACTTTAACCCAAGCTATTAATCTCAAAATACTTTGCATTGGTATGGATTTTGGTTTATTGATATAAATTTAAGGTCAATTTTGCTATTCTCTATGTATATTTCTACTCTTGTTTAAGGTATTATATTTATGCAGCTCTTTTAAAAGTGTAATATATAGTTAAGAAATCTATAATAGTCAAACTTATAGTCATGTTAGTTTGGTTTTCTAGATATGCAGAGATATATTTCAAATAATCTTCAAAAACTTCAAAGACCAACAGAATATGGCATTTAAAATGTTTTAAGAACTTAGACTTTTCTCGATAGTGAGCGGCATCTGCTCCGGCAGTCCCAATTACTTCAAGAAGATGATAGACACCAGAGAAGCTCTTAAGGAGTTTGCTTTCAATATAACAAGGCTAGCCATTTGGGCAAGAAGATTCTCTTGCCTGGACTGCTTGACTGTATGCTGTATAAACTGGACATGTAGGATTCCCAGGAGAGTGACTGCTGAACTTGCTAAAACAAGATGGGACAGTCCTTCAGGGTTCCTGCTTTATAGAAGAGTTGACCAGACATTCTGCAGGACACAGAGGAAAGTGACAGATAAACTGCCAGATATAGGTGGGACAATTTTAAATTTCCTGCCTCACTGAGACGTCTGCCAGAAACTCTAGGCCTATAGGATGAAGATGGTACCCCAATGCTGCAGAAGAACTTTGGGTGACTCTCTAGGCAGCCAGATATCTCTGTTATTTCTAGAACTTTGGAAGTTGCTTACAATGCACTTCCTGCTTACTCAGGTATTATTTTTCTCCTGGGGTCTTTGATGGAGTTGAAGACTAGATAGTTACAATTACAGTTTTTCTTAGTTATGATAAAAGATAAATTAGATATGAAACTTTAGACTCACAAAGATATGATAGATGATAGAGTATTTTCTTTAATTTTGCCAAATACTAAATATTGTAGCTCTAGTTCTTGCTTGATAACTATTTTGTTACATGTAAGTTTTGCAATGTTAAAGTTAAAACCTTCCTTTTTAATTAGACAAGAAAGGGGAGATGATTTGGGATGCCCTTATATATGCTGTGAATATGTTTTATTTACATTGGTTAATTAATAAGCTGATTTGGTCAATAGTCAGACAGAATAGGGCCAGGCGGGAAATCCAAGCAAATATAAAGGGAATGTGGAGTCTGGGAGATGTCAGCAGCTGCCAGAGATGCAAAGTGCGGTAACAAGTCACAAGCCTCGTGGTTAAATACAGAAAAATAGAAATGGATTAATTTATATGTAGAGTTAGCCAGTAAGAAACCTGAGATAATAGGCCAAACAGTTTGTAATTAATATTCAGCCTCAGAGTGGTTATTTTAAAAGAAGCTGCGGAAATGGGCGGGATGAAAAACTTCCAGCTATAGAATCATGTAGAAGTAGAAGTTTTCCATCCTCTCCTCTCTATTTATTATGAATTTCTGTTGCCACTGAAACCGATAATCACAAACCCAGTAGCTTAAAAGAGTCATTTAGTCTTTGGCGGTTCTGGTAGTCAGAAGTCTGGTTGGATCTGTCTTAGCAGACACAGAGGAATCTAGAGGCCATGCTCCTCCGAGGACTCCAGGAAGCCCCTGCTTCCTTGTGTTGTACGGCTTTTGCAGGTGCCAGAGTTCCTCACCTTGTAATCCCCGCTCATATCTTCTACCTGACACTGTGGGCAGAGTCCTTGTATCTCTCTGCACCTTTATCCTCTCTCTGGCCCTTTCTTTCCTCTACTTTCTCCCTTGCAAAGACCCGCCGGTGGCTGTGGATCACTGGGATAGCACTGGATAGTTTTGCCCTTCAAGCTTAATTCCCTTTATGGGCTTGATGGGATCGGAGGATCAAGATGTGAGCATCTTCACGAGAATTGTCATCCTGGGGCCACATTTAGATCTGTCTGTGAGTCCGGAAGTGTGGGGTGGTGGAGAGAAGAAGAGGAACTCTGGGCTATGAGTCAGAGAATTCTAATGGGATAGAGAAATAATGGCTGGGGTGCAGCATGCCTTGGTTTTGCTCCAAGTTTATTGTCTGTCTGGGAATTTTGTCTGAAATATGGAGCAGAGAGATAGATCTTGAATGCCAGGCAGGGGAGGCAGACTACATGTGAAGGGTACTAAGCATCCTGAAAGGGGACTATTTATCTAATTTAATTGATTCTAAGAAGGTCACTCCAAGATTTGTCTCTAGAGGCAGATTGGAGAAATGGCTCAGAGGTTAAGAGCACTGACTCCTCTTCTAGAGGCCCTGAGTTCAATTCTCAGCTAGCATATGGTGGCTCACAGCCATCTACAGTGGGATCTGATACCCTTTTCCGGCATGCAGGTGTACATGCAGAGAGAACACTCATAAATAAATAAGTAAATGATAACACACACACACACACACACACACACACACACACACACACACACACCCCAAAGGAACAACAACAACAAAAGCTTAACCCAAGAGTCCAGCAAGGAACCAGACTTATCCTGACATGGTAAGGTGTCTGATTCTGGGTGGAATCAGTTCAGATCAGGTTTGGGAGCCAGCGGCACCAGCTCATGAGAAACCGGAGCTGCAGGCTAGGAACTCTGCTGGCTCCTTCATCAGATTGTCTAAGCATCCCCACTGTGAGCTCAGATGAACTGGGGTGATAATCCCCCACAAACCAGGAGGTGGGTAGGCCATGCCAACAAGCTCAGGAACCATGAGCTGCTGTGATTTCCTCCTGGAGAGAAAGGGGAAAGTTCAGACGGTCTACTTGACTCTGTGGGTGGGCCAGGCAGCTCCACAGGGAGGCCTGTGCCCCGGGATCTTCTGTTTGTTCTGTAACTAGAAGGAGAGTAGGTGGATGTGTGGCCTGTCTCTGCCTTGCAGTGACTAGCAGATGAAAGGAAGCAGGGAAGCTTTGAAGTCATGGGGCTGTAGAAGGGGAGTTAGAAACCCTTGTAAACCTGCTGCTGTATATATAGGCTGCAAGCCCGAGTTTCTCAGGCAGCATGCTGGACTTTGCAAAGATGTATGACTGTCCCAGCAGCTTCTTTGTTGACTTTCTTCAGGAGTGGAGGCAAACAGTGGCATGGAATACCCGTGACATTGCTTCAGTGGACGCAGCTGCACTCTGAGGTTTGTTAGAGGAAACCCTATGTCCTGATGATCAAGTGTGCACCCTCACTGTGGTGCTGGGAGTGATCTCCTCCCTGCCTAGCAAAGGGTTATTGTGTGTGTGTGTGTGTGCACGTGCGTATGCATGCATGTGCATGTGTGCCTATGTGTGTGCACGTTTATGTCCATTCATACATGCGCTTGTGTATGTGTGTGTGTGTGTGTGTGTGTGTGTGTGTGTTTGTGTGTTTGGAATCATGCATACAATGGTACATGTGGAGGTGTGTGGACAATTTATGGGAGTTGTTTCTCTCCAGGACTGAACTCAGGAAGGCAGGCTTGGCAGCAAGCATCAAAACCCACCAAGCCGTGCTGTCTGCCTGAGTGAGCTGCTTCCTGCATGTCTTGTTTCCTTGCCCTCATGCCTCTCCCCGGTTCTCCCAGGCATGCATGCTCCACTTCACTGTGTCTTCACACAGCCCAGCCTGCCTGGTGAGCACCTGGGCACCGTAACATCCTTCTTTCTGCTTCTCTTCACATGTGCTCCTGGTCACTCAGGCGGGCCTCACCTTGATCTCTTACAACTGACCTCCTTGAATCTCTGTTCCGCTGCCATTTTCTGTCTTTTCACTGATTTCCTTTGTGGGGTGGAACTAAGAATAAAAACTCTTACATTTCTCTGTGACTTCCTCGTCTCTTTTTATCCTATACAAATAAGGGAAGACAACTCCAATGCTCTACCCTTTTGTTTTTCTCACTGTCTTGGGAGAACTTGTCATGTGGAACACAGCTTCACAATCATTGGATATTTCTTATAGGCTGGGGAGGAAACCAAGTATATTAACTCTTACACTAGCACTGTTGCTGTACTAACAAACTATTACCAGACCAATGTCTTACAAGCACATGTTTATTAGTGCACAGAACCAGACACCAGGATTCTTGAAATCTAGGCAGTGGTGCATCATTCTAGAGCCTTCTAAACAAAGTCCATATCCTTGTCTTTATTATTTGTGTATTTTAGATGGTAGAGTCTAGATGGTATATCCCTTGACTCAAGGCCCCATCCTTATAATATTCCAGCTCAGAATTTCTGTTGTACTACCCCTAATTGTGACTGTGATTCTCCTTATCTCCTTTCACGGGCCTGAAGATTACTCTGGGATCCTAGTATTTCTTGGGAGGATAATTTCCAGAGAGCCCAATTTAATGACAAATGCAATTCCTAGTTCACACTTACATGTTTCTAGGGATTGGGTTCTATTCTAAGGGTTGGCTGTTGCTCTGTCTGTCCTGGGTAAGTACTATTTAGTTTTGAACTACTTAAATGTTTCAGTTTTTAACATAATTCTATTTTAAACAAAGAGCAGAACTGGTACATGTATGAATCCATATCCTATTTTATAGATCTATCTTATAGCTACAGGTATAGTTGATTCTAAATAAAGGCAACCAAGATAGACACACAGATTGCTGTCATTGGAGAACTGTAGCACCATTGAATCCGGAAAACTAGCTGGTTGAAGTGGCTCTATATACTTGTTGATTTTCTGTTCTTTTTATGTCAAGTAGGGGCTACACAACTGTAATCAATTTCCCTCTCATATCTGGTGGGTTTCTGCTTCTTGGGGTTTAGGCTCTGTCTGTAAGTCTCAAACATTGATAGTTGTCATATCTTTGTGGCGAATTAAATAATTGGCTCCCTGAACCATTATAAATAACTCACTTAACTGATGATATTTTGCTTTGAAGTTGATATCATCTAGCATTAATGTATTTATTCCACGTTTTTATTGAACATTAAGTGATCCCTTTCCTATCTTCTTACTTTATCTGTCTCTCTAAGTAGCACACAACATACTTTTGCTTTTAGCCGTTCCTGACAGTCTCTGCCTTTGACCTGGGCTGTTTTGCCCATTGATATTTAATGAGATTACTGATATTGTTGGTTTTAAATGCACTCTCTTATTACTTTTTATCTGATACATTATTTGTTCTTGTCTTCTAAAGCTTTCTTTTAGGTTAATTATGCATTTTTACAATTATAATTTATCTTTTTTTCCTTGTCATCCCTACGTTATTTTGTTGTTTAATGGTTGAGTTTGAGTTTGTAGTGTGTATCTCATATTTCTGTGTCTACTTCCAAATGGTATGTTATAGCTTCATGTATAGTGTAAGAACCCAATAAGCCCAAATGATTCTGTTCTGAGTCTCTGACTTATTTCCCTATATTTTCTTCTTCTTTCTCCTCTTTTACTTCTAATGCTTCTAAGTGCTTTCATAATCCTTCCAAAAAACAGGACCTGGGTCATCACAAGAAATGCCCCACTCCTGGTACTAGTTCAATTCTAGTTAGGTAGAGCTGTAAACTAGACATAGTCCAGAGTTATTTGAGGGAGTCACAAGGGAGTCACAACTGGGGGATTGCTTTGATCATCATCAACTACTTCTTCTTCTTCTTCTTCTTCTTCTTCTTCTTCTTCTTCTTCTTCTTCTTCTTCTTCTTCTTCTTCTTCTTCTTCTCCTCCTCCTCCTCCTCTTCCTTCTTCTCTTCCTTCCTTTCTTTCTTCTTCCTTTCTTCTCACACAGTTATAAACAATACTGTATATTGCTATTTTTCATTTATGTAGTCAGTTCTATTAAGAGTTTTAAATGGTAAGGATAACTGCCTTCATCTCACCCCACATTCCTCATTTGACTTTTCCTGTTCTACAGTTCCAGGCTTCCCTAGGTTCTTATTTTCCTTTTGCTTGAAGGATGTTATTTATCATTTCTTACACTGTGTTTTCATTCGAGATAGTCATTTTAGCCTTTTCATGTATCAAAATTTTTCCTTCATTTTTGAAAGCTCTTCTTGCTAAGAAATGACTTTAGATTGATTGTGTGCATGTATGTTTGTGTGTGTTGTGTATACTTGCACACACAGGCACGCACATTTTCCAAAAGTTTATAGACATGGAACCACCATCTTTTAGTTGGCAATTTCTTTTCTGTATGTGTGTATGTGCTTGTGTGAGTGTGTGCATGTGTGCACGCATTTGATTGTGTACATACAGAAATTAACACCAGAGTGTCTTCCTCAATAGCTCCTACTTTCTTTTTTGAGACACAGTCTCACTGGTACTACTTTATTTGGCTAAACTGACTGGCTAGCAAGCTCCATAGATCTACCTGTCTCTGCTACCCGAGCCCTGGGGTAATAAGCTGCTGTACTGCTCCTAATTTTTACAGGGTTCTGGGGATCTGAACGTGGGTCCTCATGTTTGCTTGTTAGGCACTTTACCAACTGATCTATCTCCCCAGTTCCCTAAATCACATGGTTGCCCTTGCCTATTTTCCTCTCTATGTACATTGACTATTTTGTTCCTGGCTGCTTGGCTGTTCCCCCCCACACCCCCTGGCTTTGAATTCAATGTGCCAGTGTGGTCTTCTTCATGCTTGCTCCACACAAGATTGCCTAAGATTTTTTTGAACTGTAGGTGACTTATGGTTTCATCAAATTTAGAAAACGTTAGCCATGCTCTCCCCTGCCTTCCCTCTCCCAGGGACTTCTGCTGCCAGGGATCTGATCATTTGGAGCTGTCCAAAATTCAGGACTATTGGGTTTATTTTTGAAGCCTCTCTCCTTAATTTTACACAAACTCCTAACCTGGCACTTTCAACTTTGGCAACACCCCTCCTTTTTTTATTTCAACATTCAGCCTGCTCTTATGTCCATTCATGATATTTGTACCAATTGTAGACCTTATGTTTGCTATTTTGAGAATTCCGGTTGGCGTCTTTTAAAGAAATGCCTTACTGGGTCGGTTTTGATGGGTTAATATTCTTCCTCATGACAGGTGCTACTTTCTGTTTCCTTGTGTGGTCAGTTGGAGCTCTGGCCTGGGTGCCAGTCTTTGGGGGCTTTCTTTTTGTAGTGTGCTGACCATTTTTCTGTTCCTGTAGGCATTCCCGGCTTTCTTCTGTACCATGGTTGCAGTCTTCTGAAGCTGTTTAATGTTCTCATGGTTTGCTCTTTGTTTTAAATGGAGAGGAATGCTGTTTGGCTAGAGTGAACTTTCCCCACTGTTGGGAGCTCTACCCTGCACCCCAACACTTCCCTCTGGCTGGTGCAGAGTGGCCTCTATTCCTAGACTGGCGTGGTCTTCGGCGGCTGTTCCATTGAATCCAGAGGAAGGGTCATTCATTTTCTGGTCTGGGAATGGCAGCTTTTCCCATTCCTGGTCTGGTCAGCAGAATGCTGTGTAATTCAAGAGAAACTCTGTAGCTCTCTAGATTTCTCATTTCACACATTTTTTCTCCCTGGCATTCTGACGTGTGTACTTTAGGCTCTCGGCTTTTGGGGAACCCCCAGCCTTAGCTCCTTAAGCCAGAAGAAATCAGGGCTTATCCAGCAGGATATTTTGATGAAATATCTTGAAAGTCAGATATGAGAAAGTCACCTATTACGCTTGCTCGGCACAGCTTCCCATCTAGAACTGTAAGCACGTGATCTTAGTGCTGTGACTTGGTCCTAGCTGGTTAACACTTCTCACCTGAAGTCTGCTGAGGACTCTGTCCATTGTTCTGATGTACAGCAATCTCTGTGACCAGTCTCCCTCTACATCTCAAAGTTTTATTTCTCCACTCTTGCTATCCAGGTTGTTCTGCCCCAAAATATTAACTATTGTTTCTTTTGTTTTCCCAGCAAGGTGCTCATACTTAAATGTGACTTTGCAGGTAAGTTCTAATTGCCAGTCACAGTGATTGTCCTCCGCTTCCTCCATGATGTGATTCTGTTCATGCCACTCAGGATTGCTTCAGCCTTTTTGATGTCTTGTGTTGTTCAGTTATCTGCATGCTGAGGTTACTGAAACCTCCTCAGGTCTTATTTCCACGTGTGATGGTGACATAGTATCCGCAATGATTTTTTTTGCTTCAATATTGCCCATTGAGGGACAAGTTTGAGCAAATGTGTATCAAAAATTCTGTTTGGAGGGACTTTAGAGATGACTCAGAGATTAAGGCTACTTAATGCTCTTCTAGAGGATTTGAGTCTTAGCACACATATTGGAAGGTAGTAACTCTAGCTTTAGGGGACTCCAGAGCCTCTTCTGGTCTCTGCAGGTACTCCTACACATATGTGCACACATACATATCCACATAGATAAATAAAAATAAGTCTTCAAAAATGATTAGGAGAAGGCAAAGTTGCAGATTCAGGAGCCAGGTCTCCCAAAAGCATTTGCATCCTTCTTTATGTTTTAGATGAAAGTGTGTGTAAGAACTTTTTAAAATACAGGTGAGCCCCTGATTTTATGGAAATTGTCACATTTTGTAGAAGTCCTTGACCTGACATATTTCTGGTTTTTGGAACCAGGCTGTCTTTTAAATGGGTTCTGATTCATTAAGCCACATCTTAGTTAGAGGTGTTTATCTAAGCAACAGCACTTGCGGTGGCAAAGCTTGAAATACATCGTGTGTGCTAAGACCTGGCTGTGTCTGAGACACGCTATGGGGGCTTGATTAAGACAGCTGGTATGTACGTGCCACACCCTAGTGCACAGAACCCTGTTATTATACAGTAGAATAAAGCAGTTACCACAAACACCACAATTTAGAAAGTAAAGGTTATTCAAGAGCATGAAATTATTTCAAGTTAATTTTGCACTCTGCCTTTGAAACTGATTAGTGTAAAATGTAATGAAATGTAATTTTTTGCTAAACAGCTTAACCAGAAATATAGCAGAGAAACCTGCAATTAGTGCTGATTAATACCGAGTCTTTCATGTGTCAGAAGAAACATGAGGTACCACAGTGGTTAACAAGGTGACCCTGGCAAGGCCAGGCCGCCTGGTCTTTGAGATGTGGGCTTACCTCAATTGTTCTATTTGTGATTATGTGGGGGGCCATAAGGACGCTGCTAACCATTGTCATTCTTCCTGCAGCAGGGGCGTCTGGCATTCAACAGCAGTTCTTTTGTGTGAAGGTGTGTGTACATGTGAGACTGTGTGTCTGTGTGTGTGTGTGCATGAATGTGCATGTGTATTAGTGTGTGTGAGAGACTGTGTGTCTCTCTGTGTGTATATAAGTGCATGTGTACAGGAACATGTGAGAGTATGTGTATGAGTGTGCATGTGTATAGATGTGCATGTGAGAGTGTGTCTAAGTGTATGAGTGCGTGTATATAAGTATGCATGTGAGAGTGTGTCTCTGTGTATGAGTGTGTGTATAAGTGTGCATGTGAGTGTATCTGTGTGTGTATGATTGTGCATATGCATAGGTATGCATGTGAGAGTGTGTCTGTGTATATAAGTGTGTGTGTATAAGTGTGCATGTTAGAGTGTGTCTGTGTGTGTATGATTGTGCATATATATAGGAGTGCATGTGAGAGTGTGTCTCTGCGTGTATGAGTGTGCATGTGTATAGGAGTGCATGTGAGAGTGCGTCTGTGTGTGTATGTGTGTGCGTGTGTATAGGTGTGCATGTGAGAGTGTGAGGAGTAGGGAAGATTGCTGGTTGCTGGGGTGAGTTCAGACCTAGCATTTTCTCAGCCTTCATCCATCTCTCCTTCATTGTGAGCTCGCAGTGGCTCAGTCACATGCTCAGCCATCTCACCTCGAGTGTCTCAGGAAATGAGGTGTTCCTTTCCAAAGCTTAGAAGGGGACTTTGTGTATGTGTCCACATGCAGCATGGCTGGCGGCTGATGAGAGAGCTTCTGATTGGGCTTCAAGTTACCTTGGAAAAACTGTTCTGTCTCTGTCTCTCTCTGACTCTCTCTCTGTCTCTCTCTCCCCCTCTGTCTCTCTGTCTCTGTCTCTGTCTCTGTCTCTGTCTCTCTGTCTGTCTGTCTGTCTGTCTGTCTCTCTCTCTCTCTCTCTCTCTCTCTCTCTCTCTGTGTATGTGTGTGTGTGTGTGTTTAAAGTGAGAGCAATGTGCAGAGAGAAAGACTGAGGTGGACTTAAGTGGTGACAGTGGTCCAGTGGGCAGTAGCAGGGCTTCCCCGCCTCAGCCCTTTGGCCCAGACCTTCAGCTGCTTGAATGAAGTCCACCCACACGGGGGAGTCTGTGCATGCCACTCATTTGACAGGCTTAAATATCAATCTGACACAAAGTACCCCCACAGATGCATTGAAGGCAGTGTTTGCCAACTTTCTGGGCAGGAATTGACATGCAAGATTAGCCATTGTCTGAGCCAATGTAGCAGCCAACAGTGGAGCAAATTGGTATAGAAGGTAGTATCCTATATTTCAAGATGGAGAATTTTAAGGTTTATGAGGTGTGAACATCTTCCCTACCCACTACAGACAGACATCCCTCTGATGGGTGTGTTTCTCCCTAGTGCCCAAGGAAATTGTTTCTATACCTGTGAAGAGTAAAATAAAGTCAATAGGCTGAGGTTAGTTTCTCGTGACATTTTTGCAATTTCTAAAGACGAAAATAGTTTAACCATGCATTTCCCAAAACAGAGAAGTGTAGTACAGGGGGTGGAGGGAGCCTCAAGTGAGTGAAGTCCTGAGCAGGTGTGTATTGTTGACATGGGTGTGGCCGTGTCAAAGCCCGCATGGTTTCAGACCCACGGAAAAATGGCAAAGCCTTCAACTTCCTCCACCCTCAGGCAATGGCAAAGTCTTCCTCTGGTCCATGCGCAGATGCTCATAGTGTGCGCAGAAATTATCCATCATAGCTTTCTCCCCCCAGATATTTAGAGCCTGAAGACTGCTCTCCTACAGAAACTGCCCCTGCCCAGATAACCTAAGCCTGCCTCCTTGATCCAGCTGTTTATAGTAACGCTGCCTCTTTGTTCTACTGTATGCAATAATCCCACCTTTCTGCTCAAATCTATATGATGAACGCACTAAGCTTTGGAGGTGCTGAGGCTTCTGCATCAAAGAGAAACTATGTGTACATACATATGTATGTGTGATGGCCTTTACTTCATTCCATGTCTCTCCCAGCTAGTCAAGTCCCTCAGGCTGTTCAAGGGTGCAGCAATGTTGGTTCGAAGCCTTGAACATTCGAATAGTTTATTCGAAGCCTGATAAACTATAAAGGGAGACAACCTGTCTGACAGGCGACCCTGCCTTCCATACCAGCATTAGTGTGTCTTTCATACATTAGTGTGCCTTTCATACATTAGTGTGCCTTCTATACATTAGTGTGCCTTCCATACCATCATTACTGTGCCTTCCACACATTAGTGTGCCTGGAGAGGAGGCATCACATCATATCTTCTTGTTTTGCAGCACTCATTCTGAAGCCACCCCCCCAAGCAGGCAGGTGATGGGCAGGCTCCAGGAGCTCCCCAGGGCTAGATACTGTTATTTTCACTCGAGACTCCTAGTGGTGAAGACTCTGTTGCCAGATCTGGGTCTACAGTGCTCCTCCATTCTGGTAGGCAGTGGGGGAAGTAAGCATCTGCTCCAGGTCTAAGGAGGCAAAGAGGTGGTCTGGCAGGGGGAGGGGGAAAGAAGAGATTTTTGGACTCACCAGCGATGTTGCTTGTTGACGTCACTGGACCCCAGTGCCCACCCACTCAAAGACGTGTGGCTCTCATGAAGTCAGCTCACCCTAAAGTATGGACACAAAAGTTTGTATAGGTGGCTCCCCATGTCCCTCCCCCACCTCACCTAAAAGTTTGGCTCAATTATGGGTGTGAAGCTACCTACTTTCTGAGTTTTTCCAGATCCATGGCTCCTTCCTCTGACCATATCACAGACTCTTCCTCCTTCTGATCTTGGGCCCTGGTTCAGAGCTTGCTGCCCTGGTTTTCTCAGATCATGGCCCTTTCTCCATCTATGGATGTTCAGTTGCCCTTCAAAACCTAGCTTTGCATTCTGTTTCTTGGATCTGAGGTCAGATAAACCCATGCTTCCTGGGTGCTCACTCAGAAACAGGTAGGGGAGGAGAGAGGCCGCTATGTGTGAGGATTCCAGGGCCCACATGGAGCCTCCGAGAGTCTATCTGTGTCCCTTTTGCAGCTGGGCATCTCAAGCAGGGCTACTGCTTCTAGGTCACACACTTCCGCAAGATGCGGCTCTTCAGGGGATGACTCAGAGCTTCCAGTAGCCACCACATCCGCAACCACTTTTCTGTGCCTCTGTCTTTCTTTCTACCACCCTTTCACGGTGGAGATCTCAGCTGTCAGTTCTACTCTGGAACCTTCGTCAGTTTCATCCTAACTCCAGCTGCCTATTTCAGTTTGACCGCTCGCTCCTTGTTCAGAATCCAGACGTAATTTTCTTGCCAAGATGGGATCCGGGGACCCACAAGCTAGGATGGAAAATAACCCTACCACACATTCAGAGTGAGCCATCCTTTTCTTCCTGGCTATGCCTGGCAAGTTCCCCACCTCCCCCAAGTCATCCGCGAGAGTGAACAGCAAGGACAAGATGGGCCTCAGGGTGTCTAGCTATCAGCCGCCAGTCCTGGAGAATTGACTAAGCCTGTAATTGGAGATTGTTTAACCAGCAACGCGCACGTGTTAGTGCGTGGTTTTATTTTTAATTAACTGTTTGGCACACGGTATGCGTTCTAATGTTTTCAATTACCGCATGTAATTATTTAGATATAAATTTTAGAAATGTCAAGCGAGTAGCTCCTTGGCAGAAGTTTCTTGAAAACTATCAACCAGCCATATTTCAAACTCTGTGACTGAATCCCCAGGCCTCTCAGAGTGCAGCCGGCGTGCCCTTGTGTGGTGTGCAGGGCAGGTGAGGGTCGAGGACTGGCATCTGCGATCAATTTTATTGACGAGCAGTACTTTTAATCAGGATTATTTAAAACTCTCATGAGGTATATTGCAGGAGGGATACGGAGTCCACATATTTGAAGACAGTTCAAAACGTGCCTCAATATTCTCTGAGAATATGACTGAAGGCTTTTTATATTATTATTATTATTTCTTCATTTATTTGTTTGTGGAAGGCATGTGCACGTGAGTGTGTACAAGATGTGGGCGTTGGTGATCTTCTTCCACCATGTGGGCTCTGGGTTTCTGGACTCTAAATCAGTGGTCAGGATTGATGGCAAGGACCTTCACCCTGTGGACCATCTTGCTGACTCTAGGGAAGTTAAATGAATCTCCTTCCTTCATGAAGTTAGGTGGTCCATTCAGTTTTAGGCCTTTGCTTTGGTCCTCCTCATGCTTAGCAGGACACAGGGATGGGTCTGCAGGGGGACTCTATGAGCGATTCTTCTCATCGCTATGACAAAATATTGGCAACACAAGTTAAAGAAGTGAGGGTTTGTTTTGGCTCAGAGTTGGAGGATGATGTCCATCTTGGCAGGGAAGGTATGGTGGCAGCACGAGAGACAGCTGGTCACGCTTGTCCACAGTTGGGAGGTAGAGAGAGATGTCTAGAAAATCTCTCACAGACATGCAGGAGATTCATCTCCTGGGTCATTCCAGTTTATGTCATATTGACAGTCAGTACTGACCGTCACACCAATGCTATCTCTCGGTTGTGGGTGCTTGCTACCTACTGCTAGGACTTCCTGTGTGGTTACGGTCAGAAGACAGGTTACCCTTCTGAGGATGAATGACATACATGACAGAGATGTGACTGCCAAGACCTCTGCCGTCTGAGAATTCAAGAGAGGATAGACCTTAAGTACACAAGACTGTCCCAAATATTGGTTGAGACATTTATTTCAGGCCAGGGGAGCTGGACAGTCTTCCAGACCTGGGACTGAGTGAACTGTGTGTAGTCCTGTCCTGGAAGGGGCTGAGAGAGAGAGTCCACGGCTCTTGCTCATAAACCCATCAGCTGCATATGGTACCCACTGGTCATCTTTTTTCACCCAAATAAGGATCACAGCCTCTCTAAAAGCCCGTGGAAAGGCGTCCACTGGAAAAGAGTGACGGCCACATGGCCACAGTTGGTGGCTGGCTTCTGGCTAATGAAGACATTGTGCCTAGAGAAGAAAAGTGACCCGAAGTCTGCAATTTGGTTCTTCACAGAGGTGCCAGGGGCCTTGGATCATATTTCTCTGGGTCTCCCAGGTGTGTGCAAGAGAGAAGTACTTCTCCAGGATTCGACTCACAAGTCTAAAGGCTGAAAGGCTGTCTCCTACCTATCAATAGAGTTTAAAGAAGGGTGTAAGGGGACACTCTCTAAACTATGCTCCATTCTCTAAAGTCTTTTAAGATTGTGTGAAATGTCAGTTATGCTTGTCGGGAGATTCAGAACTCAGTCTCACCTGCCATGCTAGATACCCACTTCCTTCAACTGTTAAAATATGAAAAGACATTTAGGGGCGACTTTTGTTGTGTTTGCTTCAGCTTTTCATAGTAGAATTTGCAGGATAGGAAGAAGGATATAGAAGAGGATTTATCTGCTCTGGGAAGCAATTTCTCCACTGGGGATAAGACAGGGACTGTGGAGCTCCTAGTACTTGGCATGAGACCAAGTGCATGGTTTATGTTCAAAGCATCTTATGATAAATGCATAGGCAGATGAATGGAGGAGTGGGTCGATGGATAGTGGATGGCAGATGATGGGTGCATGGATGTATGGATATATGGGTAGATGGATGTATGTATGGGTAGATGGGTGGATAGACAATTAGGTGGGTAGATGGGTGGATAGACGGTTAGGTGGGTAGATGGGTGGATAGACAGTTAGGTGGGTAGATGGGTGGATAGACAGTTAGGTGGGTAGATGGGTGGATAGATGGCTAGGTGGGTAGATGGGTGGGCAAGTAGACAGATGGGTGATGGATGAATGGATGGGTAGATGATAATTATGCATAAAGGTCTGAGTTCTTCACTTATGAGTGGAGGTACAAGGATGGGGGCACAGTCGAGTGGTTCTTGGGGGAGCAGCAGATCCTGGGCTGTGACGCTTGAAGGGAGAAGGTTACTTGGGAAGTGGTGATTGTTGCCTGTGTGGGACTTTTGAAGATGAGGGTTTGGGCCATCAACAAGGCATTTGCACTTGAGAAAGATGGGAGGAGAGGCTACCTCATGGGGAAATGGATGTGATCTGGTTCCATGGGAATCTGTGCTCTGGGCAATAAATTGGATTGACAGCTCCAGGTCTTGAAGCTCACAGTTCCTGCCCTGGGGAGCAGGAAACATCATATGGGGTCATTAAGAGTAGAGGTGGCCGCAGAGTCTTCCTGAAAATGTCATTTGGAAGCTAACTCCAGAGTGACTCAGAGAGGGAGAGCTGGGGAGTTACGGATAATGAGGGTGATATAGTCCTCAAGGTGATGAGTAAAGCGAAGGATGGCCTTTAGGGTCTTCCCTCCAGAGTGTTCTTGCCTCAGCTGAAGTTTAATGCCAGGACATCAAGGCCAACACATTTGTTAAAAGGTATGACTTCTATTTTGTTTGTGAGCTTGTGGGTATGAGCTTGTTCATGTGTGTGCATGTGTGTGTGTGTGTGTGTGTTTGCCAACATGCACATGTGTACATATGTGTGTGTGAACATCAAACCTCAGATGTCATTCTTCAGGTGTCAAGATCCAAAGTCTTATGCTTTGAGATATGATCTTTTCCTGGCCTGAAACTGGCCAAGTAGAATAGACTAGCTGGCCAACAAGACCCAGGGATCCACCTCTCTCTGCCTTCCCAGCTGGGATTACAAGTGCATGCCACCACACCTGGCTCTTTTTCCTGTGGGTTCTGGGGATCGAACTCGGGTTATTATGCTTACAGGGCAAACAAGAATTACTATTTTCAGCCTGGTAAAAGCTCTGTTGTCAGAACAAGCTGCTCAAGCCTCCAGATACTTGTCCAGAACCTCGTAGAGCCTCCTGAGTTGTAATTATTGCTTTCCTCATCAAACCACGGTCTTTGTAAAGCAGGGATCCTGTTTTGGTTACCCTTGCTGTCACATGCACAGTCTCTGTCACTTAAATCAATACTGGCTGAGTCTAATTCACCAGATACCCTGCAAGGAGGAGCAGCTCCCAATTAAGCTGAAGGGAAACACTTTGGAATGACACACATGGTCTTGCATCTCCTGTGCCTCTCAATATTAAACTAAAATTTTTTTTGCTCCACTTTGTTAAAAATAGATGTTTATTCAAGCTATCGATTCTCTGTAAAATCTGATTCCCTCATTTTATGTAATGAAGGCAATCACTCCCCAACATGATTCATTCCAGCCTGGAGATGCTGATAACTATAATCAGGGTGAATGTGGCCCAAGCATCTGTGGTGGGTACCAGTGCAGAATGAAACACTGCATCTTTGATTCCACAGATGCACAAAGAAGTTTTTTTTCCCCAGTGGACTTGAAGGTCAATCAGACCAAGGGACGGAAGCATTAACTGGAAGGAAGAACGGAAGTGACAGTGTCCCACGGAGGCACCAAGGTTTCCTATAGCCCCCATACAACACCCTCAGAGCCCCAAGGGTCCAAGTAGGGCAAGTACTCACAGGGGGTCACCTGGCAACAGACCTCAGCCTTTTTGAGAGGCCCTGAGTGGTGGCCCTTAAGATCATGCCAGCTCTGTCCACTAGAGTTCTCCCTGATCCTTGCATTGTTTCTGGCTATGTCTGAAGAGTAAGTGTGTCAAGATGCTGCACTGTCTTGGTCCCAAGTCCTTGAGGTATGGAGAGAGCAATCAAGGTGAGTTGGTGGGGCAGAGTGACTCACCAGCTACAAACACTGCCTCTGCCAAGCACTCTGAGGCTGAAGGTTCTGGGCGATAAGAAAGGAGCAAGCTCTCTCAATAGTGGAAATTCCTACTTCTTCTTCGATTGTAACACCCCTCTCTCTAATTCAGTCTGTGAAGCTAACTCTCTATGGAGACAGTAAAGGCCTTCCTTGGCTCCCTTTCAGTTTTCTTGCATGTTTACCTGGTTACCCCACCAGAGGCCTCAGGAGCCACTGAAGTTCATTCTGCTCCGGACTGACTGCTCTCTGCCATTTTGCTGGACAAATGCTCAGGGATTTGTGAACAAGTGCTGCAGAGGCCAACATCTAAGACTATCGAACACAGGGTGCCTTTCCTCTTGTTTCTTTGGAGATCTGCATAACATCAAGTCCTTTCTAGCCATTAGCAAATGATGCTTCTGGGGCTAAAGGAAAACCCACTTATTTCAGATGTGTCAGAAAGTAGCTTCATGTGAATCAAAATGGAACCATGGCATTCCCAGAACGCCATGATTGGAAACCTTGCGTTCATGATGCCTAAGCATTGTGATCTGATTTTTACTTTGGATACTACCATAGATATTCAAAATGCAGCACGAGTGTAACTTAACATTTTACCCATTGGGCACGCGTGCAAAGCTCATCTAAAGATGGACATTGCTGTTTTGCTTCTCCTGGGCTCTGGGCCAACTTTCTGCAGAGCCAGCTGCTCAGTGTAGGTTGAGGGTGGACATGGTGTAAGGTAGGCTGCAATGGCACTTCCAGAGCTCAAGGTCTGGGATCAGATGCACACAGGAGCTCTGGGCCTCTATTCTCCCCATGAGCTGAGTAGAGGAGAACCCTACACAGTGTGCAGGTTTCTTACAGAAATGGGCCCTGTGGTCCATGGACTTCTATGCAGAATGTGTGGAAGAGAAGCCCCTGCTGAGCCAAGGATGGATCCCAGGGCTGGAGGTCAGAAATGAAGGAAGAAAGAAAGGTGATACTTCATGATTTCCAGGTTATGGCCAGGTGCTTGATGTATGATCTAGCCAGAAGAGTAGCATTGGCTCTGGCTCCCTCCCCTCCCTGTGGTCCCATATTGTCGTTCGTGGGTAAGAAGGGCAGCTCTTCCATGAAGCAGGTGTTTAAGGCTTGACTAGATAGCTAAGTGAGATCAGATGGTTTCTGTCAGGTATGAAGCACGGTCTTGGCACTCCATAGTGAAACCATGGGTGTCAGTGCCTGTTTCTAACACTCAAGGGTCACTGCTGTTTTTCCATATGCCTCAGTGGGCTATCAACCCAGTGACAGGAGAGGTATTATCCAGCTCACCGTAGCTGAAGTGAGGCTCCTCCAGGGCATCCCCCAAGCCCAGGCATTCACCCAGCCAGGGTCATGGCCTTCCCAGACACAGGGGCTCATGTGCTGCCAGGCCACACCAATCTGCCTCTTCCAGTCTGCTTTTGTTCAAGTTGTGCCAGGTTTGGAAATGGGCAACGAGACCTGTGTGTTGGCTCTGTTCATGGCAGCTCAGTAGCAGAAGCTTGGCCGTGCAAGAGCAGCAGATGGCCACAGAAAAGGAAGCCATGGGCTAGTGCTCGCAAAAGGAGCCAGGCGTGGGGGCATCGGTTCAGTGGTACTTCCCTCACCCGACCTAGTAACACCTCCATGACCCGCCACAGCCATCTGACATCCTCTATCAGTCTTGGGTGATGCCACTAGTCTCTGAGGAGGTATCCTGTCTTCTACTGCCACCCTCTTGTGCTCCATGTGTAAGAGCAAATGTGGATTCTCTGGGTTTCTGTTAGCCGTCCACTGGAGTTTTCCAAAGTGCTGGCCTTGCTGTAGTCTCTTCCTTGCTTGGTTCTCCTGTTTTCCTCTGTGCTGACGGCAGTAAGGACACTGGCTCCTCCCAGCCTCAGCCCTGACTGTCTCTAATCCCTACCCTGGACAGAGGATATCAGCATCCCATCTGCACATGGAGCATGAGGACACAGGGGAGGATGGAGGACTGGGATGCAGGAGCTGAACTCTAGATGCCCGCTGCACTTCTGCTTCACATCCTGGCAGCTGGCAGTGCCTCTTCGAACCCTGATGTTGATGCGCGTGCAACATGCCCCAACCCAAACACCCTAGATTCCCTCCTTCGTCCACCAAACTGTCTTGATACTTCTCTGCCTACCCACCAACTGTTGTCTGACACTGCCTGTCCTGTCCCATCATTCCTGTGGAGACACACCTTGGCTTTCTTCTATCCATCCTTGTAATTTGACCCTCAGGTATGATATGGGCAGTGTGAACTCGTCACATACCTGCCTGTAGAATAGCTTTGCTATTGTCTTCCTAGGTGTGATACCACACCTCTGCTCTATGCTGCAGCCCCAGGCATCCTCTCCCCTCTCTCTCTGAGCATGTAACTTTCAGGATTTTGCATCTCAGGATGTCAAAGTAGACCGGAAACCTTAAGAGCTTCAGGGCTTCTGCAACAGAGAAGTTCTCTAGAGCTAAGTATCAGGACATCCTGCTTCCCTCCCACTCTCCTGTTGTGTGTGGGACACAGGCAGACTGAGGAGGTGACTGGACAGGTAATCACACTGTGGATGATGACAAGGGATTTGTTGAATCATCTTGCAGAGGATGCCTGGCAGCCCCCACTGTTCCTATGGTGTCCTCCAAGGTTATGAAGCTCAGGCAGACAGCCTGCACATCCTTGTGGGGTAAATAGATCTCCTTTATGTGGAGAACCTGGTGTCTGGCGAGTTCTGTGCTGACTCTGAGGCTCCTTCAGCTCTTGTATTTTTTTCATCTCCTTCACATTATATGAGAATCTGACGGTCCTCATCACACACTTGCAGGGACCCAAGCTTTTCAAAGAGAACTAAAGAATTTTTGTTTCCTTGGGACTCACAGGTTTATCTCAGCTAACTCACCCGATACCCCTTGAAAATTTAGCCTCACGAGGCCTCTGAGGCCTGTGTGGCAGGGGTCACTGCATTTTTGTCATCACCACCACCCCCGTTTTTGGATTTTTCAACAGGAGTCTGTCTTGGCTTCAGCTGGTAGGCATCACAGTCACCTTTGATCCAGCCCCGAGAACCCCTCATCCTGTATGGTTTGCTATAGGAGGGCAATGTCTCTCCTTACCCATGGTTTCTGTGGTCTCATGGTTTTGGTTACCTGTGGACAATATGGGGCAAACATGTTAAGGAGGGGGGGAAGAAGAGAGGGAGGGAGGGAGAGAGAGAGAGAAAGAGAGAGAGAGAGAGAGAGAGAGAGAGAGAGCGAGCACTAAGATGAGTTTTAAGATTTATTTTTTTGAAGTGTGTGTGTGTGTGTGTGTGTGTGTGTGTGTGTGTGTGGTGAGCATGGAGACCATAGCGTCAGATTCTTTGGAGTTACAAACAGTATGCGCCACCCAATGTGAAGGCTGAGAACTTAACTTGAGTCCCCTGCAAGAGCAGTTTGTACTCCTAACCACTGAGCCATCTGTCCCCCACATGCATTTTAGCACCGCGCACTGTTTTATCTGCCCTACTCATATGCAGCTAACTTGGTGTTACCATAGGAAACCACAGCAGCGGCATCCCAGTCCCACGTGTGGTGTCAGTCACCAGAGCATCCCTTGGATGGAGGCCTCTCCTGCATTTACAGATGGGTTGGTGCGCACACAGCTGGAAGGGCACTCAGCTGTCTGGAAGCCTGGAAGTCTTGTGTAAACAGTTCTTTTTTTCTCGTTAATCCCTAGATGTTAGATGAGTAGAGATACGGAGCACAATACAAATAAAGCCAGAAGCATCTTTCTTAATTGGATTTGAAATGCTGGCAATTATCTCCATTTAGAAAGCCCATATGATCTACCTCAACTGGATGATGGGATCAGAGTTAGAGGCTAGAGCATCCTCTGGATAGCTGAGGCCACCGGCACTCAGCCTGGATGGATGGCATGTTGGATAAATGTCTTCTGCGGTTCTTCTGCCCTGTGTTTGTATTCAAGAAGGGCTGGGAGCATGTTACTGGGTTGCCATATGTATAGCCCTAGAAGGCCTGCGTGAGAACCCATAGGGACCTCAGCTGTGGCTCTGCTTGGGAATGAACAGACTGGCCAACTTGTGAGGTACTAGTGAGTGCTACCTCCCATTTTTAGCACTTCTGCCACTAGCAGGGGCACAGATGTCTTCTGTCTGTGATGCAGAGGGTCTGGGGGAGGGTAATGCGACACACATGGCCAGTGGAGGAGCTGGGGCTTGTATGATACAATGAATGAAGATCTATATGTCACAAAGAGGCAGGTGTGAATGATCCAAGGTATAAGAACACACTGGTGTGGGTCTGTTGGGAGTTTGACCATGCCCTGATCGCCTCCCCCCATCATTGCTGCAGATTCCCTTCACAAAGCTGAATCTCCGAGTTTCTATCCTGGAAAGGTGTGCTTGAACACTGCTGCTGGGACCTCCAGCTTCAAGTGGGACCCTTCTACTGCCTTAGATTTTCTTACCCGGGTGTCAGACCAGCATGGTTCTCACCAGAGTGCCTGGGTAAAAGTGCCTATCAGAAACTGGACCAGCTTAACTTACTCACTACCCCTCATTTTTTACCGCCCCTCCCTTTGTCTCCTTGGTGAGCCTTGACAGACAGTGATGATTCTGTTTTAAGCAGACTTCGCCCAGCCCTTTACATGCGTGTGAATTTGTTCTCCCTGAGATGCTGGCAAAGTGGTTCCTAGGGTGGCCCTGCAGCTAGGGTTAGGCGGGGCTCTCAGCAGAGAGCTTCTTCTCTGGAGCAAGCCTCCCCCAACACTCATTTATGCCTCACGGGTTCAGTTTTGGACAAGGATGGATTTATCTTGTTCACGCTGCGTGCGGTGACAGTATTTAATGAAGAGACATTTCAAGGCATCTTCTGAACTTGCAGGTCCTGAGACAAGAATAATAGCTTCACAAACCACTTTCTAAAACAAGTTCTGAACCACAATTTACTTAATGAAGAGAAACCAAAAAGCCGGGCCTCGCTGCTTGGCTGGAAATTCTCGTCAACGTGTCTCAGCTTGCACACTGTAGTGAGCCCGCAGATCGGGAAGCTAAGGGCTTACAAACTGCAGTAAATTGACTACTATCTGTGTAAAATAACCCAGCAGGCTTCTGCTGGAATTGCAGTATGGGAAGCTCTGCCCTGTGTGTCTCTCCTTCCTAAGTTAGGAGCCGTGACATCTCTTCACAACGTGTGCTTCTGGTTACCTGGGGCTCGGGTTGAGTTTTTCTAAGAGTTCATTCATGGCAGCATGTGGAGTGAGCCCTGAAACAGCATGGCTTCTGGAACAATATGTGTGGAAGATGGTGAGCCCATGTGTCTATCACTGTGTGGTGTCAATAAAAGAATGCAGCTTCAGGCCTTGTCAGCAAGGAGAGGCCATTTTGAAAATGCAGCAAGCCCCCGAGGTGCGGTGTAGGAAGAACTGTTTCCCTCTTTCAGATGGGCCTGGCTATCTAGGAGTCTGAGAGTCTTGGCATGGACTCAACCATGCCTCCTGGATCCCAATTCACTTCCAAGATTCAGAGGGCGTAGGCTTCTGAGCCCGAGGGGCTCAGGTTGTGGTGTTTGGCCTTGGATCCAACAGCTTGCTAGACTATCACCTTCATTTTCTCACATTTCCGTCTTAATTTCCCACTGACATACTCCTGAGTATATATATTATCTGCAACCTGGGTAATTAATGGTGAATTCCGGTTGGGTAATTAATGGTGAATTCCGGTTGCACTGGAGCAGACCTTGTAACAAGAGATGTTGGAAGGTCTCTGGACTAGATTTTCAGCTTCGTCATTGTTAATTAGGTGAGTTGACGTGAAGCCATTTTGGAAATGAGAACACATTGCGCTGACTTTTGGGCCCACTGGATCCCATTAATGTTCTCTTTCTACCACCTTGCAAGATACGTGCAGATGAAGGTTTGGGACTCCAGGCTCAGATTCGCATGCAGGATTATGACTTTGGAGGTTGTTTCTAGACTCCTGATAAGGAGTGCCCAGGAGTGGGGCCTCTTTTTATATTTTGCTGGACTCAACTGAATCTGGCATTCCCCTGTCTGAAAAGGAAGAGGAGCAGGACCCACAGAGTTAACAAGGCTGGATTACGAGCAGGGTGCTGCCAGTGTAATGTACCTACAGTGTGTTCCACTCAAGCTTGCTCCCCACGTGACAAACACCTCCTTCTCTTTCTCAGCGTCTGAAGCTCTTTTGGCTTACGGTCATTACACATTGGTTTCCACATGCATCGGTTGACCTGTCTGGCCAGTGTGTGGACCATCTCTTGAGGACAAGAGTTACCATTTTAGCTTTAAATCCCGAGAAGCAGACATGGGCACCTGGGACGGACGAGACAATGGTTCCCCAAAGACAACTGTCATTTAATCCCCCCAAATTGTGAATGTGTGATATCTCCAGGACCAATGTCATCACAGGGCTCTCCCAAGAGAGAGACAGTAGGTTGAAGGCAGGGCAGAATAAAGGATGATTGAAATGGTAGATATCTCAGGCTAGAGGGAGGCACTGTGAAGAGAGAAGAAGACCAAGGGCCGGGGATATATCTAGAAAGTTGCATCATGAAGATGGAGGAGGAGACATTGACTAGAGAATTCTCTAGAAGATACAAGGAAACAGACTCTCCCCTGAAGCCCACATAAAGAGCCAGTCTTACTGGCACTTTGTCTTCAGAGTTCTGAGCTCCATAACTCAAAAGGAAACAATGTTCTGCACCACTGAACCTGCGCTTCCTCTTCACGGTTATAATGGGACATTAGTCCACCGCCTGGTGCTTTCCAAGATCCAAGTGCTTACTGAGGGAAATGATAGACTGTGGACCGGGAAGCCCAAACATGTATCTGTGTACTTGCATGTGCAGTCAGATCCCACGAGTGCTGATCACCTCCCAGAAGTGCTTCTGGCCCACGTCACTCAAACAAACGGGTTGCTTCATGAGGCTTGACAATCCCATGCTGGGGACGGTTTCAGTTAAAAACAGTCTTTGACAATCCCAGCCCCGAACAAAACACCCTTTAAAAGGAAACTTAAAGAATCCTTTCATGAAGTTTTCATGGTGTGTTTGAAGTAGAACATGTGAGAGTGTCACTGTGTTGTCTGTTTCAGACATGCTGGGAGAGGCACGCAATAGGAAGAGCAGAGGGGTGGGGATGCGGCGGGGGGCGGGGCTCCAATCTTTGAAGGCAGAGTCTTTCTGAACTCTGCAATTCTCCACGGGGCACGTGTATACCTTTGGCTTGAAAGGATTCTTTGACGCCTGTTTCATGTTTGTCTGTGTTTTGTGTCTCAGCATGTCCTTCACTTAAGCTCAGCATGTTGCTTGCATTTTGACAAACTGATGCTAAGCACGTCCTCAGGAAGGTGACAGAGGGGGTCCAGCTGGTATGGGGGTGACTCTGTCCCTCACTCCCTGTCTAGATCCAGTTGCCTCCTCTGTAAACAAGGGGACTCGTGAGGTCACCCCAGAGATATTCTCCTCGGGTTTTCAGTGTTTCTCACTGCCTTGTGAAAGCTAATTCGATGGGAGGCTTTCATGGTGCATACATTGGTTCTGCTCGGCTCAGGGTCCCAGATGCACAGTCCTTAGAGGTGTGCTGGCCTTCCAAAGCCTCTCTTGAGAAAACAACAATGGCAACAAATCAGTTTGTAAACATGTTAATAAGCTTCCCAAAGACCACTATTCATCATTCTGATTGAAACCTTTTAAATTGCATAATTGTGCTCTGTTTTTCTCAGTTACCATAATAAAGTAGCTTTGGGGGCAACAATGATTAACTGTGCACCTTACAGCACATGATGCCTTTGTCTTTAGGTGTCTGATTGCTTTGGTTTTGCATTTATCTTAACTCTGTGTGGAATGGCTTGGGAGGGAGGCCGGCATGGCAATCATTACTTCCTAATGTTGTCAAAAATTAGCGGTGATGAAGCTCATATTTTCTCTTTAAACATGTTGCTTTATCCTTTTTTGACACATGCAAAAGCTCACTGCAGTCTTGGTCTTTATTGATCTGTGCTTCAAAACGAGACCTACAGCCATATAAATACCATATTTTTTAAAAGGCTTAATGTACGACTTCTTTAAAGATTTATGAGATTCTGCAACTAGATTTTTATATAAGGAAGTACAGACCCTAAATTTGTTGCCTGTAATAAGATCAGAGGGTCTGATTCATTGGCTTTTGGTACTTTATAGAAAGTCGATCAGTACAGTTCACTGACCCCTGGGGAACTCTGGGGCTCGGGTCTTCCATCAACCTTAGATGTACATTACAGGGTAAGATTTCCTGTTGAAATGGCTCAGGAAATGCATAATTCAATAACCATAACTGGAAGTCCTCAGATACCTCCCCTTCTCTAATGCAAACCATACCTCACCCCCATCCGAATTCCCAACTTGAGAATATTGCCTTCTAGTTCCACAGGTCAAAGAATTGTTTTGAATCCCTGAATGGTAAATCGCAAAGGGAAAGAGTTAGAAATAATTGCTTATGGCTCTAAGACAATGCCTATGAAACCGTGCTGATCCAAATGAAATAAACAGGTTATGAGATATAAGAATTGTCTGCTCTGGCGAGTGTGAAGTAGACATAACTCAAGGGTATGAGAGCATCCCCCATGTGGAGAATAAACCAGAGAGCCGGACAGCGAAGAGGAGGGCAATAAAAAGGCCTTTCTTCGTTCTTTGCCATAAAGCTGACACAGTGTTTAATGACATGACCTCAGAGCAGAGGATCTGTGTAGAGGATGTAGGTGGAAGACATGGTGGGGCTGGGATGGGTCATGACTGAGTCTGCTCAGCTGAGAGGTGGACCTAGTGCCACACAAGCCACACATACCATAGTCCACGGAGGCACAGGCACCTGAGTCTTGAGAGTGAGCTATGCTTTCTCTCTCTCTCTCTCTCTCTCTCTCTCTCTCTCTCTCTCTCTCTCTCTCTCTCGTCTGTGCATGAAAGCATACTTGAGGTCAACATTAGGTGTCTTTCTCAATTACTCTTTATCCCCCCTCCTTTTTGTTTGAGACAGGGTCTCTCCCTGAACCTGGAGCTCACTGATTCAGCTAGACCGAATGGTAAGCAAGCCCTGGGATCCTCCTGTCTCTGTCCAGCTCCAGCCCCAGTACTGGGGTAATAAACGCATGCTGCCATGCTGGACTTTTTTATATGGGAGATCTGAACTCAGGGCCTCATTCTTGCATAGCAAGCATTTTACCACCGGAGCCATCTCCTCAACCCTTAAAGAGAGGAGTAGGGTGGTTCCCTGAACTTTGACACCATGTTCTCTTGCAGGAAGCAGGAGGAATTAAGTGGCATCTCAGATCTTTTACAAGCCACTGTTCAAAAATTTCCATAGAATCACATTTGTGATTCATACCTTTTATAGAAGTGGGGAAAGCAAGAATATAACTATTTAAATAATGAATAAGGACTGTTCATTATCTAGCACAGGATACCCCAAGTCCTGGCCTTCCAACATAGTCTTTTAGCTTCCATGTACATGTGTCTGCTCTATTATCATGATATCGTCACTTCTCCTCATTGCTGCCTTTAATCTATGTTGCAAACACATATGCTATATGGATCATAATCACACAGCTTGGCACATCCATGGGTCCCCACTCACATCATTGTCACCAACTATCCCACTATCTGGGAAGGAAGACTCCATTGAGACTCTTCCCAAGAGTTTAAGAGAACATGGCTTGTGTAGCCACAGTGATTTCGACGATAAACATTCCTTCTGCCTGCTTTGGTGCTCTGTATCTGTGAACCCACACTTCTGAAGTCCATGTATGATGTGTGTAGGATCCACCCAAGCTCTTTTACAGGAGCACACTTATGCTTTTCTATTATGAGACTGTGTTCCTGTTTCGCATGGCGTTCCTTGTGTTTAGATGTTCCGGATGCCTGTAGTTCTTGATTATTATGATTAAGTTTGCCGTCAGCGTTCTCAAACCTGTGTTTTGGGGAGAATCATTCATTTTCTTGGGTATCATCTCTAGGAGAAACATTGATTGGTCATAAAATGCTTGGGTAATCCTTCACTCTTTGTGGGTGTGATGGCTAATGAATTAAGAAATGCCTAGGGCATTCTTGTGGTGCATCTTTGAGTGTGTCTGTGAGCGGCTTTCCAGAGATAATGAACTAAGTGAAGACCTACCATGAAAGGTGATACTATTCCCTATTCCATGGTGTGGGGTCCTCCGATGAATAAAATGGGAGGAGGGAGGCAGTCTGCTGAGCTCTCCAACATTCCTTTTTCCTTCCTCATTTGACAAGAGGTAGGGAATCCCAGCCACATGTTCCCTCCACAAACCTCTCACCATGTGCTGTGCCCCATCAAAACACGAGCCAAAATAACTCAGAATAATTCCTTCCATTTTTACATTGGCTTTATTGGGTGCTTTTCCACAACTCTGAGAAAAGCAACTGATACAGTGGGGGAGTGGTTCATGGGCTGTCCTCAGATGTCATAACTTCATTTCTGCTCTGATAAAATATCCTAAAAAAATGCTTATAAGAGAAAGGGTTTATTTCATCTTATGATTCCAGGTTGCAGCCACCATCATCAAGGCAGAACTTCAAACAGATAGGCACATCACATCCAGTGTGAAGAGCAGAGAGATGTGAATGCTTGCATGCTCACTTGCTTGTTTGTGTTCAGTTCTATTTCTTTATTCATACAGTTAGGGAACGATGCTGCCCACAGTGGTCCTGGGTTTTCCTGCATCAATTGCCATAATTAAGACAATCCTTCACAGACATACCCATAGGCCAGCCCATGTTTCCTAGGGTGATTGAATTTGGGGATGTGGAGCTTGTTTTTTGAGACTAGGTTTCTCTGTAGCTTTGGTGCCTGTCCTGGAACTAGCTTGTAGACCAGACTGGGCTCAAACTCACAGATATCCGCCTGCCTCTGCCTCCCAAGTGCTGGGATTAAAGGTGTGCACTACCACTGCCCAGCAGAGGGCTGGCTTTGTGTTCCTGGCTTTAACAGATACTGTGACGAAGCTCTGTTGAGCATGCCAGCTGCTCCATTTCTCCAGTTTCTACTTTTTACACACCAGCTGCCCATTTTGTGGGCTTGTAATGGCATTTACTTCTGGCTTTATTATGCATTTTTATGATGAACAGCTACATTGGGAAATTTTTCTGCATTATTAGCTGCATGAATAATTATCTTCAGCAATTTTCCTGTTCAATTTGGCCCGTTTAAAAATCAGGTAGACTTGTTTTATTGATCTGTAAGAATTTGCTACATATTCTGGATATGAGTTTAGTTTTGAGTGTATGTTTTACAAATTTTTACTCACTCAGTAGTGATTTTCTTTAATGGGTGAAAATTCTTAGTATGGACACATCCAACTAAGCAAGATTTCTTTCTTTTTTCTTTTTTTTCCTTTTTTTTCCTTTTCTTTTTTTTTTTGGTCTGAGCCTCCTGTTATTTGGGGGTATTTTCCTATTCTAGGTGTGAATGGTGTTCTTGTTGCATTGTTCGTTTAGTCTCTGGAGTTAGATCTGCAGTAGGTCTTAAAGTGGTGCTTGGGTATGGCGTAGATAAGTATGAAGGTGTATGGTTTTCTGCTGTGTTGCTTTACCCCGCTGCACTGAAGAAGCCTGAACAAGTACAGGTCCATTGTAGCATGAAGGGGCCTGCTTGTTGCGGTTTATGTCCTGCCCAGTTCCCCAGCCATTTAGCCCCAGAGAAAATCACACAGAGATCTCCATAAGTTATAAAATTGATTGGCCCATTAGCTCAGGCTACTTATTAGCTCTAGTACCTTATATTAACCCATTATTCTTATCTATGTTAGCCACATGGCTTGGTTCCTTTCTCAGCGGGATAGCTCACATCTTGCTTCTTTGGTGATCTGAGCAGAACTGCGGAGGGAGCTTCCTGCTTCCCAGAATACTCCTGTTCTCATCGCCCCACCTCTACTTCCTTTCTGGTTGACCCACCTATACTTCCTGCCTGGCCAATCAGCTTTTATTTAAAACGTGATTGACAGAATACAGACAATTCTCCCACACCAGTCTGTCTGTTACAGAGCATGCCTGTCTCTGCCTTCACTCTCCACTGCTTGTCTACTTACTGTTACTACTGCTTTGTCATGGTTGCTTATATAGTAGTTCTTGAAGCTTGATCCTTGGGGTCTCCTAACAGGTCACCTCTGTGACCCTTTGACTTTCTGGATCCAGAGCTGGGCTTTTGGCAGGGACTGTGCTGAATCTAGAGATTTGGGAGAGCTGACATTTAAAAACTAATGACTTTCCTAATCCATGAGCAAGGTTTTCCCTCCCCACTGTGTCTCCTTCAGTTTATGTCAGTAATGTTCTATAATTTTTCATGTAAAGGTCTTGTACTTTAAAAAACTAAATTTCTTTCTAGGTATTGACTGTTTTGCCGTATTAAACAGTATTTTTCCTAGCTTTTGTTGCTTTCCTAGCAAACAAAATTTCTAAATTTTGTTGATGTCTTCTGTTGAACATGTTAATGGAGACCTTTCTAAAACTCCCCTGTTAATTCTTAGCATTTATTTATGAATTATTATGGGCTGCCAATGCAGTTCTGTCACCTGTGAATCATAGAATTTCCTGTGTTCCTCTCTCCTTTCCTTTCTTCTACTCTCCCTCCCTCCATCCTGCTCTTTCTATCTTCCTCCTATTTCCCCTTCCTTCTCTCCATCCCTCCTCCCTTTTTCTTTCTCCTCCTCTCGTCACCCCATACATCCCTCCCTGCCTCCTTCCCTCACGCTCATGAACCCTCCCCTCTCCCTCCCTCCCCCTTACTTTTACTTACTTGTTTATTTCCCTTTGTGGCTCAAGCACAATATTTTCTGCACACTGTCTGACAGGGATGATAAAGGGTCCCCGGGCTCACAGTAGTATTCCGTTTTTGCATCAAGCATGCCATTAGCTATAGGCTTCTTTAAAACACATGCATTCTTTACCATATTTAGGACACCCTTTCTATTCCAGTTTTCAGAGCACTTTAATCATGATGGATCAGGATTGAATGTTATTAATCTCTTGAGATAATCCTGGTTTTGTCTTTTCTTGTATTAAAGTGCTCAATAGCATTTATAGGCTTTTAAATATTAGCCCCATGTTTCTGGAACCAGCCCCATCTGGCTATGATCTATTATGCTTTTACCATCCCTAGATTCAAATCACTAATGTTTCCTTAGTGTTTTTGTGCTCACAAATAGTGTTTAACTAGAAATTTCTTTCTTGGTAGCATTTGTGCTGTATTTTGGAGTCAGGGTCACATGCTTATAAAATTTATTGGTGGGTATTCCTTTCTCTTCCCTGGAAGCATATTTTTAGATGGACAATAATTTTTAACAATTTGGGAAAAATGATCAGTGAATCAAGCTGGGTTTAAATTTTTTGTGCCCCCCCCCCACATTTTTTGTTGTTGTTGTTGCTGGGGTGGAACCAGGGGCCTGTGCCTGCCATTCATGAACTCAATCACTGAGGAGCTCCTAGGCCTGGTAATCTCTTTATGAAAGACTTTCTATTTATTCAATCTTTATAAAACAGTATGGGGCCATGGAAATGTATTTTTCTCACAACAGTTTCTAAAGCTGTATTCCTCAGAAACTGTGTTCTTTTTACCCAAGTGGTACCTGACAGTTCATGCTGAGAATGGTTAGCCTCAGAGAGTCCCTGAGATGTTAGTGATGTCCCCTCTCCTTTCTGATACTGGTTAGTGGCAATTTCACAGCTCTTTTGGACATCATTGTTCATGGCAGAGGATTGCCTGCCTGTGTTATTGTATGCATTTAAGGCATATACCGTGCTCCAATAGACATGTGACTACAAAGACCATTCCTGTCAGCAAGCAAAGTGACACAATCTTCCCTCGGTTACCTGCTCCCACGACAGAACCTGCTGAAATGCCCCCCCCCCCTCCGGTGAAAGCCTAGTTTATGAAACAGTGTCATTGATTGGACAATGTTGCTGAACTTCCTGACACTCGACCCATTCATCCTGCTCAACAGGAACTTTGTCTCCTTGGACCCTCTTCTGTCTGACCTGATCCTGGTGGTCACTTCTGTACTACTGTTTGTTTCTGCTTTGTAACATGCCCAGGTTTTACATAGTTGCTTCTTGCTATGTTTATCTATTTCATGGAGCATAGTGTCCCCCAGGTTTATTGGTTTTCCTGCAAGTGGCTGAATATCTTTCCTTCAAAAGACTGAGTAATATCTCATTCTTTCTCTTTCCACCATCCACTATCTACCCCTCTATGCATCCATCATCTGTCTGTCTATCTCTCTATCTATCTATCTCTCTATCTCTATCTATCTATCTATCTATCTATCTATCTATCTATCTATCTATCTATCTATCTCCTATCAATTTACTATCAGTCTATTAGTTGTTTGTTTATTATCTATCTATCTATCTATCTATCTATCTATCTATCTATCTATCTACTATCTATCTATCTATCATCTATCTATCTATCTATCTATCTATCCATCCACTTATGCATCACCCATCTGATTGTATCTGTCTATAATCTCTAGCTATCATATATCTCTGACACCCACATTCTCTTTCTTTTCTGTATTCCTTTTCCTTTTGATGCAACACTTGGGTGGTTTCCATTTCTTGGCTGTTAAACATAGCACTTCAGTGAACATGGAAGCTCAGATATCTCAACAGGGTGTAATTTTGCTTTCTGGGAGGGACTGTTTGGTCTTAGGGTAATTTTCCCGAATGCCCGTGCTAATTGGCATTTTCATCAATGGTGTGCAGACCCTAAGGCTGCACACCCACATGCAGACCCCCAAAGGTGCACCTCTGGCAGCCACATTAGTAGGACTCTCTTCCTGGGTGACGTTCGTTCGTTTTGGTGTCATGGGAAGTCCTGTGTGCTGATCTGTGTGCTGATCTCACTTTGAGGGCTGAAGATGGTGGGTGTTGTGTGCTCTCTGCTTTCTTACACCCAAGGCTTCTGCAGTGTGGTCACTTAGAGTTCATCATGGATAGTTTAATCGAGGTGACAGGTGCAGTAGACTGCTCTTGGGAGTCTACAGCAGGCAGGGGGTTGCTATTGGGCAAATGCGCATGTCAGCAGGTAAGGTTTCCACTGTGCTCTCGGTATCCAGGAAACTCCTGGGTAATTTCTGTCTCCAGGTGGCCTCTGTTGATACAGTCCTCCCTCTGTTCCTCTTTCCCTCCATCCCTTTTTCCCTTCCTCCCTTCCTCCCTTCCTCCCTCCCTCTCTCATTCCCTTCCTCCCCCCTCTCTTCCCTGCTCCTTTTACTTTTATCTATTAGATTTTGTGGAAATTCCAGCTGAATCCATGCCTCTCGCAGTGAGCTGTTTTAACTCCTTTATGGTAGTAGTTTCTGGTATAGATAACAAACTCATCATGCCTTCTTGTTCTCTGACTGCAGTGGGACCATCAGAGCGCTCTAATTCTGCCATTCTGTTCTCTGGCCACTGTATTTATTCTGCCATTCCCTGCAGTGGCTGCCTCACTGCTCTTTGTTTCTTTTCAGATTTGACAGTTCCTGCTTCTCAGCTGCAGCCCAGTCGCCATCCTCCTCTGTGGGAAACAGAAGCTGCTGCTTAGCATCTTTCCTGCCCCAAACCAGCTTGTACCACACAAACCTCCCTCTGTCTTTCTAACTTGTCTGGACCTAGGAAGTCCCTCCTGCTGTCTGAGCCAGGCCCTAGTGATGGCTGCATTCCAGTTGCACTATCTCAAGTATGGTCTTTTCTTTTGCAGCTTAGATAACTCCTGCTTCCCCAGGTCCTTGCTCTGAGCTGGTGACCATGTTCAGCCGCAGGCCTACACTGTGGGAAATGCTCACACTCCACTTCCGACTGGTCTCATGTTTCTCGGTTACTCCCAAACATTGTTTTTCCTTAAAAATTGTTTTATTCTATGCACATGGGGGTTTTTGCCTGTGTGTATGCCTATGTGATTGCTTGATGATTGTGGAGGCCAGAAGAGGCCATCAAATCCCCCTTGAAGTGGAATTTCACACTGTTGTGAGCCATCACATGGGTGCTGGGAATCAAATCCTGGTCTGTTGGAAGAGCAGTCTGCTCTTAAGTGATGGAGGATCTCCCCAGTGAGTATTTTTCTCTTGAGACAGAGTCTCTTGTAGTCTAAGATGGCATCAGCTTACTGTGCACCTGAGGAAGACCTTGAGCTTATGATCCTCTTGCCACTGCCTCCTGAGTGCTGGGATTATGGCTGCTCATCACTATGCTCAGTGGATGTAGTGTTGGGGATTGAACCCAGGGCCTTTTGCATACTGGTTGTATTCTGCCAACCAAGAAACATCCCCAGTCCTACCACCGATATGCTTCTGTGCGCTTTTGCTTTACCTCTTCAGCTCCTTGAGCTTCTCTGCCTACTCCAGCTATCTTTCTTGCAACCATAGTTCCCAGGAAATACACACATGTCTTGGGTAGGCTTTTTATTGCTGTGAAGAGACACCATGACCATGGCAACTGTTACAGAGGAAAAAAGAATTTAACTGGGGCTGGCTTACAGTTCAGAGGTTCAGTCCATTATTGTCCATCGTCATGGCAGGAAACATGGTAGCTGAGAGTCCTACATCTGGATCCACACGTAGCAGGAAGTGACAGTGGCATACTGTCCTGGCTTGAGCTTCAGAGACCTCAAAGTCCACCCCCTAGTGATGCAAGTTGTCCAGCAAAGCCACACCTACACAACAAGGCCACACCCAATAGTGCCACTCCCTATGAAGCTATGGGAGCCATTTCCTTTCAAACCATGACAACATCATCTTGGAGGACTGTCTGAGGCTCAGTGACGACAGTGGCAGTGCGGAAGGAACACCGTGCCTTCATTGCAGGCCACATCACTAGCCTCCTACTTAGCTGTGGGGTGGTGACCTTACTGCCCCAATCTTATCCCAGGGCTGCTGAGTTTCCAGCAAGGGGATCTGCCTTGGCAGCAGTTGGTCCTTACTGGCCTCCACTCTCACACTGCTGGGTGGTGGCTGTTCTCTCTTGGCCCTTGTGTTTGCCACAGTCTCTGCGGCACTCTGTCTGATCTCTCCCTTGGCTGCAGCTGGTGGGTTCACCATTCCTCACGGGCTCTCTCAGCACACTTGTCTGTAGTTTCTGGCTGCTCTGTAGGCAGCACTCAGTTCTCCAGTACTCATGTATTTAGCTTGTTATGCATCCCGCAGGTAAGTGAAGCTCACTGTATGTTCCTGTGCAGGGGATTGCTGCGACCCGGAGGACCAAACATGTTTGGCCGCTAGAGGTCAGCCAGCATGGCTAGGAAAGTATGACCTGGGGCTTTGCCAGTGTTTTGGGACTTGCAGATTCATCTGCTTTGATTTTTTTTGTCAGGTATCTACATATTCTGAGTGTGGCACAGAATGAGCAGTGTTTGCAGCTACTGGTTGTGTCTGGGGTAAGAGGGGACTCCTACCATTTAGAGGAGTATATTCTCTCCATCTCTTTAGTACCAGGTCTCTCTTCACTGTTCTTTTTCTCTGCATCTGTTGCTTCTTCTTCTTCTTCTTCTTCTTCTTCTTCTTCTTCTTCTTCTTCTTCTTCTTCTTCTTCTTCTTCTTCTTCTTCTCCTCCTCCTCCTCCTCCTCCTCCTCCTCCTCCTCCTCCTCCTCCTTCTCCTTCTCCTTGTCTTCCTCCTCCTCCTCCTCTCTATGTGGAAAAGAGACTCAGGGCTATAGATTCCCCATAGGAAGCATTTGCTGCTTGTTAGAAATGTCTCCATTGTTCAGAACACACCCAGCTGTAGTGAGGCTGTAGTCAAACCGTTAGACGTTCTTTAATGTTTAGATTTTCCCTTACTTTGTCCTGTTGAGAGATCTTGTTGTCCCTATGAGAGATCTTGTGATACTGTGATGGGGATTAAAGGTACCAGCTTCCCAGCTACAATCCTCATCCTCGGACACCAGACATTTGAGTTCTTATCATTCAGGGCAGAGCTCCTGGCCCATTGAGTGTGTGCCTGGGCCAGGACCTGTACCTTTATGGTTTCTGAGAACTTGGTTTGTGTTTAAAGCACAGGGCCTGATTCTGATTCTGAAGGCAATGGGGACTTGCAAGTCAGAAAGACAGGCTCCTCTGCCAGTGGGGCAGCCTCAGCCAACCTTCCGAATGACCTTAATGTTATGAATGTTCTCTCTAGGCCCATTAGCACATTTGAGCTGCTAAGGGCTGCACTGTGGCCTTGACCTTGCTGGGGTCTGGGCCTGTGAGATTTTATTGAGCATGCAGCAGCCTCTTTGAAATCCCTTCATTAACAGCTTTGCCAGAGTCCAAGAGGGGACAGAGGCGCTGAGAGTTCTCTGCCTGAATGGTGAGGTTCTCAGTTAGTAGGTGAGCTTCTGAATAAGATCCCTCTGCTCCAGAAACTTCCAGAGCTCTTCAATGTTCTCTACTGGATGGCTAGGCAGAGCCCTTTGTGAATATGGTGCTGTTCACCAAAAGATCATGTTGTTTTAGTGACAAGTCTTATCCCAGTGTGTGGGGCCTTGTTATTCTTGGAGTTGGTCTTCAGGGTGTACTTGGTGACTGAGAGTCGGGCCATCAAAGGCATGAGGACATGGTCATTTGTAGGGAAGACTACTTGTTTGTTCCCGGCCACTCAGACCCAAAATAACTGCACAGAAACTGTATTAATTACAGCACTGCTTGTCCAATCACTTAAGTGTATTGCTAGCTAGCTTTTACCTCTTAAATTAACCCATCTCTGTTAATCTGTGCATCACCACAAGGTCGTGGCCTACTGGCAAAGTTCTGGTGGGTCCCAGCAGGCATCTTTCTCCTCTGGCAATTACATGGCATCTCTTCGACTCTGCCTACTCTCTGTCTACATCTCTGTTCAGATTTTACACCTGGCTTTCCTCTGTTAAGCCATTGGCCGAAAGCAGCTTCTTTATTAACCAATGGCAATAAAACATATTCACAGCATACAGAGGGGGCTCCCACACCAGTCACTGGATACTAACAATGGAGACATTACCACTGTCGTATGTCCTAGTTAGCTTCCCATTGCTGTGATAGACACATGACCAAAAGCAACTGGAGGAAGAAAAAACGCTGCTTCAACTTAGAGGTCATGGTCATCACGGAAGGATGACTAAGCCAAGGCAGGAACCCGGGGGCAAGCACTGAAGAGGAGGCCGTGGAGAAATACTGCTCACCCGTTTGCTTTCTCTGACTTTTTCAGCTCCTGTTTGTTCTGCTCCTCAGGCCCACCTGCCAAGGGATGGTGGCACAACCCACAGTGGGCTGGGACCCACTAATTGGCAATTAAGACACTGCTTCACAGGCGTACCCATAGGCTGGTCTGCTGGAGACAATTCCCCACTGAAATGCCTTCTTCCCAGGCAACTCTAGTTTGCTTTAAGTTGACAAAAACCGAACCAGCACATCATACATCGCCAGGCTACCCCTGGTGCCACTGGCAGCTTCAGGGGGCAGTTCTCTGACACCTGAGACTGATTTCATGCTGACTGTACTCAGCTTAAGCATATGCTTCAGAGGATTACTCTTGTGGATCGTGAGGACATTTGGATGTTCTGAAGGTTAGCAGGGAGCATCTGGATGCGAAGAGAGATGATGGATAGATGCTAGAGGCATCCATCCTCTGGGTAGGTATTCCCAGGAGCTTTGGGGGGAGGAAACCTTTTTCTGATGACATAAGATGCTCCTGTTTGTCCCTGTTCCTGTATCATTTCACCTCCTTTCCTGTCTCCTGCCTCCTAATGTCATCTTCCCAGGACACAGCTCCATTCTTGCTTTTGGAGGAACCCACAGCAACATACAGGCTAATGATAATGTTATAGATGGATTAAGGCTTGCCTAGTGTGATGGTTTTAGTTTAAATGCACAAAGCCTAGAATCAACAAGGAAGAGAATCTCAATGGGGGGTTATCTAGAGAGAGTTGGCTTGTGGGTATGTCCATGAAATTTTTTTTTTTTTTTTTTTTTTTTTTTTTTTTTTTACTGAGTTGACTGAGGAAGGCAAATCTGCCCACTGGGGCCATCACCATTTCTTTAGCTTGGGTTCTGGAGTCATTAAACATAGAGAGGGGTTGAGCACAGACAAACATATGTCTTGGTTACTTTCTTTTTTCTTCTTCTTTTTACTTTTTCAACCTGACACAAGATAGAGCAATTTGAGAAGAAGGAATTTTGACTGAGAAAATAGCACCAACCAGATTGGCCTATAGGCAAGCCTGTGGGACATTTTCTTGATTAAGTATTTATGTGGGAAGGCCTAGCTCACTGTGGTCAGAACTACCCCATGGGCAGGTATTCCTGAGCTGTATAAGAAAGCAGGCTGAGCAAACCACGAGGAGAAAGCAGAGTTCCTCCATGGTTTCTGTATCCGTTCTCACCTCCTGTTTCCTGAATCCAGTTCCTTCCCCGACATCCATCAGCAATGGAGTAAGACCCGAGTGCTGTCATCTGAAATAAATCCTCCCTGCCCCCAGTTGATTTTGGTTGTGGTGTTTTATCGCAGCACTAGAGACCCCAGATCAGACAGCCTGAGTGCATTATTTCTCTCTGCTCTTGGTTGTGGCTGTGATGTGACGAGCTGCTTCAAAATCCTGCCATGTGGCTTTCCTGCGACGATGGACTATAACCCGGAATTGGGAGCTGAAATATAAAATTCTTCTTGCCAGGATATTTTATCACAGCAATAAAAAAATGAAACCAGGAAGCTAGTTGCCTTGGAAACTAGTGGAGCTTTGGTATATGAACTCCACATTCTAAATGAGGTGGGATGTGGTCAGGCATAGAAGGTCCTTACTGGGAAATAACCTCCAGGTTCTGTTCACATAGCATCACTGAGGAAAAAGCCCCTGTCTGTTGTTCTTGCTGATCCTCCCAAAACCAAGACACTTGTTGAAGTTCCTATTATTTTCAAGAAAGAAGCTGGTTGTAAGGATCAGACAAGTTTTGTGGTTTTTTTTTTTCCTTTTGACCTCCCTTGCTCAGGTCTTCACTAGACCATGTTCTTTAAGGGATGACCAGAGAGTTGACTATCCTTAAAACTAGACTGTGCCCCCATGGCCATAGTTAATGAAGAACCTGGCAGAGGAGGCATCTCTGAAGGAGGCTGAAGGCTTACTTAATACCTCTGACAATGGCTCCATCCCACGTGGCCATCTCTAGCCTGGGTCTTAAGGTTGGCTGAGTCATCTTTAAAGAGCCGTGATTCCATGGACACTGTATTCCTGATGGTTTTTGCTCTCTCCCACATGAAGCTGAGGCCTCCTCCTCCTGTGAAGCTTAGAAACAGGACACTGTGAGCTTTAGTGCATTTCTTAATAATATTTATGTCAGCAGGGCTCCAAGCTGAGGTTTTGTGCACTGGCAAGAGAGTAAGACAGTGCTAAACTCTAGATGCTACTGGAAATGCCCAGAGGTTTGTGATTGTGGCCTAAAGATTTTATGTGATTACATGGTAAAGAAAAACAAAGCAAAACAAAACAAGCCAGTCTAATTAGTGGTAAAAACCAAACCAAACACAGTCTGCCCTAGGCTGGGGGCAGCAGGTGCTGCTTGATATCTCTGGTTGGGTAGTTTTCTAGAGAGGTCACATGAGCTCTTGGCAAGGCTCAAGACTTTGTACTTGACCCCTGAGGCCAGATGGGGTGGTTAGGGCCGGTGACAGTTAGTTTTAATCGCCATTTGGACATAACTTATAATTGCATGGGGAAGAGTCTCAATGAGGAATTGTCTTGATTGTCTTAACTGCTGTGGGAAAGCCCAGCCTGAAAGTGGGTGACACCATTCCTGGGTTTGGGATCCTGGACTGAGTAAGAGTAGTGGAAGTTGAGCACTATGCATGCATTCATTTCTCTCTGCTCTTGACTGTAGATGCCACGTGACTGACTGTCAAACTCCCATGCCTATGACTTCTCTGCAGTGGTGGACCATAGTCTGGAATTATGAACACAAACCTTTTCTCTCTTCCAAGGTACTTTTTGACTGGTTATTTCATCACAGGAACAGACACCAAGTAGGACAGAAGTCGACCACTTTAGAGAGCTGAGGCTTCCAGATGGGACCGAGGGGCCAGAGAAGCCACCCCCAGTGGTTACCATGACCACACGTTTATAGTGGTGGCTGCTGATACTGACCTCTGACCTGAGATTGAGATGGAAGAGAACTTCCCAGGAAGATGCATAGGGATCTTGGCAAAGACTATGAAATTCCCAGAGTATTAAGAATGAGAACTGTCCTAATTATCATTAACGATCAACTCGACACAGCCTAGAACCACCTGAAAAAGAGTCTCAGTTGAGTAATTGTCTTTGTCAGATTGGTCTGTGAGGGATTATTGGCCTTCATAATTGAGGTAGGTGGGTCTAGCCCACCATGGGAGGCCTCATTCCCTGGGCAGGTGGTTCCGGGCTGTACAAGGAAGCTACCTAAGTATGAGCCTGACTGAGCCACAGAGCAAGCCAACAAGCACTCTTTCTCCGTGTTCCGGACTACAGGTTTCTGCTCTGACTTTCCTCAACGATGGACTGTGACCTGGAAGTGTTAGCTGAAGCAAGCCCGTTGCTCTCCTAAGCTGCCTTAGATTAGAACGCTTTATCACAGCAGCAGCAGCAGGAGACTAGAACAGGAGCCAGGGAAGGCCTCAGCGGGGAAGGATTCCATCTTTCTCTTTGCCTGACAAAGCCTGGGGAAAGCAGAACCCTGCCGGCGTCAGTCTCCGTGGTTTATGAAAGAGCCTCAGTTTTGTGGCTCTGTGATTTGTGCAACCTAATTGGCTGCTTTTCTTTTAATTGTGAATAAAAAACCTTGCAAATGATTTTCCCCCGGGAGACATTCCCTCATAAGGGAGAATTTAAAACATCCCTTGGGATGTAAAACTGGTTTGTTGTCGTTGTTGTATTTTTTACAAGAATATTAGTTTTCCATTTTCTGTTATAAAACCCTTTTGGATAAGCTCACCAGGACCACATATCTCTCCCAAGGATGTTTAAGTGCTGTTTAATTAGATGAACTGGTAAGCATATATTTTATTGTTCCTAAGGTAACACATGCTGCCCCCACCCTTACTAGCACACTAGCATGCCTTGGTAGGGAGAAGATGCGAAGGGTATCAACCTCTTGACAAATGACCAGGAAGACATAATTTACATAATCGTTTTCACTGTGCTAGAGTCCTGTGAACTAAGATGGGGCTATGTGCATTTGCCTGGTCCAGCTGGCCGATACCCCGAATGCCTGGAGGCAGGGAAAGGGGTATCTTTGGGTCACTGCCTTATTTTCTTTTGTTTACCATAAAATCCTGCTTTGCAATTTCTTACAATTTCTCTGCTTTCCGAGTTAAGAGTGGGCTGCCCACTTCTCATTCCTTTTCTTCACCTTAAAAAAAAAAAAAAAAAGCGGACACAAGCCTAATACATTCTGAAGTGTAGAGAAATATCCTAAAATGAGTTTGAAAAGAAAAGGGGGGAAGTTGAGGAAAAGAGGTCAGGAAACTTTGCTATTTGCAACAACATGGATGAAGGTGGAGGATATCATACCAAGCAAAATAAGCCAGAGACAGAAAGACACACAACACTTACATGAGGAGTCTAAGAGTCACTGTGTGGTATTGGACAGCTACAGGGCTTTCTGTCTGGAGGAGGAGGGCAGAATTAATTAATAAGAAGATATAGTACTGAGTCCTATAAATGTTGTAGTGATTTATTGTACAGCATCAGTCCTTAGTTAATACCACATTGTATATGTATAAATTTGCTGAGAAGGTAGGTCTTATTTTAAATGCTCTTACCATAAAAATGCATGAAGCAGAGATGCTAAATAATGAAAAAGTGTGCAGGAACTCTTTGACGTGATGACATGTGTGTGGCCTCGATTTTGGTGTTGGTATCACAGGTGCTTTGTGTATGATAAGCAAGGATGACTCTCTGTATGTCAGCCATACCTCAAAAAGCGCTTACAAACAAAGAAGAGGCCAGATGGGAACTTCCTAGAAACCACCCTCCAAAACCAGTACTGAGAACTTAGTGTAGCTGGGTGCAACCCAAGGGGCTGGATTAGCAGGGCCAGCGTTGAGAGTTAGGCAGGAGGGAATGTCTCCTTGAAGCTGGGGCTGCTGAGCCACGTCAAGGGACTCTTACTAATGCATGCCCTCCCATGTCTGAGGAAGGGTGTGCCACTCCCAGCCTGCCCTTCCTGACCAAGAGTAGCCTGGGATGAGGTGAAGACTGTGGTGAAGATTGCCCTCTGATTCCCGTAAAGTTGCATGCAGACTCCTTGAGGGCAGCTTCTCTCTGGAAATGAACACTTCCTGCACCTGCCGCTGGGGGCACATCTGTGGAGCACTTCCTCCATCCTGTTCCTCCACCCACTGTCCCCATGCAGCTCAGCTCCCTAAAGCCAAGTGGTTGAAATTGATGAAGGATCCCCTCTCAACCATGTCTTACGGGTTCCTGTGGGGGCACCCCCCGTGCAAGGTGTACCCGGTGTGGCACCTCTCTCTATGCCGCCCTAGTGTCTGCCAAGTCCAAGCTCCTGTTTTGTTACTTGGAAGGCATAAAATGTGGAGAAGTTGGTGTTCCTGGCAGGGCAAATGCGTTCTGACTGAGAAACCAGCTTAGTCAGATAAGGTTTCATTTCCATTGTGATCCAGAGAGAATTTCAGAGATGCAGAATCCTTCCTGCCTGTCTCTTTCTAAACCCGAGCGCATTGTTCTCACCCCTGCTCATGCTAGGAGCTTGCACAGTGAGACGAATCTCTTCCTGCCACCGACAGGAGGTGCCTGTGTAGATCTTGCAGGATGCCTGGAGGGACCTCCCTCTCCTCTTCCATTCCCCTGGAGGAGTGGCACCTCCAGCCTGGGATTCTTTCAGATGAACGTCCCCTTGGCATTGGTTAGAAACATTAGGCAGCAGGGGCTGAAGCTGAGTAATTGCATTTTTTTTTTTTAAAATTAACAGATCTAGTTGATGATTGGTGCTGGAGGAGAAGCTACTGGAAGTTGGAAGCATCTGATGTCCAGCCCACAGCAGCCTTCTTGAGAACTTTAGAACTTTTGATTCTGTTTCGTTTCTTAGCCCTTCACCCTTTCCCCTGGCTTTTCGTTGGTTAGATAAGCATTTCCTTCCTTGGGCTATTTGGAGTCACTGTTAACACATATCAGAGGTGTCTCAGGATCTGCGCTTGTGTGGTGACCTGCACTGTTTTGGACTTGACATGACTAGGGCAAGGGAAATGAAGACACGTGTACTAGAAAGATAGAATGGGGTGGAAACGCAGCAAATTTAGTATATAGTGCTGAAAGAGGAGGCAAGCTTGTGATATACAGCTGAACTAGCTGTATATAATAATAGGCAGGCTAGCCAATCTTAGTAGGAGGTCTCTATAGGGCCACAGTTCTCAATCTGTGGGTGGGTCCTGACCTCACTGGGGGTCTAGTGACTCTTTCACGGGGATCACATATGAGATGTCTTGTACATCAGATATTTGTACTAAAATTCATAACAGTAGCAAAATTATAGTTATAAAGTAGTCTGAAATGATTTTATGGTTGGGGTCACCACAACATGAGAAGCTGTATTAAAGGGTCGCAGCGTTAGGAAGGTTGAGAACCACTGCTCTAGGGAGCAGTCTCAGGTTGCAGTCACCGGAGAGGAGGAAGCTGTGGCTGATATTACATCCTGCAATACTGTTAGCATCCACATTCCCACCAGGAGCAAGCCTTGCCATTACGCTGAGCCTGACCTTGCTGTTCTTATCGGTTTGGGGTAGTGGCGTGTTTGACATGGTCACGCTCATGTCAGTAATACACACTCACTTAGGACTCTTCCCACTCTTATCTTTTGTTTGTAAGTACACATAGGAGCCATGGACAACAACCCACATCCTTCTACAGACATCTCGCTTCTGGAGACATGTCCAGTCATGTCCCTCAACCCCGATCTTGGCTCTACATTACTGACAGTACTTGAAGGATAGACTCAGTATTTCAATGTGTGATGCATTTATGCGTTGCTTTTTGCTGACCCAATGATCTTTGCATATACAACTACCACCAGCTACCTTCTAATTTCCTTACTAAGAACTGGTGCATTGTGGGCACTGTGTTGGATTTAAGAAAATATGTACATTATTGTTTTCAGGCTTGGCTCTCCTAAGTACAGGAACCAGCATTTGGAAGCGCAGGGTAGGTCTTGTGTACTGTTCTGCCGTTCAGCTTCTCCACCCTGATCTTGTCCCAAACATTTACATTCTTGGTCAGATTTTCAGTCCGTGGGTTGCAGGGTGAGCAGGCATCTGGACAGGCGTCAGTTAGGGGTGTAAAGAGTATTGGAATTGCTGGTGTTGACTTAGTGCAGAAGCAGGACTCATGTGATCCAGAGGTGGGCAGAACAGGGAGCTGTCAGAGGTACCCTGGCTTGGATTCACTGATGTTTGATGTGGGGGAATGGGGGTAAGAACGACACACTCAGGATTTGGGCTTGCTGGGGAGGACTGGGCAGCATGTGCAGGTGTGTTGCAGACTAGACAGGAGGCTTAGGGGCCGGCAGGACTTGTGGGCTCAGACAGGTCATGTGTTGCAGCAGGGCTTGTGTTCAGAGGTCGTGAGTAAGAGAGGCCTGACAGCAGAAGCAGACTGTCTCCATGGCTTTTATCATTTTGCCTTCCTTCCTCCCTCTCTCCCTCCCTCCCTCCTTCCCTCCCTCCCTCCCTCCCTCCCTTCTGCCTGCCTTCCTTCCTTCCTTCCTTTCTTCCTTCCTTCCTTCCTTCTTTCCTTCCCTCCCTCCCTTCCCTCCCTCCTTCCTTCCTTCTTTCCTTCCCTTCCTCCCTCTTCCCTCCCTCCCTCCCTCCCTCCCTCCCTCCCTCTCTCCCTCCTTCCTTCCTTCTCCCCTTCCTTCCTCTCCTTCTGCCTTCCTTCCTCCCTCTCTCTCTCCCTCCCTCCCTTCCTTTCTGTTGTATGACTTTTCCTAGGAAGATATGAACAAGTATGAGTTCACCTCAGATAAGTCTCTGACTGACCCAAGACTGAATCCCATCAAGTATAACTTGGTGAATTAGTGCATTTATTGGGGTTGCTTACATGGGTGATAAACCTGGCTAACTCATGCATCTTTATCACTGAAACCCTGCCCCCCATGGGTGATGACTTTAAAAGCTGCTTCCCTGGGGGGCTCGCTGTTCAATTTGCAGGCACCTCCGCTGAAGAGTCTCCTCTCCCCAGTGATTTTTATTGCTTATATAACTTCCACAAGGGGCTTGTGAGCCTTGTAATTTCTTGAGTTTCATGGGTTCCCATCATCCAGTTTTTCTCTAATAGGGAATCTTTGCTTTGGGAGGAAACAGCTATGCACTTCTTGCGTGCAGTTTTCTCCCATTTCACTAAAGGGAAGGCGAGATCATCGGTTTGAGATTTCCTTCTGTTTCACTCTAAGAACTCACTGTTAACAATCTTCCTGTGAACATTGCCTCAGAGGCATTCCACACATCAATATGTTGTGGTTTTGTTTTTATTTGATTAAAAATAGTTTGTGATTTTTCTTGTGATTTCCCCTTTGACTCATGGGTTACTGGAAGTGTGTTGTTTAATTTGGCATTTGGACATTTTTCAGATACATTTCTGTTACTGATTTATACTTTAATTCTATTTGGGTCATAGAATACACCGCATGGTTTTAATTTTCTTATATGTATGAACATTTGTTTTCAGGCTCAATGTGGCCTGTCTTCATGAGTATTTATTTTTAATCTTGAAGGAGTTGTACTCTAAAGCCTATGGGAGGAATGTCTTTTAAAGGCCAATGAGATCAAGTTGGCTGATGGTGGGGTTCAGAGGGTCTGTATCCTCGTTGATGGGAGGTCTGCTTGTGTTTTTGCTTGTTTGAGACAAGGTATTACTCTGTAGCTCAGGCTGCCCTGGAAGGGCTATATAGCTCAAGTTGGCCTCAGAATCCAGGTAGTCCTCCTACCTCTGCTTCCCAGGTATTGGGAGCACAGGTGAGACACTGTATCAGGTATGAGACACTGTATGTGACAGTCTGTGTCTTCCATTACTCAGAGGCCTGCTGACATTCCCAACATGTTCTTTGGGGTGTCTGGTTTTACCTTTCAGTATTTTTCTTTGCTATGTGTATTTGAAGCTCTGGGATATATGTGTAAGCATTCAGGATTGTTGTTTTCTGGGCAAGCTGACCCTCTGTCCACACTGCATCCATCTCCATCCCTGGGGGTTGCTCTCCTTCCCAGTTCTAGTTTTGCCTTTGCATAGCCGCTCTAGTCCTTTGCATTGCTTCCTTTCACAGTGTTTTGCCACTGTTTGCCTTTTCAGCGAATGTACATAATCACCTTTATATTAAACCGGGGTTCTCATAGACTGCATGTGTTTTGGTAAGGTCTTTCATGCAATTTGATTGTCTTTTTATTGTTTTTAGGCCATTTTCTAGACCAAAGAGATGGTTCAATGGCTAAGAGTATACATTGCCCTTGCAGAGGTCCTGTATTCAGTTCCTAGCAATCACATTAGGTGGCTTACAATTGCCTGTAACTCCAGCTCCTCCAGCTCCTCCAGCTCCTCCAGCTCCTCCAGCTCCTCCAGCTCCTCCAGCTCCTCCAGCTCCTCCAGCTCCTCCAGCTCCAGGGGACATTTGTGTTGTGTGTTGCTGTTTTGTTTTATTTTTTTTAAGCTTTCACTCTCTTGACTCTATTACTTTTTTTTCGAGGAGGGGGCTTACAAACCAACTTCCAAATAAATCACATGGAGACTTATTCTTTTTTATAAATTCCTGGCCTTAGCTTGGATTGCTTCTAGCCAGCTTTTCTTAACTTTAATTATTTCATCTACCTTTTGCCTCTGGGCTTTTATCTTTCTCTATTCTATATACCTCTCTTTACTTCTTCTCCGTTACTGGTTGTGTAGCTACACACACAGGGTGCCTGGACCCTGGTGTCCTCCTTTCCTTCTCCTTCTTTTGCTCCTCTGTCTCCTCCCAGGTTTCTCCTCCTGTTTGTTCTCTCTGCCTGCCAGCCCTACCTATCCTTTCTCCTGCTTTGCTATTGGCTGTTCAGCTCTTTATTAGACCAATCAGGTGTTTTAGATCGGCAAAGTAACACAGCTTCACAGAGTTAAACATATGCAACATAAAAGAATGCAACACATTTTTGCATCATTAAAAAAATTGTTCCACAGCGTAAACAAATGCAACACAACTTAAAATGATATTCTACAACACACTTACACTCACATGCACATACATACATACACACAGATACACACTCATACCCATAATTAAAAATATAAAATAATCTTTTAAAAATACCATTTGTATGTGGTATAATTGGTTATCATGCAGAATTTCAATATTTGAATTTCAATTGAAATTGAAATTCAAAATTTCAAATACTGCATTCTATCAGGTGGTTGGATTTAATTCCTTGAAGACTCCTCCTCCATTTCTTCACAAAAATCCCTGCTATCTTTCCTCCCAATTTCTCAGTATACTCTAGACTATGGATTACCCACACTTTGTTGACATGACAGTGTGTGGCCTCTGTCCCTCATTGGATTGCAGATCCTCCAGTCTGGGGGCTTTGCTGTAGTGTCTTCTGGGTCACCAGGGAGATCTACAGAATTTTCCTTCCCAAGGAGCGTGACCTTGTCCCAAATTCCTCACTCAGTGCAGATGCCAAGTGAAAGGCGGGGAAATCATGTGATTTACACATGGGTTCCTGGTACAGCTGCTTTCTGTTCTCGCTAGCCCCAAAGTACCCTGATTAGTTTTCTCATTAAAGTGACAAAATACCTTACCAAAGCAGATTCAGGAAGAGATGGTTTATTTGACTATACCTTAAAAGTTTGAGCATGCTGGCTACCATCAATCACAGGGACGGCCTGAGAAGCTCTAGTTTGGGGGGCAGGAGGAGTGTGAGGGTGCAGGAGAGTCAGGAAGCAGAGAGATAAATGCTGGTGCTCATGGGTTTTCTGTAATGTCTAGTACTGTTCCAGGGATGGACCGGGGCAGCAAGGGATTAAAGAAAAGGCAGACAGATGGACACACGAACCCTAGAAAGCTAGGATCAGTAGTCTGGGCTCTCAGATGGAGAAACTACAGCATCCTGGAAGTGCAGCACACTTATTATACAGATTCGAACAGAGGCTGTGTATTGCATGCCGCTGAATGAGGAGGCTCGGTTGTTACACACAGATCAACAAGGAGGCAGGGCTATGGTCTGCAGCTAGATCAAGGAGGTGGGTTTGGCTAGTCTCTGTGGGAGGCATCTCTGCAGGAGAATAGTCTTTCAATCGCAAATATCCAGGGTGAGAAAGACATGGTGAACATTTACTGCACACACTGTCAATATCCAACTCTGGTTCTAAGGAAGACTGTGCCATCTTCCCCTGAGCCTCTGCCGGGAAGAAGGCTTTGCCGTTTCTCCATGGGTCTGAAGAGACCCTTGGCACGGCCATGCCTGTGTTAACAACATGCGTGCACCCAGGGCTTCGTTCACTCAGGCCTTCTTCTATTCCCTATAGGTTTCTCCTTTTTATTTAGTTAAGGATGCAGCCCTTGGGGTCCTGCAGCCTACATTTAGGGTGGGTCTTCCCTCCTCAGGTGAGTCTCTCTGGAAATGCGCCCATAGACGTACCAGAGCTATGTGTCCTGGGCTATTCTAAATGCAGTCAAGTTGATAGTGAAAACTGGCCGTCATGGTGCTCTAGAGTGTTCAAGTGAAATGTCTGTGTGCTTCCAAGCCTACCTGGCCCTCTGTGGACACTGATGGTCTGCAGAGGGGCTCTTCCACAACCAACTTCCGCCTAACTCCTCCCCTTTCCCACTGACCTCAGTGAAGCCCATCTGTATCAGCTGTAACCTCAGGGTTCTGGCCATGATCTTGACCTTCATGCCTCTCACACAGACGTTCTTTTTGATTTCCTGTCTTGAGTGAAGAAACCATTCTTCTTATAAGAGCTATCCTTGCCATCTTCAGAGCCTCACTAACCCTCTTCCCACCACACAGTGCCGAGTCCTGTTCTTTCATTTGATTTTTTTTCTCCTGTTGTTTTCTCCCCTGTCCGAGACTTTGACTTTTTAATACTAGAGCAAAGGCCCACGCCTGGTATTTCTACCCAATGCAACTTCTTTCTTTCATCCAGGCAAGTCCCCTGCCTTGGAACACTGTCCCCTCTGGTGGACTTGTAGCTTCCTCCTGGTCCTCCCTCTAACTCGCTTTGGATGATGTATTCCTTTTCTGTTGTCCTGGTGAAACACGAGGTAGAAGTGGGGTGAAGCTGTCAATCTTCAAAGCCCTTCCCTTAGTAATGTAGTTTTTCCAGTCCCACCTTTCCTGAAGGTTCCTGTCTTCCCAAACAGTGCCACTAACTAGGCCCACGGGTTCAAATTCATGAGCTGTGGGGACATTCTCATAACAGATGAGGGGTCTGGTTACTCCCCATCCTGCTCTTTCTCTGTCTCCCCTGGTGTTGGAGGACCATCTTCTCAGCACTTACACCCCAATTCCATGTTGCCCCATCTTAGGACAGAAACACTGTATAGCAAGGGTCCCCATCTCTCTATCCTGGTCACCCCAGCACCTGGCTGAAGTAGCTGCTTGGCAGATGTTCATACGAACGCTGTCTTCGTTCTTGGCCTCCACAGTTAGTCTTTATTACAAGTGACAGAAGGGCCAACTTGCACTTCCGTTTCTACCCTGGCTACTGCCCATCTTTCAAATAATAGAGTGAAATCCAAAGTAGGAACCAAGGCAGCTCTGGAGAGAAATCTGTGACCACTCAGACCCCCTCGGCAGATGCCCCATGCAGACTCACACTTGACTCCCAACTTAGACGGAGACTGTAGACTAAGAAATGATGGGAACGGTTATCACGGGCCTCAGCAGGGCTGGCCGCACCTCATGGTGCTGTCTTTAAGTTACTTCACCGCAAACACTTTCTTCCCTCTGCAAATGTGTCTCTGCACCAGCATGGTTGGCTCTGGATTGTTTACCCTTAGTTTTCCAGTTCACGTCAAGTGCTGGGGGAGTCCAGATTCTTCCATGTCCTGAAAGAAAATTGCGCTGTCATGTCGCATTAATGACAGCGGAGCGTTCTGCCTGCGGGCCACTGAGCCCAGCTGCTGGGCTGACCCACGCGCAGGCCATCACTTCCCACTTCCCAAAGTGCTCTTGATTTCTTGATTTGGGCCATTTGTCAGGTTACTGTCATCTGCATCCCTGGGGGAGCTGTCTCTTGGGACAAACAGAGGCTTGCAGGGAATAGGCTGTTTATCTACCGCCGAGAAACATGACTAGCTCAGTACAAAATGTAAGATTGGAATTGAAAATGCGTGAGATTGGAATTGAAAACTGCTCTTTTTGGATGAAGTCCTGTTTTGAGACATGGGCTTCTGGGACACAGTCGAGACGCCTGTTTACTGGGGAGGTGCTTTGAGATGAAGCCTCTCCTGGGGCTTGTTACAGAGATTGAGTGTGGGCATGCAAACTTTGGTCTGTTTGAATATTTAGATTCACGCGTCAATGGAGAATATTAATAATCTAATAATAGTTGTAAAATGGCTAAATGCTGTTAGGTGAAGAGCGTAGCAGAAGAGACTCACCTGCATCGAGTCCTGCAGCGAGGGTGCTCGGCCCAGCTCCTGGAGGGAACGTGTGGTCATTCTTACAGGGAAAGTCCACAGGCAGGTAACGTGTCAAGGTGTATGCACAAATGTGTGTACATTTGTGGCCGGGGAGGATCCTTAAGCCTAGGGTCTAAAACTAATGGTCTCAAGTTTGATCTTCACTGAACATTTGGGAAATCCCAAGGACATGTAACTGTCTTCATTGACCCTCTAAATCTGGTGTGATTTGCCCCTGTGCCAAGGACTTCCACGCTTTGGTTGGTGCAATCCACAGGAGGTTCTGGTTTACAAAGAGGAGGAAGAACATCTTTGACAGCTTCATGGGTGGCTTCTCATTCGGGCCGATGCACCACAGACTGTGAAACACCAAAGGGGAAACGTGGGCTGGCATTTCTCTTGGAAGAAGTTAATCGTCAGAATTCACAGGAGGGCCACGGCTGCTGGGGCTCCTGGCAACAGCAATGGCATCTCTAGGAGATGTGAATCATGAGCCAGCTTTTCACATGCTGCTGAGCCCAGTGAGTCGGCCTCCCAGCTCTCCACCTCTTAGGGAACTGAGGATAACGGCAGCTGAGTGACTGCTGAGAAGAACTGGTTCTCTGGGGAGAGCACTGAGCCCCTCCAGCCGTTTCCAAGCATGAAGCAGCCTCCCCAAGGAGACAGCGACCTAAATGAAAAGAATTAGGCTGCATTAAATGACTCATTAAATGTCTCCTTCATAAAAGCAGAAGTGTAAGCAGGGATGAGGAGCCAAGCGGGAAACAGCTGGAGAGGTGTTGGAGAAACAGAGCCTGAAGGCCTCCATCCTTTTCTGCCAGGTCCTCGTCTCTGTGGAATACTGGCCTGGATAAGCCGGCTGCCTAGCCTGGGAATGTGTGGGGCTTGGCATGTGTTTACCGAGTGGGCTTAAAGGAATGAGGTCATGGCCACCAGGTGACACGTGAATGGCCTGAATACTTCCCCAAACCTCAGCCTGTGAGACAACCTACATCTACCCAGCCAGCCCCTTCTCCCAAGATATCACCTGTTTATTTCCTTCATACAGTCACCGTGGCAAGATCCTTGGTCATTGGTGGCATCTCTCGCCATGCCAAATAAAAGACCTGTGATATGTAAACTTTGGTAAAACCCAGATGATCTGGAGGCCTTCAAAGGACAGATTTGCTTCAGTGCCTGGTTGGAATAGCACCTGAGGCCTGATTGCTCAGCCCCAGGCCCCCACAAGTCCTGCCTAACGTTCTGGCTTCTAATGTTGCATTTTGATAGTTACAGCCGGATTCACCAGAGACATCCGATTTTATTTCCTGGCTTGCAGTAGGGAAAGATCAGGGTGACTGGGGACAAAGTCTGATGGCTAGAAAGAGAAAATTCTTGAATGTCAGGCACTGAATGGACGGAGAAAAGCCTCAGCCAGTAGGGGTGCTGCTGGCTGCAATATCAAAATAGTGTTGACAGTATACCGAAGCCAGCTGAGTCCGCAAAGTGTCCTGAGCTCAGCATGACCTTTGAAAGAAAAGCATTAGCAAGGGTTGTTTACAGAGGCTGCAAACAGGGTGATTAATAGAATGTTCTTGTGTAGTTACGAGGGTGCCCAGGTTCCTCATTCATTTCTGCTCCTCTCTTGGAAGTGTGCAGGTATGCTTGTTTCTGTACAGGGAGGAGAGGAAGCCTGAAGGAAAGAGAGGGGAACCACAGGCTTGGAGAAAGTGGAATGCATGTGAGGCATGCTGAGCTTTCACGTGATCCAGGGGGGACAGAAGTGAGTGCCCTGAATGAGAATTCCTGGAAAGGAGCTATGACTGCTATTGCTGATTAACGCTTTGATGACTGTGGAGGGGATGGGATGACAGGGATCCAGAGGCTAAACGCAGTTATCTTGGGCTACCTTTAGCCCCTGCATAGCCATTTCTCACCCTACTCTGTGTTATACCTCACATTTACACGCATGTGTGCACACATGGTTAGCACAACAGTAGATAGAATAGACCCTATCACAGGTAGCTGATACAAAGAGCGTGCATTTATCTCTGCCTGCCCAGAAAGCTTAACTGGAAGCCCTGGCCGCTGGGAGTGAAACCATCACTGCTACTGGTCACTCAACGTCCTGAACAGTCAACAAACACCTACTAAGGGATAGCTGATAGGCACGCAGCATCTCTGGTCCCAGAGCCATATTTCTTAAGATAGACAGAGTCAGGACTTTGGGTACTTATATGCATGAAAGGGTGTGTGAAAGGGGGCTGCAGCTAGAGATGCGTGCTGCACAGCATGGTTCTGGCCAGCAACTTTTTCAGCTGAGAAGAGATGTTTTTTTAGGTAAGTGAGGCTTTCTTGAGAGAGGGACAGCCTGTGTGTGGCAGGTTCAGAAAGAGAGGGAAGGACAGCCTCACTCTCAGGAGAAATCTGGGCTCTGGTACAAGGCCTGAAGCAGCTGGACTAAGGCTCTGTTTAAAGACAAGATAGCGTCTCCATTTATTGTGAATGAATTGGTCACTCTGTTCTCGAATACTCCATCTCAGAGAGCCTACCAAACCCTCTGCAGAGTTTGTCCCTAGGTAGAGGAAGGGGTTCAGATCAGCTGGGCCATACTCAGCCTGATGCAAGAAGTGCCAGATCTGGATTGCACCCAAATCTGTAATTGCAAGCCCATCATTTTCTCATACTTTCTGCGTGGAATCTTTATACGTTTAGTGTACAGCATAGTGGGAATAATACCTTGATTATTTTGGGGCTATTTAGTATGCATTAATATTTTTTCAGGCTCAAATGTAATTTCTTCTGAAATGATCCAGCGGCCCCATGCAGTTGAGGCCTGCCTGGCCCCTCTTTCCTCAATTACGGAGGCTGTGCATCTGTTTTAAGGCACACTGGCACTTGGCACCCACATGCCGTTCTCTCATTCATCATACCCAACCACTGCCTCTGGACCTGTCTGACTCATGAATCACCAATATTTGGATTCTGAAATATAATATATATATATAATCGTAGGCTAATTATCATGCAGTACTAAAATGCACACTCAGTAGGGGAACGGTCATTATTTCTTTGTCATTATTGTTCTAGACGCTTGCTCCTTCGTGGTTTAGGAAAATGTGATTAAAGCCTTGGTTCTGTGGGGAGAAAGGAGTTGCTGCCTGCCTCAGCCTCCCTACAGCCATGCGTTATAAACTCCTCCATCCTGTTTTCCTGGAAGGGATGACTGGTGATCTGCTTGGTCAGTTTTGTATTCCGTGTCTTTTCTCCGGCTCCTTCTTCAATCCCCACGAACAAGCACTAATGAGAAAGGAAGGGCAGGGAAGAAATGTGGAGCATGGGGAATCCAGCCCACAAACGCCCCACCTGACGGCTGCTGCCTGTGAGCAGAGGCTAGCTCACTGTTAGACAGGGCCTCCACATATAGCCTCACAGCCTCTGAGGAGGCCACCTGCCTCTCTTCAGGCTCCTCTCACCCACGGGGCAGAAACGCTTCCAAGTTCTTCAAAATTAGCTCCCCCAAAACACAGCTTCTCTGCTCAGACCGCCCAGAAACCACCAACCATTGTGCCCTCCACACCTGGAGTCTTAGCCTCGTTACTGCCCCTACTGAAGGATCTTCCCCTTCCACAGTTCCTCTTCTCTTCTTCTCTTCTCTTCTCTTCTCTTCTCTTCTCTTCCCTTCCCTTCCCTTCCCTTCCCTTCCCTTCCCTTCCCTCCCCTCCCCTCCCCTCCCCTCCCCTCCCCTCCCCTCCCCTCCTCTTCTCTCCTCTTCTCTTCTCATATACAAGAGAATACAGGCAACCTTGGCAGGAAGCCATCTGCTTTGGTTTGATTTGAAACTCCTTTGGTGAAGTTAATGTTGGAGGCATCCATTCCCAGGTTTATTTTGGCTCTAGCACCTTTGTGTGTGTGTGTGTGTGTGTGTGTGTGTGTGTGTGTGTGTGTATTTAATTTTAAAAAAAGAAAACAAATTATCTTTCTTCATTTTACAGACCAATCCCAGTTCCCACTCCCTCCCCTCCTCCCATTTCCTCCACCTTCCTACCCCCACATTCACTCCCCAGAGAGGGCAAGGCATGTTGCTCTGAGGAAGGACCAAGACCCTCCCTACTATATCCAGGTTGAGCAAGGCATCTATCCAAAGAGAATGGGTTCCAAAAAGTCAGTATAAGCAGCAGGGACAAATCCTACTGCGACTGCCAGTGGTCCCACAGTCTGCCCCAGCCATACAACTGTCACCCACATTCAGAGGGTCTAGCTTGGTCATATGCTGATTCCTTCCCTGTACAGCTGGAGTTGGTGAGCTCTCATTAGCTCAGGTAAACTGTTTCAGTGCGTGTCCCCATCATGGTCTTGACCTCTCTGCTCATATTCTCACTCCTCCCACTTTTCAAGTGGACTTTGGGAGCTCAGCCCAGTGCTCTGCTGTGGATCTCTGCCTCTGCTTCCATCAGTTGCTGGATGGCGGTTCTGTGATGACATTTAAGGCAGTCATCAATCTGATTAACTACAACAGGGCAAGGCCAGTTCAGGCCCCCTCTCCACTATTGCTTAGGGTCTTAGCTGGGGTCATCCTTATGGATTCCTGGGAATTTCTCTAGTGCCAGGTTTCTTGATAACCCCATAATGACCCCCTCAATCAAAATATCTCTTTCTTTGCTCTTTGTCTTTGTCCTTCCCCCATCTTGACTATCACATTCCCTCAAGTTCTCCTCCAACCTCTAGCACCTTTTAGAATTCATTTATAAAGAGAAACGCAATGTCAAGTTCAGTTGGAACTTGGTCTCTCTGTCTTTTGCAATGGAGCATCCTCTTCACTAAATGGGGACCCTCACTCTTGATTCAGTGGGGATTTAGGTTTCCTCAAAAAAGAGATTTTAAGAATTATGTTTGTAATAACTGAGATGTTTTCAAAGTTTCAGAAATTTGTTCACACTTTCATGAATATCTTCCATTGACTTATGTTCTGTAGTATGCTCTCATAGCAGGATCTGGTTACTCACAGGATTATATGCTTTAAAAAATGGGGAACCCATGAAATGAAAAATTGGCCACTGATATCCCACGGGGACATGGGAGTCCTGATCAGGATCCAGTTTCTGCCTGTAACTACTGTTTTGAGATGACATTTAGCTAAGTGTCTTGGCCCTGACCATGGGGGGAGAGTGCCCACTGTTTAGCACTGAAGGGCCAGAATGTCTTACTATCATAGTCCTCTTGCTTGGCTTATAGCTGACTATGCTGATTTTGTTCAGGATTAGCCTCAGGGTTCTGAGTCTCAAGGGGAGTCAGGAATTGATTGACAATAATACAATAAAATTCTAAGCAAATGTGTTTGATGACAAGAATCAATTACAGATGTCATCAGTGAGTCTTCTTTCCTGCTATCATGTCCCCAGATGATGTGGGAATTCCCTCTGTATGCTGTGATTACCATTAATAAATAAAGAAAGCTGGCTTGAGCCTATAGCAGGGCAGAACAGAGGTAGGTGGGGAAAACTAAACTGAATGCTGGGAGAAAGAAGGCGGAGTCAAGAGTTGCCATGTAGCTGCCAGAGGGGAAAGACACGAACCACCAGCTGGAACTTTACCTGGTAAGCCACAGCCACGTGGCGATACATAGATTAATAGAAATGGGTTAGATTAATATGTAAGAGCTAGCCAATATGAAGCAAGAGTTAATAGGTCAAACAGTATTGCAAATAATATGGCTTCTGTGGGATCATTTTTGGAGTCTTGGTGGCTGAGAAACAAACAAGCGGCCTCCTACAACACCCTGCCTGTACAAGCGGCCCTCACTTCTGCTTTGCTATCACCACCTGAGTGATATCACCTCCTGAGTGTTTCTGTATCTTCTTGTTCCTTCTCGCTTATCTGGCCTTGCTCTGCCCCTAAAGTACCAGATCCCTTGTCTCAGTTTGTTTAGCTGCTGTAATGAAGCACCAGACTGGGCAGCTACTAAGGGACAGGATTTATTTCTTAGTTCTAGAGACTGGAGGTCTGAGATAAGGATGTCACCTGTGTGGTGTTGGTGTGAGCCTTTCCCAGTTGCATGCAGCTGCCTTCTCCTTGTATTGTCTTGTGGGGGAAAGGATGGGGGGGGGTCTCTGGAATTCCTTTAGTCAGTGCACTGATTCCATTTGTGAAGACTTTCCTTCCAAATGACCCCTCCTGATAATGTCACCTTGGGTTTGGAGGACCCTGTGTAAGAGCTTTGGGTCACAAACATGCAGTCCTGCAGCGCTCCCTGTGGCTCTGTGGCCTCATTGCTTTTTTCTTATCTCTCCCGCTTTCTCAAAGGAAGAAACAGCGAGAGTGGCACTGTCTGCTTAGAGGAGGTCAAGAAAGCTTTCTTCTCGAAGGAGCCATCTGTCTGCACAGAGCATCCCCAGTGCATGGGGATTTAAGGCCAACAGGCAGGGCTCCTCATGAACCCTGACCAAAGACCAAGAATTCAGAATCCCAGCTCCATTAAATTGCTTGCTTACTTGCTTGCTGTCAGGTTCATGGCAGGGGTAGGGACTAAGGGAGCTCCAATGGCACCTAGCACACGTGATTGTGCCCAAGGCTGATGTTTATTATAGTGGAAGGGACGGGTGCACAGCCAGATCTCCAGGGACAAAGAAACAGGTGGGAGACTCTGCACACACGAGCTTCCTTATCCTTTCCCCACCTTGAGAAGGGGTTTCGGGAGCTGGTTCTTCCTCCTGCAATGCACATGCTTTAGAGATGGGCCTTTCCCTTATTTTAGGAAGAGTCTCACTCTGTAACCCAGGCTAGCCTGGACCTCACGCAGCCCAGACTAGCCTTTAAGTACGAGCAATTCTGCCTCAGCTTTGCATGAGCTGGGATTACACGTGTGAGCAGCTACATTGAGTTCATGCTGTGGTTTTCACTGGGCCTAGTCCCGTAGGTTCCTCTGCCTGGTGCATGCCAGTGGGTGACAAGCTGGCCACGCTGAATAGTCAATGAAACCTTGTGGAGTCCCATTGTCAGAGTTACAGATCATCCTGAGGTTTGATCCAAACACACTGCCGAAACTACATGTCACCCAAAGCTGAGCATAATCCCTAAATCCCTTAATCAACAGCGGTGATGATCTCCACGTTGACAGGGGTGCAGGTGCTGAGCCACATGACAGCACATGGGCCTGCCCGTCACCTCTCTGGACCTTTCCTGCTTTCATGTATAAAACTGGCCACCGTCAGCATGTTTAATCGCGAGAAAAACAATAAAAGCGCATGACACAATTGATTCAGCATACCCAGGGTTGTTGGAATATTCGGAGTTAGTGGCTGATTGCATATTTTAAGGACAATCACAAATTTAAAATGCATATTTATTTTCTTCCTATGGCCCCTGCCGTGGTCACATTATCCTCCTGTGGTGAATCTGTCAATCACTGTTCACCCTCTCCCATATCAATGATGATAACTGTAGCCCTCAGGCACAGCAGGGCAGGGACAGTGCTTGTGTCCCTGGAGAGCAAAGTGGTAGTTTAGGGCAGTGTGGTGTTGAATGTGAGCTCAAGCCGGCTCTGGCAACTCAGCCATTCCTGAGAGATAGCTCAGAGAGAAGCTGGCAGACTCCAAGGAGAACCTGCCGAACTGACTGAGGCAGGGCAGAAAGGGACCATGTGGCCTTCATGTGCTTCATGTGTATCAGGGCTTTGCTCAAAGCAGCCTCATTATGCAGCTGTCTAACTCGGGGCAGGGGGCTTTTTGTGCACTGACATATTTGCAGTAGATGACATCAAGTTGCCAGCCCAGTTCAGAGGCTCTTTCATGTAGCGACTTGAGTTTTCCCGTGAACGCAATCTCATTTTAACATGGGAAGTTATGGGAGATTTTTTTAAAAAAATATAAGGGTGGTTATAGATGAACCCATGAAAGAAGGGGATAGTACCTTCAAGAGCCATGTGGTGATTTGAAAGAAAGTGACCCCCAAAGGGAATAGCACTATTAGGAGGTGTAGCTTTATTGGAGTAGGTGTGGTCTCGTTGGAGGAAGTGTGTCACTGTGGAGGTGGGCTTTGAGGTTTCATGCATGCTCAAGCCACACCCAGTGAGACAGTTCACTTCCCGTTGCCTTTGGATCAAGATGTAAGGACTCTCAGCTCCAGCACCACGTATGTCTACCTTCAAGCTGCCATGCTTCCGGCTATGATGACAATGGACCGGACCTCTGAACTGGAAGCCTCCACAATGAAATGTTTTCCTTTATAAGAGTTGCCGTGGTCAAGTGTCTCTTCACGGCAATAGAAACCCTAACTACAAACCACACGTCACATCTCAACATGCTGGTGATAATAGGTGATTATAAAGAACTCATCTAAGGATGGGGCAGGAGGAACAGGAGCATGGGACAGAAATCGCCATCTCGTGTCTCAGATTGATGACTCAGCATCTGGAAGGACCTTCCAGGTGGTCGATAACATCTCATCACTGAGTGACAACCCTTCATGGTTCCAAAATACAAGGTCCTTCTCAGTACCATTCAGGCATTTCAAAGTCATCTTTAGTAAGAGCAGCATTAACTGTTAGCTGCTTGAGGATAATGGTGGGCTAAATTGTATCAGTGAATCCATTAACAACTTGAAAGATCAGTTTTCATTATGACTGTCAGCCAGTAAACATCTTTAGATCAGCCTACAGAAAGAATATGAGTGATGGGAACTATTTAATTTATTTCTGGTTAATTTTAAAGCTCTAATTATGGCTATTCTCTGCACTTACAGCAGTCTTTTAAGAGGATGGAAGCATGTCATTTTTGGTGTCTGGTTTGTAGAGAGCGCCCTGATGAGGTTTCTAGGAGGGAAGCATTGTCTGCTCCTGGGAGCTTGTGGGAGAGAAGCTGGGTGGACCGGGCATTCTAACTAACCCAGCTTAGGTAGAGCTTTGGACTGTCAAGTCTCCCAGAGCTCATGGCTGGCATTTGTTCACTATCCCCCACTGCGCCTCCTCTGAGTTTCCGTTAAACCAAGTCAGCATGAGTTGAGGTTGATGGAACAGAGACAGGGTTTGTCCTTGCAGTGACCTGGACCTCAATTCTTACTGTGGGACTTCTAAGCTGTGTGACCCTTAGTGAGTCATAGAACCTCATGGCATTTTCTCTGCAAGAAGCTCAACAGAGGGTGCAGGTGGGTGGTCTAGGTGAAGGGCCCTCAGCCCAAGCCATGCTCCTCAACCTCTCGGAACTGTCCATCAGAGCTCTTGCCTGCTCTATGGGGTTGGGGCGTGGACTGTCTGAGTGGAAGGCGGGAGAGCATGCATACATCACACAACTGTGCAAGTCAGTGGTGGCCAGTTCCTCTTCACTCGTTCAGTTCCCTAACATTTACTGAGTTCCTACAGGACTGAGGAGACGCAAGGATTGCCTTACCTCTCATTGGTTTTTGAAGAGTGTGGATACCATCCCCCAGGCTTCACACCTACTGGACACTTGTGGAATTGGGAGCTAAGTCTCAGGTGACCTTCTGGGCATGAGCTAAAAGTCCCATGATTCTCTGTCTATCTGTTTCTTGCCTGACTGTCTAGTTTGAGGTAAGAAAATGCTTTCTGAGCCTTTGTGCCTGAACAAATTGTGTTCTTGCCTCTCAAGAGTGCAGTATCGCTGATCTTTGCCAGCTTGATCTTCAGTGTTTCTTATAGGCGTGACTCCAAGGTACAGAACAGTGGAGCCCCCACGGACTCATCACAGGTAGAATCCTGCTCTTTCGTGAGCATTGATTGTGATTAATGGAAATGACCACTAGAGCTGATCAGATTGGAACATTTCAGAGAAAGAAGAGTAGATACTGTGCCTGTCCAGAGCACACTGTTAACCCAGAACCTCTTGGCACCAAGGTGTCATAATTTACTTTCTGGGGTACTGGGGATGGGTGGGGATTATCTACATTCTCCAGCTTGCCAGTGCTAGGCTGGCAGCCAAGGCCTCTCCTATTGTAGAACTGCTGTTGTTGACCTTGTAGGCCTGCCAGATGTTTCTGCCTTTAGGCTCAGTTTTTCTTCCCTTGTGGGTTTGCTGAAGCTCCTGTAACTATAAAAAAAACACTGCAGAGAATGTATCAGGATCCCACGGCTCCCCGGAACTGCTGAATCAGCTGGTGATTCTGCCCTTAGGGCCTCCAATGGTGGCACACTTGGAGGACTCAGCCAACCGACAGGACGGGGAGGGCTTTGAAAAGACTCACAGTGTCTCAGAGAAAAATGAAAGCTGCTTTTCGTTGACTGCCAGATACGGGACCTGGCGTCTGCAGGGACCTCATCTGTTAGAAGCCACTGTCTTTGCCTAGGTTGCTTGCATCTTACACAGACTTGTCTCTGCCAATCATCTCTGCCTGCACAGAACCCATGAACCAGAGGCTGAGCTTCAAGTGGAGGTGCAGCCTGCGTGGGGATACAGGCAGTGTCCACTACCAATGCAGTTTCAGCTCCAGATCAGCCTGGATCTGGAACTTATTCGAACATTATTTGAACTTAGCATCTGACTCGTTTGAGGGGGGCATTTGTTTTTGTTTTGAAACAGGAGTTATGTATTTCAGGATAGTCTACTATGTAGCCAAAGATGGTCTCAAACTTCTGATCCTTCTGCCTTTGCATCCCAAGTTCTGGGATTGCAAGTGTGTACCATCAGGCCTGGTTTATGTGGTGCTGGGGGTTGGATGCAGTGCCTCGTTCATGCTTGGAAAACACACTACCAACCGAGTCTCATGGTGGTGGGGATATGTGGCTCGGGCTGCTCACAGTTACTTCCTGCTTCACGAATGGGGTGTGGCGCTGAATTACAGTGTGTGAGCCGCACGGTCAGATGTCAGATGGCCCAGTCTCTGGGAAAACTTGCAGGAGGGTTGGCTGTCAGGTTCTTTTGGTTGCTGGGGATAGGGCAGTTCTAGAACACTGATTCCTGTGGGATAAGGGTTGCTTCCCTAATCCGGATTCCAGGAGCATGAATGACCTGGCCAACTTTAAGCCATAAACACTCAGGTCCAATGAGTGTATCCAGACATTTGACATGGAGCATGGGGCATGGTAAACACATGGACATTTATTAACTACCAGAAGCTAATAAATATAAGCACAGATGCCTTTGAACAAAAGTTTGTCATTTCACTTCCCACCTTTAAGTTCACAGCAAACTCAAGATTGTGACTGAGTATATGTATCTAAGCTTCGGGGGGCTGGGACCATGAGACATATAGTGTCGGGGTCACAGTTCAGCACGTAGCTGGCACGGATGTTGTCTGAAGGGGTGAAAGGTGACTGAGGACTTTGGGTCATTTTGAGAAGGTCATAAGTTTTGACAATCCAGGATGGAAAGGGAGGGGCGAAGAGCGTGAGGCCGTGCAATCTGGACATTGTCTCAGAGACAGACAGAGAGAGCTGCAGCCTGAATTTCTGATGCTGGTTCTAGGGAACCAGGCTCACACTCCTTTGTGCTTGTTCTTACTCCCTTGGCTGTGGTAGGTCTTTATTTTATCATCAGTCATGAGTCATAGCTGATGTGCTTGGTCAATGGAGCCATTGGTTCGTAATGCACCTGTGCATCACTTCGGAGCCCTGCTGGGCAAGGCAGCTGGGGTGGCTACAGAGGAGGTGGTTCTGTGGGAAGCCACATATCAATCCCTAAGTCCCCTGACTCTGGCAGCTGCCCTTGTGGTCTGATTGCTCATAACCCCAGGCCCGGACACACATTCTCCAGAGCTCAGGCTGTGCAAGAAGAAGCCTCTGGAATGCAAGGCTTGGCAGTGGCTGTTTCTTTCCTAAGCGTGAAAAACCTTCAGGAAGTGCAATCTTTTTTTCCCCTAGTAAACATCCAACTGGGTTGCATCTGCTGGATTCTGCAATTCTTCACGTTGAAATTTCTCAACATAGTGACTACTCAGTTTTATCCCTTTCCCAGGAAGGCAAGAAGACCTGAATGTCTATGCGGCTTGCTATGGCTAAGCTGGATATGTAGGCTAAGCTGCACGACTCTAGAGGAAGGAGACAGCAATGGTGCTTCTCACTCCCATGTTGGGATGTGAATAACAGGAAGATGTGCTGATCGAGGCAGCTATGATGGGCTTTTGGATGAGGTAGCCCTGTGTGTGGAGTGAGTTTGGGGTACAGGTTTGACCATATCCATTAGCTCCCTCAGAGGATGGGTATGTCACTTCTGTCCCTGTTAGTTTGATAGAATGTGCAGGCCATCCCTCATACCTCTTTTGCTCCGTCTTCTCTGTGTCCAGAAACTATGGATACTGTTTTCTTACAGTGCCAAGTGGCTGTACAGGTTTGGGGTCAGAAACCAGCCACAGAAGCAGCACAGGCATCCTAGGACAGCCACACAGAAACTTCCAGCTTAACACACTTTGCCTAGCAACTTCCAAAGACTTCGGAGCCAGAAAGCTTAGCGGCCTAGTGAGCTGAGCCTTAATGATGGGCTTCTGGTGGTGGAGTAATGGGCTGGAAAGGCAGGGCTATTTGGACAGCTGCTCTAGGCCCTGCAAGGAAACCCATGCCCTTAGCACATATTTGATTTTCTTTGGCACCACTGCACAGCACTTAGGCGGGCCTTTTCATTCAGCTTTCTTTCAGTCGACTTGCCCATGTTCGCGAAAGGTCATCAAAGAGTTGCTGAGGTGGGAGGTTTGTTCAAAGGGAGCAAGAGATAGTCCCCTTGGGGTAAGGGGCTAGTCATGTGTGGGTGCACTGGTGTAGGCTTAGGTACTCTGCACTCTTCAATATGTAAACCAGATGGGCTATAGGGGAGCAAGTCAGGTATGGCAGTTTGAATGGGAATGTTCCTCATAACTTCTTGTCTTTGAACACCTGGTCCCCAGTTAGAGGCACAGTCTGGGAAGGTTATGAAACCTTAGGAGGTGGAGCCTGCTAGAGGAAATACTCCATTTGGAAGAGAGTGGGCTTTGAAGGTTTATAACCTGACCCTGCTTCTTGTTCTCTCCCTGCTTCCTGTGTGTGGATGAAACTTGATGGGATGCAGGATGCTTCTTCTTCTTCTTCTTCTTCTTCTTCTTCTTCTTCTTCTTCTTCTTCTTCTTCTTCTTCTTCTTCTTCTTCTTCTTCTTCTTCTTCTTCTTCTTCTTTCTCCTCCTCCTCCTACTCCTCCTTCTTCTTCCTCCTCCTCCTCTCTCCTCCTCCTCCTCCTGCTCCTATGGGTTTTATCTGTATAATAGCCTTGACTGTCCTGAAACTTGCTGTGTAGATCAGGCAGCCTCAAACTTCAAGATCTACCTGCTTCTGCCTCCCGAGTGCTAGGATTAAAACAGTGTGGCACCACTGACTGGTGAAAGTCTGCTTCTTGATGGCCAGGTCAGCCTTGTACTTCCGCTGCTGTGCTTGCCCTACTGTCCATGATGGACTCTATTCCCTGTGGAACTGTAAGCCCCAAAAATCCTTTTCTTTCCTGACTTGCTTTTTGTCAGTACATTTTATCATAGCAGCAGAAAGGAGATTAATGCACCAAGTGCATGCCATGGTCTAAGAGGGACTTCTGAGAATCTAGAACCTTCTTTATTGAGTCAAGAAACAGATGAAGAAGATAAGCACTTGTAAGACTAGGGCTATGCCCTCCAGCATACATTTTACAGCTTCTTCTGGAAACATTAGAAAGGTCTGTGGTACAAGATGTGTGTGTGTGGTGTAGGGGTAAAAGACTGGGGTCTTTGGTCTTGTAGGAATGTGGGAGTAGCCATCTCCCCCTTTCAGCCAGGGAAGGTAGTGTTGGATCAGGTCAGAGCTTGGTGGATGTCTCCTGTCCCTGAGTGCACTTGGAACCTGGTGTTTGTAAATATCCTGAGGATATGTGGCCCACATACTTGTGCCAGCTCCTTGTTGGGGAGTTCTCACAGCAGAGGCTGAGTTGAGGGAGGGAATGCAGATGCCTCTTTTTTAGGGCAGAGTGGCCCTCTGACTTTGAATACCATGCCGGCAGCTCCACTGGAGACTCTTGGTCTCAGATTCCTGGCACCGTGGAGTCTCTCTTATTCCCAAGTCTGTATGGAATTGTATTCTGAGCCAGCACTCTGGTATTCTGATCTAGACAATGAGGTCTGCTTCTCAGTATGTCACTATACACAGAACTGATCCCCATCTTACCAGAATCAGGATACATTTTGGGGAAAAGGTAGACTATGGGATTTTCTTAACTATGCTGAGATGGGCTAGGCCTGGCCCATGTTCCCTGGTCATTGAACTGTGGCCAGGCACCATGCTTCCTTTTTGTTCCCCATATGCCATCACTGCAGAGAATGAAAGGCCTTTCCTGCTGTCAGAAGCCCTTTTTCTGTTTGAAATTTCCCTCCATTTTGAGAACATAGATTCTCAGCAAGCATTTAGAATATACTGAATTTCTGTTTTGAATTTTACTAGAAATAATTTTGCTGGGACTGAGTGTGCATAATGCCATGTTCTACATTCATCTACCTGTGATGCCTATGTTTGTATACATCTCACAAACAAGTGAAGGCTGTGGGGTGCTGGCCCTTAGCTAGCTGTCACTCTATCTGTTTATGCCATTGTATGATCACAGGCACTTATTGTCTGAGGGCAGAGGGAGAGGGGAAGACTGATTGGAAAGGTAATAGGTCTTGAGGGGACTCAGAAAGAGATGGGAAAGGGCTTAATAGAGAACTAGAGCCACTCAGGGTAATTCATATGATTGATTGGGACTTTATAGCTTTTGTCTGATGGAAAAGATACACTTTCTGGACTTAACTGTTTTGGGAATAATGATATATACCCACCAAAAACATTCAACAATAAAGATATGACTAATAATGTAGCCTGGCTACTTTCCTTGTTGCTATGACAAAACACCTTGTGCAAGTAACTTTTAAGGACAGAAAGATTTATTTTGGCTCACGGTTTCAGGGGGTCGCAGTCCATCATCAGAGGAAGGAGCAAAGCAGAGCAGTTTGCTCCATTGCAACAAGATATGCAACAGAGGCTTGTCTGTGTGTGCAGAGCAGGGAACAGTGAAAGACAGAAAAAACTAGGACTGGGCTGTACTGCTAAGTTCCACACTTGTCATCTACTTCCACCAGCCAGACTTCACTTCTTAAAGGCTCCACATCCTCTCAAAACAGTGGTGTGAGCTTGGGACTGAGGCCTCAAGAACATGAACCTATGGAGGATATTTCAGATCAAATCTGAAGCAAGCACTGGCTTGCAGGGTATCTGGGAGTTTATGCTGGCTCATCTTATTTTAACTTGACACACACTAGAATTATCTGAAAAGATGGAACTTCAATTAAGAAAATACTTCCATAAAATCTTGCCCTAAGGCATTTTCTTAGTTAATGATTAACGGGGAAGAGCTCAACCCATCGTGGGTGGTGCCATCCCTAGGCTAGTGGTCCTTTTTATAAGAAAACAGATTGAACAAGCCAAGGGAAGCAGGCCAGCAAGCAGCACCCCTTCACAGTCACTGCATCAGCTCCTGTCTCCAGGATCCTGTCCTGTTTGAGTTCCTTTCCTGCCTTTCTTCAATGGTGAACAGCGCTGTGGAAATTAAAGCTGAATGAACTCTTCCCTCCCCAAGTTTCATTGGTCATGGTGTGTCTTAGTGATGGTTTTCTTTCTGTGAAGACACATCATGTCCACAGCAACTCTTATAAATGAAACCATTTAATTGGGCTGACTTAGAGTTCAGAGGTTTTGTCTTTTATCCTCATGGTAGGAAGCACGGTGGTACTCAAGCAGACAGGGTTCTGGAAAGGTACCTGAGAGTTCTGCATCCAAATCAGCAGGCAGCAAGAAGGGACTGAAACACACTAGGCCTGGCTTGAGCTTCTGAGACCTCAAAGTCCACCCTCCAGTGACACACTTCCTCCAACAATATCATGTCTATTCCAATAAGGCTACGCGTCCCAATAGTGTCCGTCCCTATGAGTCTATGGGACCATTTTCATTCAAACTGCCACATGCTGCTGCAACACAGCAAATGTCACTCTAAGATGGGGCACTGGTTAATGCATGGTGAATGCCCTCCAAGGCCTCTCTTTATTCTGCGTGTGGCAGGAGGGTGGCTTGGGGTCTGTCTACTGGCTCAGGTAACTCTACACGGTGATGAAAGTGGGTTATGTGATGTACGCTATGCTGTAAAACGCGATCCAATTTAATTTTGCATGAAGACAACAAAAGCAATACATGCGATGCTTGAGAGACTGCTGAACTTCAGATTAATGGTTCCAATTAAAAGAGATCTTAGTGACATAATGGTGGCTTGGGGCTCTGACAGATAATGATGAGAAATGGTGAGGTCCAAGCCAGTTGGCTTAGATGATGTATTTCCCCTTTCACATCTCACTGACTCTCTCCCAGAGAAGACAATATCAGGAGCCCTGCAGTTTCTTGCTCCTTTCCCATCCTTCAACATCCACCAGTGACTATGGAGACCACATTCACCTTGGAACTTGACTTTCTGTATGTTTCTCTTCCATCCTTGTTTATAGACCCTTCCCTCTCCATGGCTCCTAGGATAAAGGCTCCTCTACTCCTTAGTCCTTCCATTTCCTGGTGCCTGGATTTGTTGCCTATCATTTAACTCCTGGAAGAACTCAGTTACCCTGATCCTAAGCTCTCAGGAGGTGAGAATGCATATCTGTCTCTGGGAAGGCCCATTTCTTCTTCTCCAGGGCCCTGTGGAGTTTCCCCACTGGCTACTTTTGGACATTGCCCTAGATAGTTTTAATTGGCAACTTGATGCAGCCTAGAGTCATGTGAGAGGGAAGCCAGTAAGCAACATTTCTCCATGGTTTCTGCTTTGGATTCCTACTTGGGTACCTTCTCTGACTTCCCTCAATGATGGACTATAACCTGTAAGCAGAAAGAGACCCTTTCTTCCCCTAAGTTGCTTGTGTTTAATAGTTGTTGTTGTTTTATATCACAGCGGCAGAAAGGAATTGAGAACAGGTTTCTTGTACTAAGACATCTCCACTGTCTTCCTCTTGTCTATGCTTCCCTGAGCTTCAACAAGCTTGGAGCTGTAAGTGTGAGGGCAGTAAGACTAGGTCATGGGTACAAAGCAGTTTATTGGGGAACAAACTGCTGGACTGCCTCCCAGGGACAGAGAGCATCAGCTCAGCTGGAAAGGGTTTTAGATGACCAGCAGCAGGTGGATGGGGGTCTTCCAGCTAATGCAGGTTGTTTGGATTAATGGGGGACTAGATACTCTTACACAAGGTGGTTGATTATTAGGGGTGGATAAGGAAGGGAGCACTTTTCCTGATAAACAGAGATACACCTTACAAGATTCCTGAGAAATGCTTGGTTTAGATTTCTGTTTCCCTACTCAGAGTCTTCTGTCAGGACATTGCCATCAGTGTTACATTGTGGGGAGCACTTTGGACCTAACCAAAGTATCTGCTGTTATTGTCTTAAACTTGAATCTCTGAATTAGATTCATCTTCCTCAGAACCTTGTGGGTATGGCTCATCCCCTTCTACAACAATGGTGGAGACAGAGGAGGGCTACCCACCAGATGAGTGTTTCAAGTCTTGAAGAACTTCTTTATTGTCCAGGTAGACAGAGAATTACCTCTCTGTCTTAGTCAGTGTTCTCCTGATGTGAGGAGACACCATGACCACAGCAACTCTTACAAAGGAAAGCATTTAACTGGGGCTGGCTTACAGTTTCAGAGGTTCAGTCCATTATTATGGCAGGGAGAATGGTGTCAAGGAGGCAGACATGGGGCAGAGAAGTAGCTGGGAGTTCCATGTATGGATCCAAAGCAGCAGGAAGAGAGAGACACTAGGCTTCTGAAATCTCGGAATCCATACACAACGACACTCTTCCTCCAACAAGGCTATACCTCCTGATCCTTCTCAAACAGTGCCACTCCCTAATAACCAAGTGGTCAAACATATGAGTCTACGGGGGTCATTCTTCAAACCACCACACCCTCTAAATGAGAAAATGAGTCCTTTCATCAAGGTTTGTCTGGTGGCTGGTTCTCTGTGATGTCCCCAAGAAACCCAGTGTGGTTCTGAGAAACCAGCTTCTAGGCTAGACTACTGCTATTGCTATGTCCTGTTATCTCTCCTTAGTTAATCCTACTTAGTCCCTTAGGCTGCCCATTGGCGACCTCTGCAGTTCCACTTACTAATTCAGTGTTACCCACATGAAGCCTTTCCCTGTGTTTCGACCCACAGTGTAACATACTCTTAATGGTGGTGTTTGTTTCCTGGAGCCTGTGATTTCCATTTTCATCTTATTTTCTTGCTTTATGTCATGCCTTTGGATGATCGCTCCTATTTAATTTCTGTCCCCATTACACACCTCATGGGGAGTGTTCTTCTGCCCCTTGGGACACGTGTTCTTGGTCTGGATTATCTGTCTAGTAAAAGGTCTGCTCTTGCTTGCCTCGCCTCCTTCCCTTCCTCTCTTTATCCCTTTCCTTTCTCTCACCCCAATAGCCGCATTGGCGTCTTATGGGCTTCTTGAACCCAAGACTTATTGGGTTTAGCTGCGCTTTTAGATATGTTGTACTTGCTTGGATCAGATTACCTGAGGATATTAGGTTATAATCAATGATGTCAGCTACAAGACCATGTGGGTCCCTTTTTGAATTGACAATTGGCCTGTTGGAGGGTGAGGAAGGCAACAGGACATGAGACAGCAGTGTCCTAGTCCAGGGAGCTTGTTTCCCAGAACTGTATTAGGTTTCTGTATAAAACCACAGAAAACAAGTCGCTGGAAACCAGTGGCAAGGCCAGGGGCTTCTGCGACCTGGGTCTCTGCCTACTCTGGTGTTTTCTGTAGCTGCTCTCTCCATGGCTCATCCCAGGGCCTTTTTGCATGTGGCCTTGCATTAGACTCAGAGTGTGCTCCAGCGTGGCTATGGAGGAAAGCTGTATTTCTTCTCCTTTGCCTAGAATGCATGTTTTTCTACCTGCCACAGTTATTATAGGCAGGGCTTCTTTGGACTCAAGCCAGGAATTAATCATTTCCAGCTAATTCCCAAATGGGAATCCTAGTGACTTTTGTTTACTCCCTTAGAACAATTCCTATTTAGCCCGAGGCTGAGCTGAAAGAATTTTAAACGTTCTTTGAAAGCTATAAAGAAGGGTTAGGGATGAAATGACCGTTCTACTTTAACTGGAAACATCATTTTTTTTTTTTTAAAAAGGGCCTCGTTAAGGAGAGGGCACCCAGTCCTGCCTGAGAAATGATCCTGCCACCCGCAGAATGTTAATTTCATCAGAGGTGACACTGGCAATGAATTGTAGCCGCTGAACAATTGCTGGGCCAGGTGAAGCACGCGAGGGGGGCTGGCATTACGATTCAGACCCAGGGCACAGAGAATATTAATTTGGTCAGGATCTGTGTGCACCCTGTAAGGAGCTGCTGCTAGGTGGGGGCAGAGGCTACAGATGGAGAGCCAGGGTGGAAGTGTGCCTGCTGCCCAAGCATTATCTAAGGTAAATAACTCCAGGACAGTAAATGCCTCCTGGCTTCTGCTCAGAGAGGCTCTTAGTCCACCACTTTGGCATGGTTAAATTCAATCCAGGAGTCAAAGTGCCTTCTGTTCCTCACCCATGACCTCTGATCATCGGACACTGCTCACAGAGCAGAAGAACATGGAGTTTTTTTTTTTTTTTTTTTGTGTGTGTGTGTGTGTGTGTGTGTGTGTGTGTGTGAGAGAGAGAGAGAGAGAGAGAGAGAGAGAGAGAGAGAGAGAGAAAGAGAGTTTGGAGGAGAATGAGAAGTTAAGTCCTGTGTTTAGGTACAGCCTGCTGGGTTCAGACACAGGTCTTGCTACTGTTTGAGGGGTGGGAAGCACTGAGTGTGGACATTAAGTGACACGCTGTGTATGGGTCCTGGTCATGGACACGGGGAATATACACTCTGTAGTTAGTGACCATGAACAACGCTGTGTATGGGTCCTGGTCATGGACACTGGGAATATACACTCTGTAGTTAATGACCATGGACACTGTTTGTGGAATCTGAGGCACAAGACCCTTGGTTTTCTATCTAGATGTAGGTCTCTTGGCATGCCACCCTTGGTATATAATTGGGTGTAAGTTTCCTTGAAGTTAATATTGGTTGTGACTCAATTGGATGTGGGACTTGGGACAGGATATAGGGGCCTGACCTTCTTTCTGCTCATGGTGGCAGTGAATTCTCCTGCCTCAGGTTCTGATCTGTGATGTCAGAAGCTGCCACCTGTTACCCTCCTTCCTTCTGGGGACTAAACATGTGGGTCTGTGTCCCTGCTGGATTGCACGTGGGACGGAGTCTTGTGGAGTTCCTCTTTCTGTAAATCTGCACACTTTACTGGTAGTCCCATCCTGCAGTCTACTGTCTTGTCTGTGGCTCCTGGCAGCGGTGGGAGATGGGGTGATCCTGAGGAGAAACACAAGGCTATGTCTGCTAGCATAGAAGATGGAAGAAACAGAAAGACAGGTGACAGCTAAGGGCTTGGGCTCCCCCTGGAAAACTCATGACCTCCTCTCATTCACACGTGATGCAGAACTGAGAGTGGTGAGGTTAAGGCACATAAAGCTGTGGTGGGAGGGAAGAAGGGCATTGTAGGAGGACGGCTTGATCCAGATCTTCTCTTTAGAGTTATAAAGAGCAAGGTTAATAGAAGGTGACCCACAGGCACCAGCTTCGTGAAGCACCAGGCATCAGCTTCCAGTGATGCCTCTGGAAGTTCTCTCTGTGTTAACCTTTGAGTTCAGATGCAGACGGTCCTGTCCTTAGGCCTCTGCTGAAGCCAAGATGGGTTAGAGGCCACAGGATGAACCTAATCTAGTTCACAGGGACTTGGGGAGGAGGTAGCTCTGCTGTTTGGAGTCATATCCTTAACCCTCAAGGGTTTAGTGTCAAAACATGCAGCTTATGACAATTACTAATTCATAATTATTGCAAGTTGCGTACATATGGAGCATCAGGTACATTAGACATTGTGTGCAGTTTACTATTTAATTTTCAAGAAGGCATTGCTAGTGAACATTGCCATCTGCATTTGCCGACAGGACCCAGAACTCAGCCTGGCTGATGGCTGGCTTAGCCTTCTGGTTGATGCTAGACCTCCTGGGGTCAACTGGGCCGTCTGATCAGGATAGAGTGTTCAAACTTCTGAATTCTGGCTCTCACATGCTTCACTGGTAACAGAGGGAAGGAAACTGGAGTGCAGACACGGGCGGGGCTGCATCCTTTGTGATGGATGCACAGGGCCGGTCGGGTGGGTTTTCTACTTTCATGCACGTTTGAACATTTCTATAAGAAGCAAAGTTGAGAAATATTACCATATAGATAGAGAAATAAAAGATATGGCCTAGGGATAACAGATAGGGCTTGGCTAGTTTGAATAAAAATCTTTGGACGCTACCATTTTGGGGGTGGAGAAAGAGAGGGCCTGATTTTGGGACTTTGCAGGAAGATAGGGGACCACGATTTCCTCTGGGGTCTCTACTATCTGATTGTGGACAGCACATTTTCTTCATTCAGCACAGAAGCCTGAATTTTGTATGTGTGTATGTATACATGCTACATGGATATGCACTTGTGAGTTTGTTTGCTTTTACATGTCTACATGTATGCACATGTGCATTTATAGCCCATGCATATGCTTGTGTGTATTTGAGTGTCCACATATATTTTACATAGGCACTCACATTTGTGCACATGTAGCATATATGGTATATACAGATGTATTCATATGTACATTCTGGACATTGTATGTATTTGTATTTTGTATGTATGTGCATAGAAAAATAATCGTTCTCTAGTGTTTAGCAAAGAATGAGCCTAGGCCTGATGATGATGTTGCTCACTCCATAGATAGAAGCAGCTAATGGTGAATTACTGGTGTAAACAGAAGTTTCTGGCCCATATTGTCCCATAGCCATTCAGTCTCAAAGAAACACACAGAGGCTTATATTAATTATAAACTGTTTGGCCTGTTGCTCAGGCTTATTACTAACCAGCTCTTACAACTTAACTCATAATTCTTATCTATCTTTAGCCACGTGGCTTGGTACCTTTTCTCAGTGAGGCATTCTCATTTTACTTCCTCTGCATCTGACTGAAGACTGCATCTCCGTCTTTTCTCTCTCCAGAATTCTCCTAGTCTGGTCACCCTGCCTATACTTCCTGCCTGGTTACTGGCCAATCTGTTTTATTAAACCCCTGCGGGTGACAAATCTTTACAGTGCATAGTAGCATTATGTCACAGCAGGGTGGTATTTTTCTGAGAGTACGGAAGCCCTGTGGATAGCGGTTAAGAAAGCCATGGTTGTCTTTCCATTTTACTCCCTCTGCTCGGTGTCTCCTGTAAAGACAGAAAGGAGAAAAGCCAGGGTCAGAGTGGAGTACGGTACAGCTAGTGTTTCTTGCTCATTGCTCTGTGCTTGAACCTGGATGTGGCTTAGGGTCCAGAGTGAACCGGTGTGATGCAATGACTTGGAACGTAGCCTTGCTATGAAAAGGTGAACCTGAACATCCAGAATATGAAGGCTGAGCACATGTGTTCCCCCTACTGCCTAGAAACCTTGCTTCCTGTGTACTGTCTGGGGACATTCTAGAAAAGCTACTACTTCCTCCATGAAGACCAGTGAGAAGGAAAAGTCAGGCAGCCCAGGAGCAACAAAGCAAGTGACTTCAGCTCAGGCAGCCCAGGTCACTGTGCTGTTAGTACCACAAGAGGCACTGGGGCACCCTGGCACTGCCCTCTAGGAAAGTGACACCATCAGGGAGGTAGCTATGAAGGCTGAGCCTTCTAATCCCCCTCTGTTCTAATTTAGGGTCTAGTTCTTTATCTGTCATTGCTCTCAGCCGGAAGGAGAAATGGACATTTAGAGGAGAGTCAGGGCAAATATAGGGCATCTGACTAGGCTGGGTGTGGGGGTCTGTAAATCACACACTGGCAATCCTGAACTGGCTGCCCACAGCCCAGAGAAGACCTGCAGTGTCCCAGGAGTAATACGGGTGCATGGTTCAGAGCCATTCCACCAGGCTCAGAAGAGCAGGCCCGGGGGAGGCCTGGCCTGGTTCTTCTACTGGTGACTCTCACACTGCCCACGTTCTGACCAGACCCTTGTGAGGCAAAGACAGAAACAAAGGCCGACATTCCATCTCGCCTTAGTGTGCTGCTCAGAGCGCACGTAGGTCTGCTCCTGTCACCAGTGATGGATTGGCATTCCGAACCTGAAGGCCTCACAGGGCAGTTTGTGACGACTGCTAACTACCCTCTCAGCTTCTCCTCTCAGTCCACATCCCAGTTTCGGAAGCAAGCTGGGTGGGTTTAGAAGCGAGAAGCAGCCCCTGGTTTTCATCCTGGGAGACCCTACTGATCGCTTGTCAGCTGGGATGGACGTTGGAGTTCCCGCCTGAGTGGGCAGGATGAAGGTTTGCCACCTGCTCAGTCTTGTTCTGCCCCGCCTGCAAATCTGGCAAAGAATGGATCACAAAGGGCAGAGCCTCGGTCTGTCCTGGAATTGCTGAACCCTACACAGTGTTTTGTTGTACGTTGTATGCCAGGCCATCAATGGGGCTCAGAGTCCTGAGTGAACCAGCTGGGTGTGTGGACCTCTGGAGCATTGCCTTCCTGGAAAAGGACAAGTTTGAGCATCTCCCCAGGTGGTTGATTGATTCCAGTCAAGCCTGCGGATGATGCTCGATGCCGTTCAGTTACATAGCCTGTTTGTTACCAAAGAAAGGGAAAAGGATCCTTGACCTGTTTAGTTAAGAAGTGGCCCTTTGAGTCTCAGCTTTCTTTAGGAGCTGGGATGGCATAGAAGGATTTCTGTTTCTGCCTCACCTAACTTCTCCACCCCTGTGGCATGTCTAAATGCCACGACGGCCTCTCCATGCAAGCAAGCATTCATCCTCACAGGTCTCCCCTGGAGTGCCCCGAGATTCAGGTCCAGGAATTACAGCAATCACACGGCACTGTACAATACTTTTTGTGTATTATTGATGGCATTTTGTGGAAGTAAATTACATCACTCCCACAGTTCCTCAAGCCATTGCTGTCAGTCTATTAGCATTTTGTGGCCGGAGGGGACAGCTGGCTGGCTGTCGGAGCTGCGTGAGAGATCCCCACCGGCAAAGCAGCATGCCGAAAGTGCAGAAAATTTAGCTTTCAATAAACATATTAAATCGTCACCGTTTGTTTATGGCGGCGGCTCGCTCAGACTAGAAAGTTATTTTCTTTTCCATTTTGCAGAATGTTTTGAGGTCACCTGCAGATTTCACAGTGTGTTACACAGAGGTGTGACAGAGGAAGATAGAACAGTCACTTACGGTGTCTGGTCAGCAGAACAGAACTAGAGGCTTAGGGCCCAGATCTTGGTCAGCTGCTTCTGCTAGCAGACCCAGGGCTACCTCCACCTTACTTGTTGCTCATTCCAGAAGACCTCGGGGTCCCGGGAGCAGGTTCTGGGCTTGTGGGGAGGGTTGGGTGTTGAAAAGGGACTATATCTTGTGAGCTGGGATGCAGCCAACAGGGACACAGTCGGGGAAGATGCTGGGGTGACATTCTAGATTTGGATTTCTTGAATAGATGGCATGCAGAACAACCAGGTGATGGGGTTTGAGTGTGAAAGGCCAGACTTTGGGGTCCCAGTGGATCTAGTTCAACCATCATTCCAAAGGTTCACGGGAGAAAAGAGCACAGGGAAGGCCTAGAACAGCTTTGCTCAGATGACTGTACTGGAAGGATGAAGATCCTTCTTCAAAGAGCTAATGAGAGCCTCAAGGTGCTACAGAAAGGGGAAGGCAGCAGGGTCAGGGGTTTGCATAGATTGGAGGTTTCCTTGGGGTGTTACATGGATGGGAGGTGCACTGAGGGTTTTCATCGCTGGGTGTTGAATAGGGGTTTTGCACAGCAGAGAGGTTGCATTACTGGCAGTTTCATAGCATGGTGGGTTACATAGCTTGGGGATTTGCACAGCCTGGGTATGGATAGCTGGGGTATGGTATAGCTGGAGGGCAGCATAGCTAAGCAGTTGCATAGCTTGGATGTGGCAGAGCTGAAGGGTTGCTCAGCTGGGGTGTTTCATAGCTGAGAGTTTACATAGCTGGGGGTTTACATACCATGCAGGGTTTTAGGGAGCTTTTACAGCTGGAGGGGGGTGACATGACTTAGGGGGTGACATAGCCGAAGAGTTATATAACCAGGGGTTGCTTAATTGAGGATATTACATAGCACGAGGGACTGCATAGCTGAGGGAGTTGCGTTGCAGAAGTTGAGTGGATAGCCGGCAGCTCAGCAATGTCAGTCGGGCTTGAAACTGATCTGATCCACCCAAGTTTTCTCTCAGGGTGGGTAGGTGATAAGACATCCCCCACCGTCCAGGTGCCTTAACTCTTCTCCCAAGATGTTTAACCATCAGACATATTATACCCAGAATCCAAGTCGGCTGCTAGAGGCCCTGACTCAGGAGAATGATAAGACAGAAAGAGAATGTCCAGTTAATGCCTTCAGGGTTAAGGACTGGAGACTTGTCGTCATAGCTCTGGGGCCCAGAGCAGGATGCCATAGCTGCTGGCAGTGGTCAGACATTGACTATTGCGTCCCTGAAAATCCCAGGACTATCCTAATGACTTGTGCTGGTGTCTTCAGCCTTGAAGTGGGAAGGACCAGCAGCCTTGGAGGAATACTCATTAAATGTGTGCAGAGCTGAGCCAGAATCTGAGCTTGAGTTTAAGGTAGCAAAGGAAGCATGTAGGATGGAGGCAGAGGCTCCAAGCTTCCCCAGTTTTTCCCATCCACCCAGCATCTGAAATGCTAATGCTTTGTGTACAGCACCTCTGAGTCCTCTTTCCAGGGTTTGCCGCAGAAGTGTGGCTCCCACTTGGGCAAGGTGACATGTGGCCTGCCTGGTAGGTTTTGGGAATAGGGAGTGTCAAGAATCTGATGGCCATTCCAGGCTGATGGCCTGTTTATCCTTAGATGCTGTGGGCCACAGTCAGACTGGGGTTCTGTCTGGACTAGGAGAGGATGGAGCATTCCTATTATTATACCGCTTTCTCCACCAGCCACACAGTTCAGGGTTCACACTGCAGGAATCTGGCAAGGGCTTGCTTCCTTCCTTCAGAGGAGATGCCCAGTTCCTGCTCTGTTAATACTTGGTCTAGGCACCCAAGCTACATGGACAATGATGTTCAGGCCTGGATTTGTAAGAGTAACAGTGAGACAGGTGATCAGAACACAGCGACCGGTCCAGTGCCTAAGGCACACCCAGTGATGCTGTCCTGATTTACAAGTGATTGCCCGTTCTTGGGGGAGTTCCAAGTATCTCTGAGAAGTGGTAAGGGGATAAGTCCCATGGAGTGGAAGGAGCAGGGTGAGGGGACACTGAAATCGCTCTAGTAACCATGCATATTGTGGGGAGTGTAGGGAGTGCTGAAGTCTGAGACCCTGGACACTATCTGGTCATCTGTGAGTGCTTGGAGGTCAGGACCCCAGGACATGAAAAACCAAGCCGCAGCTCTTCAGAGGACAGGTTTTTTTTGAACAACCTATGTTTTGATGAGCCTGTGAGTGTTCCGGCATATGCCAACTGGAGCAACTTCCTGATCTTCACCTGCCTCACCCTCCTCCACTTGAGAAGGGAGCGTATGGTTAACACCCCCCACTTGGGTGTGCCTAGATGAATGAGAAGATGTACACATGGGATCCCTGGTGTGCCCTGAATGCTCATGGAACTTTGTCTTTCTGGTAGCCCAAATCACACTGTGATTTGCTCTACTGGAGGAATCAGTTCCTTAGGAAAAGCTAGGGCTTCTGGGAACATACCTTTGTAAATAATCCTGTCTATCTTTGTTTCTGTTGAAGGAGGCCAAGATCAGGGTGTGAACGGAGTTTAGGAACCCAGATACAGGCAACTGCTACAATGTGGCTATCAGACCCTGGATTTTTGCCCTGGTGCCTGGGATCTTCAGTTCAGACAGAGCCATGCATCACTGTTAAAATTCATACACGTAGTTGGGGATGACTGTGGTCAAGAGACTTGGCGGACGCCTAGAATCCTCTGGACCAGCTTGTACAGGTTTAGTTACTGGCTAGCTGGGCACTCTATTGTCTTGTTGATTGGCAGGAGGAAGGTGGATGTGGTGGGACTCTCCCCTTCCTCCTAGAAGCTTTTTACTATATGAAAGGACACACAGCCATCAGCCTCTTTTTCTCATCGAATCAACCATTGGCCTCCATTAATGGTACCCTCAGGATCAAGATGTGTGACAAACTTGGAGAAAGCATGCTATGCTTTATAAGGTGGTGGGAATTGTCAGTGCTGTTTAAAGGACTGGAGCCAAGGCCATGAAAGGACTCTGCCCCTGCGAAGGGCCGCATCAGGAGATGGTTTCACTGTGTGATTAAGTCTGGTCTCTTCCTTGGGAATCCCACTTGAGGCATTTCCCAGGTTGCCTCCTCTCTCAGAAGGGTCTGATCATGGTCAGCAAGGGATGGGGGCATGGGAGGTACTTCCCTATGCTCACAACTACTTCTGGAAGCTGGGTTTGTTTCCAGTATTTGGTAACTTCCTAATCTTGTCCTCAATGATTCCTTTGTGTGTCAGTGGGTGCCTGTGTAGGATCTTGCATTGTGAGGGAATCCAGGAGTTAAACTTACCCTATCTTTCTGTATGTTACTTGTTACATTCTCGGACCAGTGGTTCTGCCAGCCTTCTTGCCTACCCATGAAGGCAGAGATATCAGCGCTTAAAAGAAATCTCTCACTGGCTCAGAACTGAGAGATAGACAGTATTTATTTAGGGGGGAAACTTACAGATCAGGATTCTCTGCTTGAATGATGGATGGAGATTGGATTCAAAACAAGCCCAGTGAGCAAATGGGAACAAGAGGGGCGGATAGAAGAAGGGGTCTGTCACACTTGGGCATCCAGGTAAATAGTCTGTGAGGCCACGCCCCAGTAGGCAGGCAAACCTTCCTGAAGCATACCCATGGGAAGGAGACTCAGTGGAAAGGCCAAATCTTATCCCCCTTCCCCAGCAAGATATTAGGAAATTGAAGCTGGATGGATGGCAGAAGAGGTACAGCCCTCAGAAATGTTTGAGGGGACCTGGTCACCATAGGGTAGAGATTGTGGAATTACTGTGTCTGCACCTCTGTGGCAGACAGAATTCTGGGAAAGTGAAGAAGATTACATCTTCCTTAAGCCCCGTCATTCACCTCCCTGCCATAGACGAAGTGACGAGAATTCTGTAGAGCAGATGTGACCAACGCAGACAGGATTATGAGCTTGGAGTCCTAGTCTGCTCTGCTGCTGTAACTTTGTCCTGTAGACTAGGTAGCTTAATTAAGCAACAGATAATCACGTCTCAGAGTTCTAGAGGCTGGAGGTCTGAGACCAGATGCCAGGGGGTCGGTGCTCTGTGAAGCTCCTTTCCCAGGCTGAAGAGGTCAGCTTCTCACCAAGTCTTCTATGTTCTCAGAGTAATTGCAATTTTCTTTCGTTGTTGTGTCCTCTAATTGTGATATCAGGGTAACACTGGCTTCATAGACTAACGTAGTAGTAGTCTTTCTCTTTATAGTCTATAGAATTGTTTAGTAGCATTGTACATTAACATTGGTTATAGTAACATTTTTTAACAACAATGTATAATGACACCGGTGTATAGTAACACTGTATAGTAACAATGTATAGTAACTTTGGTATTGGGTTCTTAAGGTCTCATAGAGGTTAACAGTGAGCCTGTCCTTTCCCTAACTTTACTTTGGTGGGAGAATCTGTTACTGCCTCAATATCATTGCTCATTATTAACTGCTTAAGTTATGTACCCTTCTAGACTTCATTCTGGTAGGACATAAGGAACTATGGTTTATCTTGTTATTTTTCTAAGACATTGAGGTTGTGTTTGTGGAATCTCTTCTATTTCCAAGGCCATAAGTTACTTATTTGAAATCTCTCTGAGTTTTTAAATGTAGGCACTCATAGCTCTAAATTTCTCCCTTAGAACTAGATTTGGTTAACCCAAAAAGGTTCTGGTAAGTTGTCTTTTCATTTTCATTTGTTTATAGAAATTTTAACACTCCTATCCTGATTTCTTACCAGCCCCCTTATTCAAAACTGTATTGTCAAATTGTGTGCATGTATAGATTCTACAGTGTCTCTGTAACGAATTTCTAATTTTACTTTATTATTATCTGATAAAACACAGAAAATGGTCTTAATGCTTTGTATCTGTGAAGAGTTACTTTACAGCCAGAGTTAGTGGACCATTCCTGTAGGCCCAGTTCCTGAGGAGGCTGAGGTGAGAGGATCTCTGAGTTCACATGTTCTAGGCTATGGTGTAACATGTTGACTAAGTGTCCACACTAAGTTCAGTATCGACAGGATGACCTCCTAGGAACGGGGACGACAGCTTGTGAGAGGAGGGATGAACTGGTCCAGGTCGGAGACAGAGCTAGTCCAACTTCCTGTGCTGAGTGGGAGTGAATAGGCTTTCTCCAGCCTGCGCAACAAAGCAACATCTCTTTGAAATTAAAGTGGGTGTGTTTGTTTTATGGCCTACAATGTGATCTCTTTTAGAGAATTCCGTGGGCTGTGGAGAGAAATGCTTCTTTTGTGGCTCTAGACTGAGTGTTCCTTTAATGTCCATTTGATCTGTGCTGCAGATTGACTCTGAGGTGTCTTGTTGATTTGGGGAGGGCCTGGATGCTATCTATGGATAAACATGGGGATACTGAAGTGATCCTCTGTTATCCTGTCTAGATTCAACTAGACTTAGCTGTCCCTTAGTGCCCAGCGGTGTTTAATGAATTGGCGTGCAGCAAAGTGGGTGCATGCCTATCTATAATCATCGTATCTCCTCAGTGGATTGTTTTTATTAATATAAAGTGACCTGCTTTTTCTCGTCTGATCTTGGTGTATATATAGTCTACTTTGTCAGATATGAATGTGGCTTTTGGATCCTCTGCAGCCCCAGTGGAACTCTGAAACACAGCCTGCTACTACACAGAGAGGACCAAGAGGTGAGTGACCAGCCACCCAGTGGGACACCCCACTTTCTAGGTCCTCCATATGTAGGCAAAACCCCAGGCCCCTCCCCCACCTGCCTTGACTTCTCTAGCCAGCCAGCAGGAAGAGTTTCCTGCAAGTAGGTTGCTCCAATAACCCCAACTCCATCTATCAGTCTCTGCAAGCTACAAGTCTCACCCCACCCCCAAACTCGCCTATCTTCCTGCAACCTCAGTGGAACTCTGAATGTGGCTTTTCCTCTTTGTCTCTATGCCTCGCCCAAGTCCCCTAACCCATGGTTTTAGCAGAGTGTCCACACTAATGAGACTGCTACCTCCCCTGTTCCCTCCACAGATTAGGAAACCGTGTTTTCTGTTCCAGCCTTTGCTCTGCTTTGTTTTTAACGTGTCTTTTTGCCTGACAGATGAAGCCAGCCCTCCGGCACCAACACATTTTCCAGCGCCTAGTCAAGGCGTGGTGCCGTAAAATGTATGCAGTCCAGGGAACTCGGTTGTTTAGTTTTGTCCCTTTGAAATGAGTGTTATGTCAGGCAGGAAATCCAAAGTGGTCAGAGCACACGGAGAAAATTACCCATGAACCCTGAGTGGTGTGCTTGTTGGAGTTCTGGCTCTTGACTTCTACCCGAGGGATTTCCAGTTAGGCCGAGGGAGGGGCAGCACTCAACTGTTTAATGCTCCCTGCTTTTACCCAGGGGAGAGTTTAGCAGCTGCAAGACCCAGGCTGCTTTGTAGCTTGTTTTTCCCATGTAGGAGCCATTAGACTTGCCATCAGCTCCCTGCCAGGATGACAGGCAACAACACTCAGACCTCATTTAATTCTTGACTGGAGCGATGGCCAGGCTGCGGGAAGGACGTGGAGGGAAAGAATTTCTTGAGTTCAGGTAGATTGATATTTGCATCCGGTGAGATTTCTCTTCGGGCTCTCAAAAGAAAATAGAAACAATTAAGTACTAGTCAGGAGAGCTCACAAAAAGCTAAGACTTCTTTTAAAATGTTTCTAGCCCTGAACTCCTATTTAAGGTTGAGCTGTTGGAGGTTTTCTTTCTTTCTTTTTTTTTCACAAGGCCACACTTCTCTTGACAAGAAACAATTTAACTTTTGGGGGGGGGAATACTTTGTATGCAGTGAAGAAGATTGTCGGTACCAAGAACCTTTACAAATACAGCAGAGAGAAGCAGAGGGTGTCCTATGTGTTTTCCATCATGGTTAGGGGTCTGTATGGGTGGTGTGATTTCATGTCACAGAGGACATTGATCCTCCCCAGACCTTAGAGAGTGGGGTCTCATCATCCTAGAGTATGACACCCTCCATCTCAGCAGGCCACCTTCTTCCCCAGGTGACATTCACAGGGTTGTGTGATTGTGTCCACAAGGGGATACAGTTTTCCCTGCTAACATTGCCCCGCCATGCTCTTACATTCATTGTCTGAATGCCTCCCCAAGACTTGGTAGCGCTGGGAGGTAGAGGCAAGATAGTCTAACAGCTGATCACAGACAGACACCTGGAAACATATGTCTTTCCTCCACCAAGCAGCCTCATTCCTCTCTACTACAGCCCTGCTCCCTGAACCCCACAGCACAAAGGGGCCAGAGCTCTTCTCGCTGAAGTGTAGGATGGATAGGGGCTGTCATTTCTTCTGGGGTCTACAGCGGCTTTTGTTATTATTTTCCCATATGTGAGTTGCTAGACTCCCCATTAGCATCCAGGATGTCAAGCTTAGGGCTAACCACTTCCAAACTGCAACAGCTGCTTCTTTGCGCAGATCCCTCCATTCTTTGGGGGTGTCCCTGGGGATGCTCTGTGGTCACAGGAGCTGGGTCAGTTGGCAGGAACCAAAGCCACCAGCCCTCTGTATTTGATTTTCATGTGAAGTTAATTGTGATCATTGCAGCTGGCCTTCCAGCCTGGAAAATGATGAGCAGACATGGCTCTTTGATCAAATTTGGGGAAATCTTTCTGTTGATAGTCTAAGGACCCACTGAAAAGACAGTTTCAGTAGGAATAAAGGGTGGAAACTGGCTGCTCTGCTATCTGCTTTGTGAAGGTGTTTTTTTTTTTTCTTTTCTTGTTGTCATTCTCCTAAACAGGCGTCCGAGTATCTGGCTGATAGTGCTTGCCTGCAGAACTGAAAGCATGCACCTGTTGTCTTAAATCAAGCCTCTTAGCCCTGATCAGGTACCATTTTGGTTTCAGTCAGTCCTTTCATCTTTATCTGAGTTGGGTGATGCAGAAAACAGATGGAGGAGTGACCTTTGCCATAGTGAGCAGGGAGACTGAGGAAGCCTTAGCAAGCAATTTAAACAAAAAGCCCCCAACCCTGAGCTGGATGTGTTTCTAGAATAACTAGGGCATTTGTGCAAAACCAAGCCTCGCTCCAGTTTCCGCAGGCCAGGCCTCAGAAAAAGGTTTGACCATCGGCAGCATGAGAGACGCTGAATGGAAGGGATGGAAGAGCTCGTGGCAAGGACGCACCCTTGAACGCTACTCTTGATCTGGTGCCATGTTTTCTCTATCACAGGGGGCTGAGACTGGCCCTGGAGGCATGGATTGTTGAAGGTAGGCTCCTTGTGTATTATGGCAAGCTGACTCTGCTGGAGAGAGAGGTCAGGACATGGTTGTTGCTTAGCCTGTCTTATGTGGCTATAATAAAATCCCCAAGACTGGAAACTTATCATGAAATCCCCAAGGCTGTACTTAGAACAAATCCCCGAATCTGACCATTTAGAACCAAACATCCTAGATGGGTATTTATAAAATAAATGTGTTTATTTGGCTCATAGTTATGATACTAGATGGTCTAAACAAGGGCCAGAGCCTCCAACTGTTCTACAACACTGCAGAAACATGGGTTGGTGACAGAATCCACCCATCCTTTTCCACAGCATCCTGTGACCTATCTATGGCCTGCTAGCTTCACCTTGCCAAGGCTTCACAATCTCAGCGCCTTACACTAGGAGCCAACTTCCAGGAACATCCAGTTTTGGAGGCTAACCATTTACAGAATGCAGCAGCTGTCTCTCTGCTCAGTTCCCTACATTCTTTAAGGGTGTCCCTGGGAACATTCTGTGGTAACGGGATCTGGAGGAACTGGCAGCATCCAAAGCTGCTGGCTCTCTGTGTTATATGTTCATGTTGTTCCCGCTGTTCATGCTGGTGAAACATTGGACTTCATTTCAGTTTATGATTATTTCAGGCATATTTGTAATGTGAATTATTAGGATGGCTGCCGAAGTGGCTTTAGCTAATGTCATTATCTCTGTCCTCTTCTTTTCTCTTGGTACCAGAATCATCTTGGTTACATGTTGGTTTGGAATTTGGGAGGGCAACGCCAATGCTCTGAGATGGATTCCCACTGTGTATAGCTCCTGGGCAGTGAGGTCTCTATTTAGGATGGAGGAGGCAACACGATGTGTCCTGGAAATCTACCCCACCCCTGTGAGACAGCTGCTGCTGTAGTTGCCAGGGTCAGAAGAGAGAACAGAGGGACACCTGCCACAGGATGCAGTGGGCCTTTTGTTGGCGGGTGCAGGCCTCCTGACTGGACACTGCACAGCTTCCATGCTTGCTCCCATCCATCCTGCTGCTTCTCCTCCCTCTTCCATGGCTCCTGTCTTCCCCTTTGGGTGGCAAGTTAAAGGACAGGCTGTCAAACCCAACCCCAGCAGGCATTATTGCCACTAGTTTTGCATGTCTCCCTGGAGAGGCATCGCAGCAATTAAACCCAGGTAAAGATGGTTTTATTGACCCAAGATAATAACTATCAGACCATTAAGCAATCTTTCTGTAGCATGAAGCTTTGTGTACTCAGGACAGGATTTGCCCTATTAAGTGCATGTTGCTTATCCTTTATAAATTGCTTTCTCTCTCTGTGCTCTGGCTTCTTCCCTCTGACGAGCATCTGAGCTAACGTTTCTTGACCATAGGTCACAGTCTCCTTCTACCTCCCTCCGTTCCTTCCTCTCTCCCCCCCTCCCTCCCAGGCTGGTGGTTTTCCAGAAGCTTGTGGTCAATTCACAGATGATGGCTCACTATCAAGATGTCACCTGTATTAGATTCTAGAGCATTGTTGCCATCATGGCCCTTTCTTGTGTCTTGTTTTTACATGTCCTGTGTGTTTCCCATCCATACGTGGAGAATGAGGGTATGGTGACACAGTGACACTCAAGTCACTTGTCATGCAGACCCTCAGCATCAATACCTGTAGCTATCCCAGCATGGAGAGCACAGTAAGCAATCAACACGTTCCCTTGGGCACTCTGATGCAGGTCAAAGACCCACATTGAGTTTCTACTGGTGTCTGGTAAAGTTGGAGGTGAATCAAGCCACAGCCGGAATGATAACGCCCATGTTCCTGCCTTTGATGGTGGCACACCAGATCAAGTAGCTTGGACCAACCTCTGCCATGGACAACTAGAAGAGCCAGGCAAAGAGTCTGATATTTTTTCCTGAATGCTTTGGAAATCTTCCACGATCTGAGACAGGAGACACAAGATAATATAGTATTAAATCAACCCAAGTCCTGCTTGGTTTGGAGTGATATGATAGATGGATACGATTGGCTACCTAAAATAAGTAAGAAAGCCACATAGGCTCTGAAGGAAGAGGCACCGCCCATATCCTCAAAACAATGTCACTGTTTACTGCTTTTTAGCATAGGCATTTTTATTTCATTAAAAAATAACCACCTGGACATGAGGGGAAACAAGGTATAACAAAAACACAAAATAATAAAATAGAAATACGCTGCGTCTGAAATTAGAGGCATCACGTATGAAATTAGGAGATATCAGGCATGAAATTTTTAATTGCTATGCTTTGTGTAATTACTTGAATAAAACTTTAGATTTAAAAATGACAAAGCAGTGGACGGTATAAGAAAAGCTAGGATGTTGAGCCTGTAGCTGAGAACTGTGACGGAGTGAGCTGCTCAGACGGTGAGTTTGGCAAATTCACCAGAACATTGCCACATGCATCCCTGGGAGAGCTGATGGGAGAAAAAGAGAAACAGAAAAGTGGTTTAGACATTAGAAAGCTCCACAACAAGGGCTGAAACTCAGAAATGTCTCACGGTCAAGCTTCAATAGTTCAAACCCGGCATTGGAAAGAACACTAAAGGACAAGCTCAAAAGTTAGGATAAATACCAAGAAAACCACGCTCACGCAAATTGTCATAAGTCTGCTGAGACTGAAGACAACAGAGAATTCTTTAAAAGGAACAAGACAAAAATCCAGTGATCCCCCACAAGCCCCCTCTTACCTTTAGAGGAACAAGAAAAACAATCGAAGTTCCAATAAAGCAACAGCACTCAAACGAGAAGTGGTATTTAAAGAATTGTAGGGAAACATCTACTAGTTTAGAAGCTCATGTACCACAGTGACGTCTCTCAAGAACAACAGTAAACCCAGTGTGGTGTTGCCTGCCCAGGCTGAGCCCAGCACTCTGGAGGCTGAGGCAGGAGATTCTGAGTCACCCTATGGTTCACTGCAAGATTCCGTCTTTTAAAATATTAGCATAGTCAATAGTCAAAGAAACAAGTTATTATTTATTTTATAGGCAGAGCAATAATGAACTCAGGGATATAGCAGGGAAGGGGAAGAGAGAGGTAAACATGCATCTATGAAAATAACTTGAATTTTAATAAATAGAGATCTTAAACCATAGAGATTCAGTGGCAAGCAAACTGGAGGGTGATCAATGGGGTGAATGCATTTCAGGAGGAGGCAACTGCACTACGTGTGTTGGGGAAAAAACTCTGAGTTAGAAAAGCCCCCCCACACACAAACCCTAAGGAACCATCTCAAAGCCTGAGGAATGGAAAGTCAGGAGTAGTTCTGATAAAGATACCAATTAATAAAATAGGAAACAAATGTACAAGGCAAAGTTGAGTCTGGAAAGAGTCTTTGAAAACTGAGACCCTCAGTGTCATTAAGCAAATATCAGGACTGCAGACAGGCAGAGGCGTCCTTTGACACAGATCGACCACTTTTCAAGATCACAAGGGACAAGGGCTTGGAATAATTTGGTGGGAATCAATTAGAGTATATAATGGAAATATTAAGAAACTTGGACACACAAGCTTAAAACCTGTGCCAAGGAAAGAAAAGAAAATCTGAGTATTTGCATCAGAATTAAATATTCTAACCTTATATATATACTTAAAGTTTTCTACACAAAGAATACACTCTGCACGTCTCAAGTTGATGTTCTCAGCAGCCTACTCTGTCAAGCTGTCATGGAAGACGTCACCTCGGTGCTGTATAGAGATCAGCTAGGGAGTAAGACAAGGTGATATCCTTGAAAGAAAAGCTGATTTTGGTATTGTCTAGCCACAGAAACAAAACAAATGGTAATCCAACTGTTGAGTTAACCCTGAAAAACAAAATTAAAAACCTTCAAGTCTTATCCATTCAAGTCAAGATTTAGAGATCGGACTATAATTAAGTTCTGCATGGAAGACCACTGAGATGGTGAAGTACAAACCATAGGGTGAGGCCAGGCATCTGTAAGAATGGTTATCGTGAGAGGGAGATGCTCCACCTCTGCTGCAAAAACCTGCTATGGTGCAGAGATGCAGCTGATTTGTCACCCTCGGTTGACAGACACAGTTTTGTTTTTGTTTGTTTGTTTGTTTGTTTTTTGCATCTTGTTGAACTGGGCAAGAGTCTATTTCTGCTAAACAATTCAAGGAGGTCCAGGGTTCAAGTTCTAGGCCTACCTTTCTGTCTGCACCCCCTAGAGTCTCACCTGCCTCTATATCTGAAGATATTCAGAAAGATGATGCAGGAGTATGACTGCCATTTGTCTTCCGGGAAAGGGCATGTCACAGATGCCAGAGGGTCATCATGACAAGTCCCCCCACATGTGTGTCCACATGCAAAAGCTGAAGGTTAATGTCTAGTGTCTTCCTCCACTCCTCTCCACTTTCTAATTTGGAAATAGGCCTCATACAGAATACGGAGCCCATGACTGACTAGCAAGCCTCTGGGATTGGGATTTCCCTGCACCCATCCCCCCAGCGCTAGAATTACAGACATGAACTGCCTGACCGACTTTCACGTGGTGGCTGGGGGGATCTGAACTTAGGTCCTCACGTTTGCACAGCATGTACTTTGTACACTGTGCCATCTCCCCATTTCTCTTCTTCCTTTTATAGACGATCAAATTAACCTTTATCCTCCACCATCCAGCCTGGGGAGGGGCAATGAGCTCCACGTCTTGTCCACTGTAATGCTGTTGTGACGATCTTCATGCGTGACCTCACCACCGATGCTCATACAGGGCTGAGTGTCATGCCTGAACCCAGGTGTGCATACCTGGTGTGTGATTTTGATGCACACTTGTGTTTATTTCAGTTGAAGGGTCTTGCCGTTCTCCCGAGAGCTCCCCTGTGTCCTCCGAGAGTCTGAAATCCCATGGCATTCTGACTGTGACATATAAACACGGCTTCTTGGTGCCAGATCTGGGCCATAATCTCTAAAACTCATCATTGGCCGTAGTACAGGGTGAAAAGCTGTGCTCAAGGAGTAGATGCTGTAAGCCTCCAAGAAATAGCGGTAGGCAAAGGAAGGGTTCAGAAGAGGACAGGAAGGCTAATGGGCAGGAAACAAGTCGTAAAGTGTGTGATCCCCAAAGACACTTGGGCGTCGGTCAGTATAAACAGGGATGGGACCTTGGTGAGTCTGGGAGCGCTGTTGGCTGTACCATGGGGTCGTCAATGTAGACGGGAATGGCAGCATTGAAGGACTGAGAGCTCTGTATGTCTGGGGTCTCACACATGGGAAATAACAGGATGGGAGGGCAGTCGGAGCATGCTATAGGTGCCCTGCAAGACAATTCGTGTCCTTTTAGCTCTGGTTCATGTGCATGAACTGGCTAAAACATGCTTTCTTTTCTGGTAACAGGTTGGACTTTGAGGAAGAATGTTACTGAGTAACTGGATAGTGAGGTAATACTGACTACATACGTGTGACACGTATGGCAGTTCTTAAGAAAAGAGAAACAGAAGCAAGACAACCAATAAATGTATGGAACTGGAGCAATCAGCAAAGTGCTGGGGCTCCCTTAGCACCAGCTCAGGGGTTCATGTCTGTACAGAAGCTAGAAGAATGGAGGGGGATAGTGCTGGGTCTGTGTGCTGGTCAGGTTTTTAGAAATTTGACACAGACTAGAGTAATTTTGGTAGAGGGGCCCTGAGTTGAGGTGATCCTTTCATAAGATTGGCCTGCAGATTTGTGAGACCTTCTTGACTAAAGAGCATGGACCCAGGCCACTGAGGGCAGTGCCACCTCTGGGCAGGTGATTCTGGGTTGTGTAAGAGAAGAGGCCGAGCGAGCCATGGGAAGCAAGATAGGAAATAGTTCTTCTATGGGCTCTGCTTCAGTTTCTGAATCCATGTTCCTGCTTGAGTTCCTGTCCTGACATCCCTCCATAAGGACTGTGATGTGGGATTGTAAACCAAATAAGCCATTCCCTCCCCAAATTGTTTTTGTTCGTGGTCTCTGTCACAGCAATAGAAGCAACTAGGACAGTCTGGAATGGGCCGAAGGATGCAGCTGGGAAAGGGGATGATTGTGCGAGAAATGTTACATGATCATGTATATATGGTAGCGAAGACCCATTCCTAACATGTACATATATGCTCATTGGGTGTGAGTTCGACTTCTGGAGAGGATGGAGGTTTGGGAGGGACAGGGAGTGGGATGGGGGTAGAAGGCTTTCAAAAAGGGGAACCTCAGATACTACCTGGGAAAGAAAGAAGAAAGTACATGTATTTCATCTTTCACCCTGGCTCTAAACCACACAGGAGAGGGACCACAACCTGTAGGGTAGAAGGTCCAAGCCCACTTCTGAGTTTAAAAACCTATCAAAACTCACTAATCCCTGAGTCCCCCAAACCCAACAATCCCTGAGCATGAAATCCCACCAATCCTTGGGCTTAGCTTGGAATCCCACCAATCTCTACGCTGGAAATATCCACCCTGGAAAACCCCTCCTCCTCTATATAAGCCGGTCTCCTGTTGATTTCCCTGCTGTTTCTCGCCTGAACAGGGGCAGCCACCTTCTTGTGTCTCTCCCAATAAGTCTCTTGGGTGAGGTTTGTCGTGCAGTGTGACTTTATGGGATTCCTTGTCTCTAGACTGCCAGGATACCTCTCTCTGAAGAGCTGTAACACCTGCATTGGGGAAACCTCCCCCTCAAACCTGTAATGCTTCTATTAGGGAGACCTCCTTAAGAGCTACAATACCTCCATTGGGGAAGCCTTTCTCTTCAGAGCTGTAATTCCATCAGGGAAACCTTCCCCTGAGAGCTGTAACAGTTCTACAACCCAGACACTAAGGAGCCCAGGCTCATAGTCCTGACAGGAAAACATGAAGATCCATTAAACTTTTAGCAACTAGCCCTGGTAGAATAGTAATTGATATACATTTTATTCACATTATAAAATATGGAGGCTAGATCCTACAACCTGTATCTGACAATGTCAAAAAACACTTCCACAACACGAAAGGATGGGACAGTGATGTTCCCTGTGTCTCCTGCCACTCAGCGTTGAGCTGGAGGTGCAAATCCTTAGTCATTGTTAGACATAAGCAAATTAGTAAGAGCACTTTAATGTTATCATGAAATTAATGCGCGCTAACACTACACCACAACGATGTTTCTGACTTAGCTGGTGGACAGGCGTTTCCGCATGAGGCCTCCGAGTGTGCTTCCTCTCACGCTGCTGGTGAGAATGCAAATTGCTGCCACTGTCTTGAAGGCAATTCAGCAACAGTTAGAAAAGTGACATTTCTATTCCCGTTTGGGCATGGCCATGTCATTTCATCATTTACTCCAATGCTAGGCTTTCAGAGGTAAACATACCAAGTTGTGATTATAGTACTGTTTGGAATAGCAAAGCACCAGGGACCTGGAATCCACCTGTACCCGTTGTTCACCCGGTGTGGCAGGCCCACCGAGAAATGGGACCTTGGCAGTTGAAAAGAGTATGGAGGACAGCCAAGGGCAGAAAAGGGGGAGCCTGGGGATGCATTATGAAGTAGAAAACTGGAAGAATGCTGAAGAATGCACCAACCATGCTGTTGTCGTTGTAAGCGGGAAATAAAATGCATGTGCATTTGTCCATCTGTGGGAAAATCTCCAAGTGAGAAGCCCACATATGGGAAAATGACAAACAAGAAGCTGGGGGCATCAGAGCTATGGTTCCCAGATGTGCTGAGAGAGGGAGAGATAGAGATAGATAGATAGATAGATAGATAGATAGATAGATAGATAGATAGATAGAAAGCTCCCTCACCAATATCGCTTACGTTTGAGACTGTAAAAGTTGATGATATTTTTGCTACTTCAGAAAAAGAAACCAAAATATTACCAAGGAAGGCTGGGATGGAACCCAGACTGGAACGCAAGAATGAAGTGAAGAAGGCCGCTCGTTTGCTGGGGTGAATAACATTGTAAGCTAGAGAGAGAGGAGCTGGCGGAGAAGCCACTCAGGTATCTTCCAAACACAGTGTTTGGACTCCTCAGACGAAAGACAAAAACTTAACATACTTCCCAACTCTAGGTAGCAGACATCAGCCTGGAGTCTTGTCTCCACGGAAGTGAGTGAAAGTCAGCTTGAAACTTATTTTCCTTTTGATATTTGTTCTATGATGACATACTTTCAGTTTTAAATGAGTTTTTTTTTATGTCAAACAAAAGGTTAACTCCATCAAATAGGGAACTTGGGAAACATCCATCCTGAACTGATGGGGGAAACCCTGGTGAGGTAGCCAGCTGGGGTTCCCGACTGGAAGTCCCAGTCCCTGCAGAGTGTCTCCTCCAGCAAGGGTTCCGAGTAAAAGAACAAATCACAGCAGAAAGGTAACATCATTGGAGATGCACAAATATCTAGTGGAAATAACTGGCAAACCTGACGGAAGTGCGGAGGTTGCTCCCCCCTCCACTCCCACTGCGGCCCTTATGTTGTACCCTGTGATAAATAATAGTAACTTCAGCCGGAAGCAGTTCACCTCCATTTGTTTCCAAGGACATGGTAACTGCTTTCACTCCTGGGCTGTTTTGCTATCCTTCCCTTTTGCTATTACGGAGTCAGGGACCAGTCCATACCCTCCCCCGACAAAGGGTTTTAGATCTCTGAAATGAGCACACTGGAGTCTGGGAGAGGAGAACCCTCCTTGTTCCCAAAGTCCTCTTCAAGAAGTTTAAAGAACACAAGACAATTTGTCTATTTAAAGTAGAGTACAGTGTCTTAGGGTTGAGCCTGTCTGTAAGAATGCTGTAGACCAAAGAAGCAACTGACAGAGGATGGGGAGCATTTGACAGGGAGTTTGGGATTGATGGAGGAATGCGATGCTAGGTGTAGCTTTGACTTTATGACTAGACCATCTTCTTGTCCTTTAAGATTTATGGCTGATTGGTGTAGGAAGTCCTTCTGTATTTGTGTTCCTTTCATCAGTTAATAAAGAAACTGCTTTGGCCTGGTGATAGGGCAGACCTTACATAGGTGGGAAGACAAAACTGAATTCTGGGAGGAAGAAACAGAGTCGCAAAAAGAGAGAGCCGCCATGAAGCTGCCAGGTCAAACATGCTGAATCTTTCCCGGTAAGCCACGACCTCGTGGTGACATACAGATTATTAGAAATGGGTTGAATCAAGATGTGAGAGTTAGCCAATAAGAGACTAGAGCTTATGGGCCAAGCAATAATTTAATTAATACAACTTCTCTGTGGTTATTTCAGGGGTTAAGCTAGCCAGGTGGCGGGATGCGGCCCGCTCTCCCTCATTCTACAGTTGATGTGTGTGCAGCCCCTGGCTGGATGGCTATAGAAGGGGGCCCCTTCTGGCTGCATTTCAATAGATGGCACTGGCCTTTGTACTCCATGGTCTCTGGTGACTGTTAGGGTTCTAGAGAAGTCCCACAAAAGACCACCCTCCATGCATGCCACCGGGAATAGCATTTATTCTCTCGAGAGGAAGAGTGTCAGCATGCCGGGGCCACACATCTGACACAAAGGAAAAAGTGGCGACCTGAGAACAGCATGCAGGCTCCTTTTAAACACAGCTAGGGAGAGTTTCGGGGACAGTTAGGTCATCTCAAGCACAATTGGTTAAGCAAGAGGCAGTTAGATCAGCCTGTGTGGACAAGTCCCAGGTCCTGTCCCGATCTGCTCATTGTCTCCAGGTACTTTGGGGGCTGGCTCAGGAATGGTACCTGTTCTCCCCTCATCTCGGCGTCGGAGGTGTTGAACATTGATTATCCATTGTTCCTGGTTCTTTCAGAGACTGCTTGCTCAGTCTCAGGAAACTGAAACTGAGGCCTGATCTCTGATAGAAGATGGAGCAGCCTGTTAAGGTGTCTGCTCGGCTCCTGTTATGGTGTCTGCTCAGCTCTCTAAGTGAATATGTATCTTTGTGATGGTCCAAGGACGGGGGCTCCTACGGTTCGAATCCTGGATCCCTGTCTCCACTGATAGTAGCCACATTTCCCTGTCTATTGTGTGCATCTTGGGTTTGGGCCTGGCAAGTTGTGGGGCATGCATGGAGCTCCTAGTACACACAGCTCTCACTAAAGTTCTTAACGTGTAGGTTCTTTTACCTCCGTAATTGGTTGAAAGCCTGGGTGTTCCGGTGTCATTCAATAGCTAAGGCAAGCACTGGAGATGCAGGTGGGAAAACGAGCTCTGAGCTGCTGGGAAAGATTGTATTGGTTTCTTGTGTGCTCTACTGTGCCTTACAACTGAACAAACCCTTCCTAGGACTAGGTAAACCTAGCAGTCATGTTTGTGGAGGTCAGAGATTGCGTCTCAAGTTGATTGTGTTTTTGAAGGGCAAAGCTCTATTTTCCTCCAGGGCATCAATCTTTCGCCATGCTAAATGAGAAGGTAAATTTGAGTTGAAGCCTGGTGATAGCCTGACATTCTCACCCGGCAGCTGACAAGTCAATTGTGTTTGTGTCTGGGCCTCATCATGGACTCAGGACAGGGAGATTTGAGCCAGGCAGAGGGTGGAAACTGGTCCTGGGTGGTGATGTTGAGGGATGGTGGAAATGAGGGCTGGTTGGTTGGTTGGCCTTTCCAACTTCAGTTTCAGAGGTGAGGGGGCTCCACCTCATTGGGTGAAGACACAAGGGTCTGTCTTCTCTCTTCTGAGAGCAGCCCTGTGGGGTTGCCTATACCCAAATACCAGTCAGACATCTCGAATCTCAAAGACATTATCCCAAAGATGTAATACCATTTACATCTTTAGGAACTTTAATCCTTTTGGGAAAAAATGAGCAGGCTAGCCTTTAATCCTAGCACTTGGAGACAGAGGCAGATGGTTCTCTGTAAATTTGAGATTATTCTGGTCTACATAGGAGACCCTGTCCCCTCCTCCATGAACTATTATAGATCAGACAAAACTGTTTTATTTTTCTTAGATAAAAACAACCCTATTTTGTATACAATTTAGATTCCCATTTGTATCTTATAACAGCCTATCAAGAGCAGTTCATAACAGTATTGAATAGCTTCAAAACATTACTTTTAAAAACATTTAGTATTTTTGAAGGCATCAGTTTAACAACTTTATTGAGGTGTAACTGATTTATGATAAATTCACGTATTTAAGATGTACAGGCTGATAAGTTTTGACATGTGTACACACCCGTGAAGGCATCGCCACCATTGTGTTGACAAAGGTATCCATCACTCCCAAAGCTCCTCATTACTTGAAGATTCCTTCATGCTGCTGAATTATTGGTAGTTCATGTCGTTGTATTGACAAGTAGTACCCCACGGTATCAATATATCCACTGAACAGCTGAGGGGTAGCGGCCTTGTTTTCAGTTTGGAGCTTTTGTAAGTATTATTCACATGACATCTGCACAAAATATTTGCGTGGATATACTTTTTTGGCATGAAAGCAAAAGAAACCATTTCCTGTTGTTGAAAATATTTATGAGTGGAGTGTATCCTGTACTTTGTGTATTTTAAGAAGTTGACCAATTGCTTTTCAAAGTAGTTGTGTTATGTAAATGTGTGCATGTGCACGCCCATATGTCTTCCCCCATAGCCATTAACTGTCAATAGCTCCTGAGCTAAGGGAGGGGCCTTGTGAGTCTCTTCCCTAACCACACTGGAATGCTGACTGGCTTGAATGTGTGTGTGTCTTGTAACGTAACCCCAGCCTCTATGTGTAGCTGGATGCTATTTTCTGTCCTGCCCAGTACCACTGGACCACTTTCTCTCCAGCCTGCTGGTCCCCCTCAGCTACTTCTCTGGGAGCTACCTGGAATCTTTACTCGACTCCGCCTTCTTTCTCCCTGTCTTTACTTTGGCTTTCCCATCTAGCTATATTCATCAACCAATAAAAGCAATATGTATTCAGGCACAGGACATCCCACATCAGCCACAAGCTCATGAGTGCTGTGAGCACAATGGCCATGTTGCATCTAGAAGAAAAAGATTCATAACACCCCTTCCCATTTTCTGGTTCATGTGTTCTTTCTGTTCCTTTCTCTGTGATGTCCCCTGAGCCTTGTGTGGGGGATAGCCCATGTAGGACTGAGAGCTCACAGTCACTTATTCTTGGTCCTTTGACCAGTTCTGAGTTTCTGCATTAACTTCTGATCACCACAGAAAGAAGCTTTTCTGACCAAGGTTGAGATCATCACTAATCTTGAGGTAGAAGAATAAATATATAGAAGGCATTTGACAGCATGGACATTTAGCAAAACAGCATCAGTAGATTCCCCCACAGGGTCTGTGACTTTCCCAGCTATGGGCTTTTGATGAGGGTTACAATACCTGGCATGAATCTCCTCCTTTGGAGTCGGCCTAAATCCGGAGAAAGCAGTTGGTTTCCTAACCAACAGTCATGCCATTATTGCAGCAGAGGGCACATCGTACCTGACAGGCTGATATTATAGCATGAGTGATTCATCACTGTTGTCTTTTTCTCCCACGGCAGCCTGCAGGATACCTTTTGGAGGTAGTTTTCAGGCCACTTCCAGATTGATTTCTATGCCTGACAACCAATGTGTGTGGTGTCTTCAGCAACAGGGTCTTATCATTAAACGATGGTGGGCAGCCATGAGCCTTGACAAGGCTTGCATTGTTTTGTGGGCCTCTGGGGCCTCCCTGACTAATAACCCATAGGAAGGTATCCCAACACCTGACATTGATGTTTTCCTTCATCAATGCATGTCTTCTGGGAACAGCATCGCCTGCTCAGGTAGGTGGATCCCTGTGTAAAATACTTTCAAAAATTATTTTTTTAAATTTATGTTTTTTAATTATGTGCTTAGATGAGGGTTTTTCAAATCCTTTTACTTTTGGTTAACCTCCACTCTAACACATTCCTCTTCTCTATCTCCTGCTCCAACTCCACTCTCATTGAACTTGTAACTTCAAAAATCTCTCCTTACTGTCATGCATTTTACTCCTGTGTTGTCCATTTCATAGACAATTTTGCAGATTTATCTAGAAATGTGCTATTGCCAGTGTTCTTTGCTCCCTTTGCTGGATCTGCGTGTCTGTCACCAGTTTTTTTTGCTTGGAGACTCCCCTCTGCATTTCTTACCCAATAGGTATGCTGGTGAGGATGAACACCGTTAGGCTGGGGGTGCGGATAAGTCCTTTCAGTGTTCTGGATGCAAGTATTTACCGTGCCTTTGATTTTGAGAATATTTTACTTGAGTCTGGAAATCATGTTTGGCAACTTCATTTTCCCGTTTCTGCTCCCTTAGATGTTGCCTTGCAGCTTCTCTCCTGCATTGTTGTTGATGAGAAACTTGTTCTCTCTATACTATTTCCCTTTCTTCCTGCTCCTAGGGCACACTCTTCATCACTTGTTTTGAGTCACTTGATCCTCTTGTTTTTTGGTTGTTGTTTGCTTGCTTATGTTTGTAGTCAGAAGTTTCTGTCTGCCCAGTCCCACAGTCATTCAGTCCCAAACAAACACACAGAGGCTTTTATTAGCTATAAACGGTTTGGTCTATTGCTCTGGCTTATTACTGACTAGTTCTTACCACTTAAATTAACCTATTATTCTTGTCTATGTTTAAGCACGTGGCTTGGTACCTTTCCTAATGACGCATTCTCATCTTGCTTCCTCTGTGTCTGGATTATGACTGTATCTCTGCCTTTCCTCTTCCCAGAATTCTCCTAGTCTGGTTTTCCTGCCTATACTTCCTGCCTGGCTACTGGTCAATCAACATTTTATTAAACCAATATGTGTGACAAATATTTACAGTGTACAAGAGCATACATTTCTTCTGAATATGGTTAACTGAGATTTTTTGAGTTTGTATATTTAGAATATTCATCAAATTTGGAAACGTTTTAGCCATTATTTCCAGACATATTTTCTCAGTTATTCCATCTTGGCTGCTTAAACTGCTACAGCACACTGATGCTTTCCATTGAATTTTTTCTACTTTTATTTTTATCAGCATGATTTCTAATAGTTATACAATATTTCATCTTATGTTTTTCAATTTGTTTAACTGTCTCCTTTAGTTGGGTATATAATTGGTTTTTATGTTTTATTATTCTATTATCAATATAACAGAGAAGGATATTTTGGAGGGAACATGCTCCAATTTCCTCAAAGTATAAATCATGAAATAATTTGTTTCAAATCCTCAGTACATACCCATGGTGTGATAAGCTGGGTAGAGATAAAGGAATAATGTGTACTACTTCATAAAAGGATTTGATTATTTGCCACGTGCAGTGTGGGAGAAAATCCACTCATGTAGCCATTGTAGTCATGTCTTCAAACACAATCATCCCCATAAGAATAAATGTGTGTGTCCCCATGTGTGTATGCGTACCTATATGCAAATGCATGTGCTTATTATTAGGATTAATATGCTGCTTATTTTTACTTTTGAGAATGCAACATAGGCACCACGAATGCAAGAAAATGCTCAATGAATAAAAACAGTATCTTGTCACGTTTTCTAGGCTTTGACTTTTATTGTTTGGTATTTGTGTCACCCTTTAAAGGACACCTAGGTAACACTGTTTAAAGAAAAATATAATGCCATCCACAATAGGGGTAATTATGATCTAGGTACCTTTTATGTATGTATACAAATATCACAGTGAAACCCATGTTTTGTGAAAATTTTAATGTACTAATTTAAAGGGTAAATATGAATGTATATTTAAATGATAAATCTACTTGTTAACATTTATATTTGCATGTAAGCAACAATGAGATTCGAGTGTCACTGAGAAAGGACTTCCTCCTTCCCAGCTGTCTTGCCCCAACTGCAATCTACCAGTCCTAGCACAGCTCATAAACTCTTAATCATAAAATTTTAAACTAAATATGGAAATTCTACCTTTAAATTATGTAGTTCTGACAAAGGTGGGATTTCATTAATGTCTAATTATGTTATTTAAAAATATTACTCAAGCTCACTGAAATAATTTCCTTATGTAAATTTTATTTCTCTTACTATTTTGTTCTCTAACTCTTGCTTCATTCCTTATCTCAATGGCTAGAACCTAGGGGTCAATATAGAACACCAGCAGAGGCAGAAGCCACCTGAGCTCGAACTCCTACAAGAGAACATCGCAGACTAGCCATCTTATGCGCAAGGCAAACTTCTTTCTTATGGTTTTGGAAAAGCAAGTTCAAGATCAAGTTGCTCACAGATCTGACGTCTGGTGAAGACCCTCTGTCTGGCTTACAGGTAGCATCTTTTCATAGGAGGAAGGAAGAGGGACTCCTCCTACATCTCTTTTGTCAAGGCTCTATTCCAGTGCACAAAGGCTCCACACATCACCTAAGCACCTCCCAAGGGCTCCGCAACAAATACCAACTTATTATTATTATTATTATTATTTATTAATTTATAAAAGTTTCCACTTCCGCCCCTCCTCCCAATACCCTCCCACTCCCCCCACTCCCTCTCCAGCCCTAAGAGTAGTCAGGGTTTCCTGCCCTGTGGGAAGTTCAAGTTCCTCCCCCCTCCCTCCAGGTCTAGGAAGGTGAGCATCCAAACAGACTAGGATACCAAAGATCCAGTATATGCAGAGGAAACAAGTCCCAGTGTCATTATCAATGGCTTCTCAGACAGTCCCCATGCCAGCCACATTCAGAGAATCCAGCCACAATCAGAGAATCTGGTTTGATCACGTGCTCGTTCAGTCCCAGTCCAGCTGGCCTTGGTGAACTCTCATTAGATCAGTACCCTTGAGGTGAACCTGAAGAAAATCTTGTAGTTATCCTCCTGGAGATTGGAAGTAGACAAGAGTGCCAGGCAACCTTGGGTGCATGGGGGCGGGAGTGGATGGAAGGGGAGAGGGTTAGAGAGAAGGGAGTAGGGGAGGATAGGGGAAATCTTGGGGGATTGGGATGGGGGGAGGGAAGAAGGATGGATATGGGAGCAGGGAAGTATATATCTCAACTAAGGGAGCCATTTTAGGGTTTACAAGAGATTTGATTCTAGAGGGGTTCCCAGGTCCAAGGAGAGATCCCCAGATTGTTCCCTGGACAGCAGAGAAGAGGGTGCCTGAACTGGCCTTGGCCCATAACCATACTGATGAAATTTTGCATATCACCATAGAACCTTCATCTGGTGATGGATGGAGATAGAGACAGAGACCTACATTGGAGCACTGAACTTAACTCCCTAGGTCCAAATGAGAAGCAGAAGGAGGGAGAACATGAGCAAGGAAGGCAGGAGCAGAAGGAAACTTCATCCAACGATGAATGGAGATAGAGATGGAGACCCACATTGGAACACTTGACTGAGCCCCCAAGGTCCAAATGAGAAGCAGAAGGAGGGAGAACGTGAGCAAGGAAGGCAGGATCAGAGGGAACCTTCACCCGATAATGGATGGAGATTGAGACGGAGACCCACATTGGAGCACTTGACTGAGCCTCCAAGGTCCACATGAGGAGCAGAAGGAGGGAGAACATGAACAAGAAAGGCAGAACCGTGAGGAGTGCGTTCACCCACAAATACCAACTTCTTAGTGTTGGGCTTCAACATTACTTTTAGGGAGACACAGACATTTGTCATCTTAATTTGGTTCCTAATTTTGAGGAGAATTTCTGTACCACTTAAATGTTGGGAATAGGTGTTTGTTTTGGCTGAATGACACATAACTATATACCTTAGGATGTTGCATCTATCTATCTATCTATCTATCTATCTATCTATCTATCTATCTATCTATCCATCTATCTATCTATCTATCTTTGAGAGTCTCACTTTGTATCCCAGGCTGCCTTGGAATTCACAATCCCTCTGCCTCGGCCTCCTAAGTGCTGGGTTTACAGATGTGGCATAGCTGGTGGTCCATTCAGGCTGACCCTCCAAGAACTCACAGTGATAGTTACTAGACATCCTTACTTCTCCCAGCACCATAGAGATCACTATCAATCCCATCTTCGAGAGAAAGACAGTGCAGAGGTCTGAGACTAGTGACTCCCCAGTGTCATCCCCAGCCACAGCAGAGCTTACGTGCAAAAGGGGACCAGGCTGGGCCTGAGTTCCTGGTGCACCGCTGGGATGACTATGGACCCAGTCTTACATGACTGAAAGGTGGAGAAAGCAAGAAAACAGGAAACAGAATGAAAACTTTCAAGGTGTCTGAAAAGAGTCAAAACTTGGTTTATGACATAGTCAGAGACAGCAGTGAATGACTATCCCCTTCATTGGCACAATCTGTGATCCCTTCAGGATGTGCCTTCTCCATTCCTTTCTAGATGTCACGTGCCCTCTTGCCCTTTAATTTCATGTTTCCCCTTTGCAAAAGATCTTGCTGTTACTGAAGGTATATGCTGTACTTTTATTCTGAGCAGCCAATCACTTGTTTGCAGAGATCACTAAGAATCCTGGCTAGCATCTGTGTCAGTGAGATTAGGTTCCAAGGCAGGAGAGTGGACTCTCCCAGGATCGGTGACGTAAGGTCGAGGCTTTGCATGCTTGTTCACAGTCACACTGCAAAGTCAGCCACCACATCTCAGATGTCACCTTAGTGTCATCAGGTAGGACTGGAAAACCACCTCAGTCGGGAGAGGTTGACATGGGTCTGTGTTCTCTGTACATTGATGCAAACTCAGGTTCTCTGTGTGAGCGAATAGACTTTTACACGAGAGTATCTGTGGAGCTCTCTCCACTCCCCCTGTGGAACATTCTAGAGCCCGCCTCGTTAGACTGCGGGGACACACTGTAGGAAAGCACAAGCTCCAGGAAGTATTTTGTCAAGGTGCATATTAAGTAATTGCTGCTACAGAGGTCAAATGAGATTTCACTTAAATTAATTAAAGCTACGAGGATCCAGACGGGATGCGATGAAATTATTACTTTCTCACCTTTACAGCTCGGCACAGGCCTGGAGAGACTCCAATTAGGACTTCAGGGAGGGGGGGAGGCCTGTCTGTTAGAATTAAGCTCGCACAGAACTGGACAGAACATCTGCTAAATTGTGATTAGCCAAATTCCCCAAATTTCATTTGGCCTGATGCTAAAAGGACACATTTGCCAAATAATCATCAAGACAGATGCTCTGATTCCTCGGTCATATCTGCTAGCACGGTTTACTGGAAGTCAGAATGCCATTAGATGGAATGAAACCTAAATGGCACGTGGCCCCATTTTCTGTCTTCGTGAGTGGCGGGAAGCGGCTGGGATCTGAGTGGTTCACTGTGGAGTCTGCTGGCTTTTCTAGGCTGAATACAAGGTTTTCATGGAGAACCACCATTTCAGCACTATTTCCTCAAGAAATACCCGGGGACCATCTGTGAATACGAGACACATACAGTTACACCCTCAGATGTAACATCAACCCCTCAGACAGCTCATACCAGGTCATGCAACAGGCATTAGGGAGTCAGGTCTCTCACATCAGTGACATGCAATCTGAAGCACAGTTTAAGTAAGAACTGTAGTGGGGGGTAGCCTCATGCCGCAGACATGGATGTTTTCCTCTGTGGTAACATCTGCCTGAGACTTTGGCAAGGAACTGTCTCGTGGGTTCTACTGACTTTATGTCACTTGTGTCCTGCTGTACTTGGGTTGAACTAGGGTTTGCAACTGGATTCCCACATATGGACCCTGGGGTCTCTTCCCAAGGCTGTGAGAGCCTCGGCCGTTTGTGTTGCAGAGGGTTGATGACTCATCCCTCCCTCCCAGGACTGTGGAGAAATAGATGGGTTCACTCCACTTGGCCCTCAGTCTGGGACTCTTAGGCATGTCCTGGGGATTAATCATGACTTTCACTGAACCCAAAAGAGTTTATATTAGGCAATGAAGGGAGCTGTCCAGTTGGGGATTCAGGCTTGGTCTGGTATTCAAGGTTGCCATATCAATGAAAATATATAAGAAGCGAGACTGTTAGGAACGGGCCTGTCACGTTGTTCTCTCTGCATGGACCCAGGTGGTCACATGGCTGTCAGAGATAACACTTTAGACTTTTTCACAGTCTAGGTAGCTGTGTTACCCTCCTCCTGTCTTCTGACTGCCTGCCAGGCTCTGGGATCTGTGGAAAAGGGGCATCTGAAGAGACAGACATGTGAGTTAGACAAATACATGTTCTGGGCACAGGTAGAAAGCAGGGCATGGGCACTCTGTGGAGATCCTGGAGAAAATCTGTCTGTCTACTTCTGCTGGAGAGGACGTGGGGTAAGGGGAACACTCCTCCATTGCTGGTGGGAATGCAAGCTGGTATAGCCCCTTTGGATATCCGTATGGTGACTTCTCAGAAAATTAGGAAACAACGTACCTCAAGACCTAGCAATAGCATTTTTAGGTATATACCCAAAGGATGCTCAATCATGCCACAAGGATGTTTATAACAGCATTGTTTGTCATAGCCAGAATCTGGAAAGAACCTTAATGTACCTCGACTGAAGAATAGAGAATGTTGTACATTTACAAAATGGAGTACTGCACAGCAGAAAAAAAATAATGACATCTTGAAATTTGCAGGCAAATGGATGGATCTAGAAAACATCATATTGAGTGAGGCAACCCAGACCCAGAAAGACAATTATCATATGGACTCACTTGTAAGAGGGATTTAAACAAAGCAAAGAAAACCAGCCCACAAATCACAATCCCAGAGAACCTAGACAACAATGAGGATCCTAAGGGAGACATGCATGGATCTAATCTACATGGGAAATAGTAAAAGACAAGATCTCCTGAGTACATGGGGACCATGGGAGGGTATAGAGAAAAATGTATAGCTCAATAAAAACAATAAAAAAATAACATCTGTCTGTGTGGAAAGTTCTAGGGTCTTCTAAGTGTAGAAGGGGGCATTTGTTCCTTACTATACTGTCCTCTGTGGCTAAGGTAGTTATGGATTAAACTGTTTAGTGACTGTGCTTGACTCTACATGAAGGAATTTTAAATTGTATTTCATAATTATACATGTGTTGTCTAAAAGTTGACAGTTTCAAAATTAGTAAAAAATAAACACTTGTTATCCAACTCAGTGTCTAGAACGTCTAAGTACAGCCCTGTCGGCATTTAACCTTCAGCTCAGCAGTATAGGTACAAGGATAGACATCTCCCAGGGACCCTGCTCAGCTGTGTCATATCCAGAGCAAAAGGGAAGGTAAGGATGGAGGCTCCCACCACCACTAAGGGGCACAGTATCCTTAGCAAGTGGGACCTGCCGTCACTCATGATCATATGGACCTTATTCCTCCATTTCAGCATGCCAGTCTTGCACTGGGAAACCCTTCTTTGTCCCTGGAACTAGAGTCTCTTCCCCCAGAAATGACCAACCAGCCTGTTGCTTTCTGGTCTTTGCTCTATACACCTCACTTCCTCCAGAGCAGACACAGGCCATCTGCTCTTTCCATAGGAAAGTGTGAAGCACCTAGGGGGTGGAGTCTGCTGTCGAGTGATGGAGAGAATGCCCACCTCTGGCCCAGTGTCATGTTGAGGACTCCCTCCATGGCAGGTGTGTGTTTGGCTTCTGGGTGATGCTTCCCAAATGCCTCTGGCCCTACAGCATCGATCTTGCATGCTGATCAATGCAGGAGCAGGACAAGCCCGACAGTTCTGGCTTTCCCATCCACAGTGTGATCATGATAACCTTGCCAAATTTTGCTGAGTCGGAGCAGCCAAGGCCTCCATGTCATAGACTCTGCTCTCTGAGAGGTCAGAACATAGTGGAGTGACAGATATATTTCTGTTGATTCTGAATGCTGCCCACAGGGTGCTTTGTGGTTGCTCGAGCATTGCTCTCTTTACCCTAGGGAAGGCAGCACCTTCTCAGGAGAACAGACCACTGAGGCCAATGGTGACAGATGGGGAGATAAGGGCTCTGAAGGAGCAGGGAGGCTCCTGGGAGAAGTGGAGATTGTGGTAGATCCCCAGGGTGCCTGGTGCTTCTACAACCACAGGTGCTTCAGGCGTCAGAGGTTATGGCTTCCCCTTCCCTTCAAGAGATCCAGTTTAGATTTTGGGGTGCTGGCAACATGATTCAGTGGGCATTTGCCACCAAACCTAACAACCTGAGTTCAATCCCTAGAACCCACATGGTAGGAGAGAATCCACCCCTTAAAGCTGAACCCTGACCTCCAAGCATGTGTCACGACATCTTACACCTCAACCCCCATACACACGAAAAGCAAAGGTCCTGCATTAGCTAAGGCTTTTGATAACTTTAGAGACATAAAAAAAAAAACCCTTCTGTCTGGAGTCCACTTGGCTGAGTGGCCTGGTGTAGATTTCAGGTTCTGTAGGTTCTATTTCTTCAGAGTGCTTAAATGATGTCTGGGCTGGGCAGGCTGGAGCAGCCGTGTGAATGGGATGGAATCCAGGGCTGCACTCAGCAGTAATTAGATGGAGAGCATTCGCCCAGGCTATTTTGGTGTTGGCCAAATATTTTGAATATGTGCTAAATGGCAATAATCAACTTTATCTTAATTGCTTCTGCATTAAGTTAGCAGGTGAGCAATAATACGAATATAAAAATTGGCTCTGTGGAAGCGCGTGACCAGGAGGACTGAGGGATTTGGCACCGGGCTGGAAGGAGTCCTGCATAGCCATGTCTGTGAAGATTTTGTTCAGGTTGCTGCCGATGCTATGGCCTCTGCCAGGTCTTGCTATTCTATCCCTGATCTCAGAAGGGGCCTGGTGTCTAGGCTGAGGCTCTTGGCAGCTTGGCCATTCCGATCCCCTCCATTCTTTTCTCCACCCCAGTCAAAACTGGTGCTTTCTTTCTTTTGCCACCCTCCGCCTCATCAAATCACCAGAGCACATTTGCTCTAAATTCCCAACCAAATTAGTCCTTTAATAACACTTGCGAAAATTGCGCCTGGTGTCTGAGCTCTGCCCAGGGAGATCGCCTGCTCTAGGCGTCTGGCCAGTATCAGCAGAGGGTCTCCATGGCCCCGACTCCTGTAGCCTGGGCTTTGCTGCAGAATTCCACCTTCCTCTATGCTTTGTCTTCACATCGGGGCCTTCCAGTTTTTGTGATTATGTATTTTAGATTTAAAGACAACCAGGTTTAAATCTTTAAATATGTTAAAGATTTACTATTAAGGTATATTTAGATTTAAAACTGTATATGTGTAGGTTTGGCTCCAGGCTGGATGGTTTCACAGGGAGAAAAACTCATCTCAGCAAAGTCTAGCTCCCCTATAACTATGCACGAGGGTCTGCATGGTTTTTTCACCCCCACACCCATATGTAAAAATTCCTGAGGAGGCAGGGCATTTGGAGGAGACTGGCTTGGTAGTGCTCTCGTGGGTGGGATTGGTCTTCTGGCTGGATAAGAAGTAATCCCCAGGTAGGCGCAGCTGTTCTCCCAATTGCTGAATCCAAGCACGGTGAATTCCAAGCAATGGAACCATAGGGTCCCTAGCCTCAGCTGTGGGCTTGTCCATCATTATATTCAGTATGATGGTGTTATTGGTAGGCCATAGAAAGTGACGAGGTGAGGACTCACTGTAAGGAGTAGATCACATGGGGGCTTGTCTCTTCTCCCTCCTTTCCTCCCTTCTCTCCACCTCCCCTTCCTTCTTTCTTTGCCCCCTGTCTGGTCCATTTCCTGGCTGCCTCAAGATGAGCAGCCTCTGTTGCATGTTCCCACTGCCATCTTGCTTACGTCTCTCCTCAAGCAAAAATTCACCAAGTCAGTGGCCATAGACAGAAATCTCGGATGATTGTGAGCCAAAAGAAACCCTGATCTTCTTAAGTTGTTTTCTCTGCTATTTTGTCATGGAGAAGGAAAACTGCTCTGAGGTTCCCAAGGACTCAATTACCCCTTCCACCTCATGAAGGTGCAGCAGAGAGAACATGCCGTCTACAACCAGAACACGAAACTTCCACCACGTCAGAGTGCAGCAGAGAGAACATGCCATCTACAACCAGAACACAGAACTCAGTGGATCACAGTTCTGTTGGAGCCTTGGTCTTGTACTCCCTAATTTACAGAAATGTTAGAAATAAATTTGTTTTGTTTGTAAGCTACTTAAAAAATGTGGGTATCTTGGCATTTCATTAGAGCAATCTCAGTAGGCAGGGATAGTGGCCAGAAGCAGAGATGGAATAGGTGGTGCTGGGAAAAGTTAACTTAAAAGTGAACCTCTTGGGGAGAAAAATCAACTGCAAATGGATCAACGACCTAATTGTAAGACATTAATCTATAAACTCCTAGAAGAAAACAGGGGAAAGCTCATTGGTCTTGGCCTTATACCAAAACATCACACTGTGCACCTTAAATAAAGACAGTCAGAATGAATTGGGAGTGTCTGGGGAAATGGCTCAGTTGGTAAAGCACTTGCTACTGGGTTAGGCTTGGAGGTTTTGAAGCTCTCCTTGCCTTATGTTTTGTGGGTCCAGATGTGAGTGCTCAGCTTCCGCTCCGGGGTCTGCCTGCCTGTCTGCCGCTTTGACCCCTGCCATGATGCTCACGGTCTAACCTGCTGAAACTGTGAGCTCTCAAATAAACTCTTCTACAAGGATGGTCATGGTCTAACCTGCTGAAGCTGTGGACCCTCTAACAAACTCTTCTACCAGGATGGTCATAGTCTAACCAGTTGAAACTGTGAGCTCTCAAACTCTTCTACAAGTCTCCTCCATCTTGGTGTCTTCACAGCAATAGAAAAGTAACGAAGACATGACTCAAGTGTGAGCATCTGCATTTGAGGCCCAGCATTCAGAGAAGAGCTGGGTGTGCAGCTACTTGTAAATCAAATACTGGGGAGGCGAAGGTTCCCTAGGCTTTCCTGGCCGGACACTCTGGCCAAATTGATGAACTCCAGGTTCAGTGAGAGATCCTGTCTCAAAAAAATAAGATAGGGAATAGTTGAGTAAGGTATTTGATATTAACCGCTGTCCTCTGCACAAATGTGCCAATGCACATTCAAATACAAAATACATTCTCTCTCTCTCTCTCTTTCTCTACACACACACACACACACACACACACACACACACACACACACACAAGGGAGGGAAGATCGGAGAGAGAAGAGAGAGAGAGATCACTAAGGTGCAGATTTAGACCCTCATCCTCATTCCCTGTATACCCATAGCCCTTCTCACCAGCAATGATATTGCAGTGTTTGTCTCCGACAAGCCTCATTAAAGGTGATTTTAGGAGCTATGATTTGGTTTGCTCAGGGCTGACTCTGGAGTTGTCTGACTTCTGTTACACACATCATAGTTACTCCACAGACATCCGCACTGGAAGGACATGCCACTGTTTCTGTTCTTCCATCCAACCCATCTTAGCTCCAGACTGGGGAAGCAGTTTTGTAGCTGCTGAGGAGAGGACCTCACTCAGCACCCCCAGACCAAGAGCTACTGATGGAAAGGCTGGGACCTGGCAGGACTGAAGACATTTGAGTCCTATCTTCTGCCGTCTGATCAGTGAGCCCGTGTACCTAACAGTACACTGCATCTGTGTGGAAGGCTCTTTCTTTCCAATCAATAATAACATATTTACAGTGCTTAATTTGTGACTAACTTTTCTTCTAGTGAAGGTCTACTTGGTACTGTTTCAAGGTCTGTGTCTCTGTGATTTTATTCATTTATTCCCATATCTAGCTTCATGCTGGAATTTAGCAAAGAAAAGAGAAAGATTAGCTTCTATATTTAGAAAGCCTGTGATACAGAATAATATGGAGAAATTAAAATATAGTTACATATATGGATAACCCATATGTGTAGGTACATACATATGTTGTTTTATTTATTTTTGAACAAGTAATAAGGTGAGATGCTATCTGAACTGAGAAAGGGTGAAATAAAATTGGAAAAAGAAACAAATTATGGGAAGTATTTTTAGAAAATATGGAAATATGTTATTTCCAGGAAGTGCTAGAGAGCCATGACTTTATAACGTGATATTCAATATACCTTTCTTAGTGGTATAATTTTCTCCAAATTAGAGCCTGTTTGGTACAAGCTCATAAAACATTTGTGTCTTGGCTCAAAACATTTTTTTTCCAGTCAAATATGATCAAAATGGTGAAAGGTTAAGGACATTTTACTCAAGTAAAATGAAGTCAAGAAACGATTCGCAGACAGTGGAACAGGAAACTGATAGGCTGTCTCTTTGATATTGACTAATTGATTCACAAGTTGCAGATTAAAAGAAGAGAAAAAAGAAAAGAAAAGAAAAGAAAAGAAAAGAAAAGAAAAGAAAAGAAAAGAAAAAGCCCGTTGACTGAGAACCATAGGACAGTGAGCCAAGTGCTCCAGAATTAGAGAGAATTCACCTTTCCCCTATGATGTTCTGTCCAGGCCTACAAGGGATTGGCTGGCTGAGAGCTGCTCTCTCTCAGGCAGCCCCTGATTCAATGCTCCCCACCTCTGGAAACGCCCTTCCAGATGCTCCTAGATAGTGCCCTGCCAGTGTCTCTGGGCAGCCTGTCAAGTTGACACATAAAATGTACCATTACAGGTGGGCAGAAGGGAGGTGTCGGCTGCCCACTGTGGGCGGATGAGACAGAATATGACCAGGAGCCAGGAGGCCGCCTAGTTGGACCAAGAAGGAGACAGCTGTCTATATCTACCCAACTGCTTCCGGTCACTTTAGTGTTCCTGAAGGTCACTGTGCCTTGCTCTACCATGGTCCCCCAGTGCTATATGGTTCCTGGTGCTCAGAATCTATGTTCTCAGGTAACGTGTTCCGGGGACAGGCTGCTCCTATGTTGGAGCGATAGGTAGATGATGTTGCCGTGTTCTTCATTCAATGCACTTCCTTAAAGGGATGTTGAGGCTGGGGAGATGACTCCATCAGCAAACGCCTGCTACACAAGCAGGAGAACCTGAGTTCAGATCCCTCGCACCCAAGTAAAAGGCAGACACAGCAGTGTGTGCGTCTGCAAAGCAGGCACCAGCAGAGGAAGAGACGAGGGGATGCCTGGAACTATTGAACTAGCAAGCCTATCTGAGTGGATGGGCTTCAGGCTCAGGGAGAGTCAGTCTAAAAGTCCTGAAGACAATGTTAAATTCCTTTTTGCTAAATTATATATGAAACCCATCTTGCTCCCCTCAGAGAGCAGTCTCCAGCTCAGTTGGTGCCTGTCACTCTTGACAACTGCTCTGGCTCACTGGCTATTTAATTAGCATCTCGGTGGCCACAGCTTCTTCTTTCTCCTCCCAATTAGGGGCTGGCTTCGAACAGTTCCCCGTGGATTAATTCTCCATGTGAAATGCTTGATATGCAAATCTGCTTCCTTAGCTGTCATCTTTTATTTGCCAGGGTGGCAAGCCTTTATTTGTTTCCATTACAGAACCAAATCCCTGAAACTCTAGGTTCTTAATATTTTGAAATTTCAATTATCCACTCTGATCATATCTCCGTGTGCCCTCCCATTTGCATGCAGGCCGAGCAGGCTGTAAACAAAAGCGCCTTTTGAAGCAAGGAGAACCACCGGAATCTCCAGCAGGGGCCCTTCTTCGCCAGAGAAGTCATCATTTCCATAAGCAAGCCGGAAGAGCCAGAAGAGAGCCTAGTGGGAATGCAGGGCCCTTAGAGGACCCTGACCCCACTTCTCTGAGTGGTAGCCTTGCTGGGAAGTGAATTGACCTGGTGCTAAGTCCCGGTTTTCTGACTGTCCTGGAGGCTCCCAGGTGGCCTATGTAGAGACGGCATGCTTGTGAATTAAAGAGCTTGCTGCTCTTGGGCCTGTACACCAACACACACAGTTGGACATTTTAACTGCACCTTAAGGCAGATAAATTCACTTATAGAAAACCCATGACGAAAGCTCCATGGACAATCAGATCCTGTTTCCAGAAGGACTGACTGAGCAGGAATTTGCGCTCACGCCACAGTGTGATTCCTGAACTGACCTCTCTCTGGTTAAGCAGAGGATATAGAGAGTTGGCACCGAATGCCAAGGACAGAGCAGGGAGTGCTGCCCTAGGCGCATGACTGCAAGGGAAGGCAGGCGTGTGAGGCTGGACTGGGGTCTTCAGGTGAGCAATGGCCTGCTGACCTGCCCTGCAGCCACTACAAGGCTCCTTAGAGCCAGGATCCCTGACCAGCCACACCCCGGTCACAGGGACCAGAAATGCCTCAACTGGCTCATCGGTGCCACAGCCAGGACAGTGGCATCACGGAGCTGAGAGAATGGGTTAAGGCTGGCATGTGAGGAAGCTGTGGGGTAGCCTCTGGGCTGCTTCCCAGCCAGGATGCCATCTACCCTACTCCTCCTTTTGTGTGTTGCTAAGCTGGGCTGCAGCTAGGGTGCCTGTCCTGTGAGTCACAGCAGTCAAGTGAGCTTCAGTCCTGGGCAATGCCCAATCATCCACGAAACAAACTGAGGAGCTGCTGAAGGGACATTACAATATTATATGGAAGAATTTGCAGAAAATGCTCCTCCGTGGGCACAGTTAGTATTTCAGAACCTTCCTCCATGGGGAAAGTGAGTGTTCTAGACCCTTCCTCAATGGAGTCACTGGGTGTTCCTGACCTTCCCCTCATAGGGACAGTGAATGGTCTAGACCCTTTCTCCATGGGGAAAGTGAGATTCTAGACCCTTCTTTCATGGGGGCAGTTCTAGCCCTTCCTCCACAGAACCATGAGATCTCAGACCCTTTCTCCACAGACAGTGAACTCGCATGTGTGCGTAGCACATCAGCCATTTCCAGACTTACTACGTGATACCAGCATGCCTCTGTCTAGGCACTGGTCCAACCCTTGAGGTCACTGTGATGAGCAAGGTTGTTTGTGCTCTGGCCAGTTCGTCTCCAGATGGTGACCCCAGCTGCTCAACGAGATAAACCACAAAGCCTCAGCCAACCAAGACCACATCTCTTGTTCCCGCCCCTCTCTACTTAGGTCAGGATGGCCTGTTTGTTCCATGTGGTTGTGCCCCAGGCACTATCTAGATTGGAGGTCTCCCAGTACAATTGAGTTGGAGAAGTGGGGGATTTTTAGGGTTTCCAGGCAAAGTCTGTACGTGGGGTCTACCTTTCTATACACAGCACAAGCCATTCAGCACCCACCTTGAGCAAGGCAGGGCCTCAAGTGAGCGAGCACATGAGAGGTGACTGTAAGCAGTTAATACAAGAGTGGTACCTACACTGTTCACGTGAGAGGGGGCAGGCTCTCAGGGGTCCTCTGTCCCCCCCTGTCCTCACGGGTCCTGTGTCTACCTGTGACTGGAGGGAGCAGAACACTGGGTCTCAGTTTTTCTTCTAGAATGCAGATTGAGAGCTAACAAAAGAGAAGAGTTGTCAGTGCAAAGCAACCATTCCAGGGCTACAGAAGGCCATGACTGTGGTAAATGTCACCGGATGTGCAGTGGGTCCATCTATGCCGACCCATGGACAGGAAGAGGGAGCCAAGCAAGTCCCCAAAGAGGAATCTTTATTCTAACGAGGGGCCAGTTTTCTACCTCTGTTCTTTCTCAGTTTGTTTTGTTATCTGAATTTTTCTTTAGCAATTTGCCAGGCTTGGTATATTTCTTTGTTTCACTGTTTTTCATCTGTGCATAGATTACATGTTTTCAGCAGCATCTGCTGTGAATTTTAATTACGATGCTCAACTCAAAGGGAGCCTCACAAAGCAGCCTACGTGGTTAGCAGTCCAGGGCCATGTTTACAACGCAGACGGAGGTTGCACGGTGCACTGGGAGACTCGGAAGTCAGACAAAGGAAATAAAACCCTACAGTCCTCTCCTTGTCTCACTGCCCCCCTTATAAGAAGCATCTGTAGCAAGGGACCGCTATGCATAAAATTACTCTTGGTTTTTGTTTTTCACCAATAATTGTCCTTTGGTTCTTTGAGGCAACATCACAAAGCCCCGGAAGCTTCTAAAGTAGCAATCTGGGATTGGCGGCGGGTAGATTCGTGGAGAACACATGTCTGTGTTTGGTTGTTTCAAATTGCAAAAATAAGCTTATAAAATGCCATAAAATCGGGTTGTGATTACTTATTAGCTTAGGAAGGCTTTCTGGGATACATGGAATTGAGGCATGTGAGTCCCCTGAGGTCATCATTATGCTGGGAGTGCTGTTTCTTCGTAGCTCAGCATGGAAGCCTAGAGGGCCTTGCTCACATAGGCATGTCAAGCCAGGCTGCTGGTGTCCAGCACCTGGGGCCAGTCCTCCTACTTAATAGGGTGGGCAGAGCATGCTCCTGCCACTGAACACGTTCCCGACATAGCAGATCGTGTCTCTATCTTGGTCATTTGTACAATGCAGCCTCACGAGTGCATTTTATTCCAGAAACATCTGTTTGGAAGATACAAGTATGCAGTAAGAATTTGCCTGCTGCTATAGTAAAGGGAGCAGGGAGTAGAAGATGGACATTACATCCCTTGAAGGTTGGACTATGTCTTTTGGTCGGGGACTTCCAGAGGTTTGTGGACACATCCTGAAGGGCAAGAGAAGGCTGCATCCTTGGCAACCCTGGCACTGTGTCTCCTTCGAGCATGGCTGCTCTTGACATGGGCTTTGGGATATTGTGTTAACCCTTCTTATGGAATATAAACAAACATGTCACCCCAATATGGCACAAACAACAGACCAAAGATTCCACTGATGCCGAGAGTGTAACGAACCAAATAAATTTATCCAGCTTATTGCAGGGGTGTAGATGGGCAAACAGTTACCATAGGACCACGGGTGACCCACAAACAGCCACCATATTGTCTCACCATAGCATAGATTATTCCTTCCCCACAGCTGCACAGATGTGGTCCCCCTTCAGTTTGCCCTCTACCTCCTGTATACTCTAACCCTCTCCAGCCCATGTGGAACGGACAGATTCACACACAACTGGGAACAGGGTTTAGGAGGAAGGAAGTGGCTGGAATCCCAAGTGAGGATGCAATGACCCTCTTCAAGTTCTTCTATGAGGGAATGCCAACAGGCACATTTATGAGGCTCTCTTGTGCCTTATTTAAAACATTAATGACTATTGGGACTCCTAAGATGACTCAACAAGCCAAGGAACTTTCTGTGCGAGTCTGAGCATCTGAGTTGGAGTTTGGTCCCTAGAATCCATGTAAAGATGCAAGGACAGAACCAACTCCACACGGTTTTTTTCTGACCCCCACATGTGTGCCATAAGCATGTTCCTCTGTCCCCCACAGCATGCATACACCCATTAATAATGCATATTTTTTAAAAGGAAAATAATGGCTACACATATACCACAACATGTTCTTCCCTCTCCTACATCATGCATACATATAATATGATAATTCTTAAAAGGACAGCAATAGGACTGTTACTATTGATGGATAATGTTCTACAGTACAGGGCCCTTGGCACTGGTCTATGAGGGCTGGGAAGGTGCCCAAGGCAGCCATTAGGTGATGTTTGTCGGACTGTATTCTCCTTCTCCCTGAGCGCTTCTTTACCGGGTCAGCAGGGAACCAGCAACAGTTCATATGACCTCAGCGCCTGTTGGCTCCTTCAGGAAAATACGCAACACAGACAGGGCCCATTTGGTGTCAACTGTCACTGTCCTATCTCCTGCCTGGTGTCTGCTCTGGCTGATGCGATCCCACCTGCCAGTACGTGTACTAGACCCACAGTAACATGGAGGCTGGCTAAGACCAAGAGTACTTGGTCTTCATGTGGCAAGAGACAAGGCCGACACTGGAGTCCAGTCATCTGCTCTAGAGGCCCAGAGGGTGGTAACTTGTGGTTTTGTCTCCAGGTTCTGTGGATTAGAGACCTTGGACTGTGATCACACAATCTCTTCCATTGATCACCAGTAAGGCCCTTCTGTGCTGTCCCTGACCTCATTGTAGTTGCTTCACTCTTATGGCCTTTGAATGGCAGGCCACCTATTCCTTACTGCCCTATCCCTACCTTAGAGAACGAGAAAGTGTGCTCTCGGGCACCATGTTTCTTCTTTTTAGCATGTATGTGCTAGGCATACACATGGCTATGAAGTCATGGGTCTCTGTGACTTGGGTGGCCCTGCTCTTGTGGTGTCTTGTGTCCTGAAGCCTCTGCTTTCTCTATGGACCATAGAAGGATTCTCCTATCTCTGGAAACGTCACACAAGAGGAGAGACTTGCAAGTGATGGCCTCGCTCCACGGGTTAGCATGCTTACTAACCGGGGTTGGCACCTGCCTCATCCTGACTGATGTGTGTGAAAATGAGATAGAGACTAAGGTTATTTCATGCTTGGAAGCTAGGGGGCAGTGCTCACCATGGGCAGCAAGAAACTGGTTGATCATTTGATGACTCGGGAAAAGTGTCCCTTTTTCGGTCCCAAGTCCCCCCTCCAGGATCCCTCATTGCATTTAACTACTTCCTCTACTTAGGCTGTTCTTGCTAGTGACAGTTTTTAGATGCTCCTTGTTTTTGATGACCTTGACTTTGTAGGGGACAAACAGATCGGGGAGGGTTTTATTGGCTTTGCCTCCCCTTTCCTCATAATGAGACAGGGTTACAGATCCTTGGAGGAAGTCCACAGAGGCACAGTGCCTCCGGGTCGTATTATTTCTATAACATGTTCCATCCACTTGACTCATTCACTGGATAACGTCACTCTGTCACCAGACTGAAGATGTACTTTTCAGGTTTCTTTACCTGATGTCTGTTCTAGTTTGCTTTTCTGTTTCTATGACAAACATCATGATCAAAAAGCAGTTTGGAGAGGAAAGGGTTTATTTGAGCTATTCTTCCTGGTCACAATCCACTATTGGAGGGAACTCAGGGCAGAAATTCAATATAGAAACTTGAAGCAGAAACCACCAAGGACTGCTGCTTGCTGGCTTCTTCTCTGGCTTGCTCTGCTGTCTTGTTTATACAACCCAGGCTCATCTGCCTAAGGATGGCATTACCCGCAGTGGGGTGGGCCATCCCAAATCATTTATCAAACAAGAAAATGTCCCATAGACATGCCCATAGGACAATCTGATGGTGGCAGTTCCTTAATGAAGGTTTTCTCTTTCTGAGTGTATCAGGTTGACAACGAAGATTAGTCTTCACGGTGCCCCATTATGACCTATCCATCTGGATGGAAATGATAGCCATTTCAAGGTGCTGGGGCTGAAAAGTTTGCCCCTTCTTCTATAGCTCTAAACTCAAAGAGTGGCTAGCTGTCTAGTCTCAGCAGTGAGGTTACCCTTGGCCCTGCTATGTCTGGGACTGAGGAATTGTGGGAAATACCAGAAGAATGGCTGGTTTCCTGTGCTCATTTGTTTGGTGTGGTGAAGAGCATCCCTGAAGCATTGTTGAGTCTGTCCCTGGTTGGTGGAGGTGCAGGATGACTCAGGCTGCCTGGAGGGGCCTGTCAATCTACCATAGCTCTCAGGAGTGGTGGCTCTCCATGGCTGCTGGGTGTGCAGAATGACTCAGACTGCCTGGAAGGATCCATCAATCTACCTCAGCTCCCACGAGCAGTGACTCTCCATACAGTGAGGGGATGACAAGCGGGGGAACTGCTATAACTTTTCCAATAAATTTAATATAAAATTTTGCCCCAAGTGCTTCAAGAATCTGCTAGGGAAACATCTTAAGCCTTCACTGGAGGGTGTATGTTTACAGAAAAAAATGTGAAAAGAGCCATTTCCTTCCAAGTGAGTACAAAACAAGGCTATTTTCAACTAATATGCTGGGACCTTTGTAGCTAAGAGGGTTTGAATTTTGAACTCACCATCTTCTTCTACACATCTTTCTGTAAAGATGTCCAGGGCATTGTTTATCTGCCAGCTTAGCTTCAATAACCCATAAAAGCACTTTCTACCTTTATCCGTTCTGGAGTCTCAGGCCACCCGGAAGGAGCAGCATCTCCCACCAGGGAGCTTCCTAAGAGACCCAGCGAAAGCCATCAGTGTGCATTTGGGAGAGAAAGTTTCTGCTACTGCACATAGTAGTTTGTGATCATTTTATTCGACTTTTCCTCTCTAATCCATGTGGGGTAAGCAAGGCAAGCTCGGGACTGAAATGTCTCAGGAAGTTTTGTTACTGATGAAAAGCAAGGCCCCTTTCTTATCCTCTCGGTTACCTGGAGACTGGGGTGCAGTGCTTAGAACTGAGTCACTGGGTAGGTTACAGAAGGGCAGACTGCTGATAGGCATTTTGCCCAGGCTGGGAGAATACTTGAAAGCCTAGGTATTGAGTGAGTTCCCACACTGACGTTACCATACGTGAGATCACTATTCTTCTGACTTGCCTTGTTTTAAACTGATGTTTTTTTGATGGTATGGTCTAAGCACATGTCCAACCCAGTGGCCCATGAGGGGGTTCTATGTCTCTGCTCTATCTAGTGTTGTTGAGAAGCAGTCCAGTCCCTGTGAACAGATGAGACTATTGCCATTTCACACAACAGGGATCCCGATTCTTTACAGTTAGTAACATGTTATTAAGTTCACAGCACTGCCAGGCTGCTCCCGCTCTGATTTCTTACTTGTGAATATTAAGTGGTGTTCTTATTGAGGACATATTTTCCCTTTTATGTATATTATGAAAGCTCATGTCCTCAGCAGCAGGGAGCATCGAGAACAGCACAGAAGGCTTCTGAGGAGAGGAGAGGAGAGGAGAGGAGAGGAGAGGAGAGGAGAGGAGAGGAGAGGAGAGGAGAGGAGAATGGCCCCTGTGTCTGCAGAAGTATGGGCGTTTGGTGCGGGAGAATTGTCTGTATTCTGCCAATCATGTTTTAAATATACGCTGTTTGGCCAGGCAGCAAGTATAGGTGGGTCAACCAGACAGGAAGTAGAGGTGGAAAATGAGAACAGGAGTATTCTGGGAAGAAAGAAGCTCTTCCCGAAGTTCTGCCCAGACCACCAGAGAGGCAAGATGTAAACTGCCCCACTGAGAAAGGTACTGAGCCATGTGGCTAACATAGATAAAAATAATGGGCTAACATAAGTTATAAGAGCTGATAAGTAGCCTGAGCTAATGGGCCAATCAGTTTTATAACTTATGGAGATCTCTGTTATTTTCTTTGGTACTTGCCAGCTGTGGGGTAGGTACCAGGCGGGACAGATACCCCAACAAGCTGGCCCCTCATGATACAGGCGTTGAGAAGGTCAGCCGACCGCAGGTGTTCTCAGCTCTGCAGATGGCTTCCACGGGGCATCGTGGACTCCTCTAGAGGATGTCACGGAGGCAACAAATACAGAGGCAAGTATACTGTGTGTGGTTTTGTTGCAAAGACTGAACAAATGTCTACTCACCCTAGGTAGGGTCCCAAAGTAATGGTTCCACCTTTGTGATTTAACAAGCTTAGGCTCACCATAAGAATATGGGAGAGGGATTACTTATAGGAGTATATATGACCCCCAACTCAGTGATGTCACCAAAATATCTCACCCCAGCACAGATGAGGACTTTCCCACAGCTGCATGGAAGGATTACTGACTTTTGTTTACCTGGCATCTCCTGAATACTCTAACACCTCCAGAGCCAGAGTGCAGCCGGGGTAGAATAACATACAGTTAGGAGGGAGGTTCAGGAGGAAAGGAGTGGCTTGAATCTCAGGTGAGGGTCTAACAACACTTCCCCTAGGCTGTCTTATGAAGGACTATTAATAGGCCAAATCTTGAGGGTTTCTTGTAGGTAGTAAGGGCTTCTTATGCTTGGGAGACAGCATTCTTCAACACTGTGAGAGTCAGATGTGTGTAATAACATGAGTTGGGGGGAATAGGCTTTCTCACTGTGTGGGGGAACTGAACTCCTGCTTCTGAGCCCCTTCTGCATGCCAAGCAGAGGAAGAACCCTGGTGCCCAAGGCATCACCCATGAATGTGCGATCTGTGGATGCTCTGTGGACAGGAGAACACTTCGACCCTTTGTCCAAGATGAACTATGGGGTAGGACTCTTTCTCTTTCTTCATGCAAAGACCACTCCTATTAGCATTTTCCCTGTTTTGGAAACAGAAGGACTCCCTGCTTTTTGCAGTTGCTAAGCTGTGAATCTCATAAGCCTTACAACGCCCTGGGGCTCTCCACTGCTGTGAGCATGAGACTGTGCAAGGCTTCAGAGGACTTCCGTACAAAGCACGCATGCTTCAAGAGGAAGGAGCCAAAGGCTTACGTAGTTGAGAATATATCCATAGGAAGGTGTTGGCTCCAATTGGCCTGCTTGCATCCCACCTTCAAGGATGAGCCAGTGGATTCTGGCCTGGGAAGATCACTGTGGTTTTCCAAACACATGGGGTGGATATTAAGTCTTTTTCCTCACTACTGTGACAAAACACATAATAAAAGCAACTCAAGAAGGGAAGAGTTTGCTTTGTCTCATGGTTTGAGGGTTCAGTCCATCATAGTGGGGAAGGCATGGCGGCAGGAGCATGCAGCAGCTGCTCACACTGCACCCACAGTCAAGAAGCAGAAAGAGATGAATGCAGATGCTCCACTCAGTTTCTCCTGCTTATTTAATTGGAGGCCCAGCCTGTGGAATGGGGCTGCCCAGATTTAGGGTGGGTCCTCCCACTTCAGTGAACTCAATCTGGAGATTTCCTTACACGTATTCTCAAATGTTTGTCTCTGAATTTTAGATCTAGTCAAGTTACCAAGCAATCATAAATGTCACAGGTTGTAGGAATTTGTTGTAGTCTTATTTTTATATGAGTTCATATCAAACTATATCAGGGAGAGGTGTTTGGGGGAGACCCATTTTTCTGTTCTTTATGATGAAACCAGCAACAATTTGATTCTTCAGAGTTGAATATCCCAAGTCAAGAGAACACGGACACACTGGAAAGCATTGATAGGTTGTCTGATTGGTTGATTCATTGACTCATTCTCCAAACGTTCAGTTGCTGTATCCCATTGATCAGGCATTGCTTATATAAAGATAAGGATATTACCCAGACTGTGAGGCCCTGTCCTCCCTGTTCCTTGAGGCCAAAATATAAGATGCAAGTAATGTTTACGCTAACCAGCTAAGCTTCCTGCTAAGTTCCATGCTTGCTTCTGCTACAGCCTGGTACAATAGCCTGAGGGGACTATTTTACTTTAAAATGGTAATTTCTCAACCTGCCTGAAAGAAGCTCAGGTGCCAAGGCCCATCTACCCTGTCTGACACTGCCTTGCACCCTCGACCACCTGCCTGAGAAGGAGCTCTCACAGGTGCCAGTTTCCCCAGCCCCCTCTGGGTGGGAGGAGTTTTTCTTTACTGGGGCCAAAAGTATTTAACCCTGGATTAAGTTAAATAAATTGGGCATTCTCTTCTTGAGGATGACTCGAACTCTGTATCTGTGTCATGTGTGTCTTGTGTTTTAACCCCTAGGACAATATGGAACTCGTGGGAGGTAGGTGGCGTGGAACGGCGACCCCCACAGACAGGCATTTTAACTGCCAGATGCAACTTTCACCCAGGTGAGAAGATAGACAGTCATCACAGAATTTTAAGGTATGGCTTGATTATGGTCTGAGTAAGTTCTGCAGAGGGAAATACCATGAAAATATCATTGATAGCCAGGGCTGTCATTCTGAGCCGTTTAAAAGCAAAAAGTCCAGAACTAAGCACCCATGTGTTGGAAAAGCAGAGAGATTGGATTCAGGATGCTGGGACGACTTAGATGGCTGACCCTGGAGTCTCCAGGGTCTGCCTAGGGTATGGGCTGCGGTTTCCCTGGATAGGGTCACTGAAATGTGTGATTGCTGCGCTTGCAAACACAGTGCTTGGGGATCTTCCGAGTGAATGGTACATTGAATTTAGCTGCATTTCCAATCAAACTAATTAGGAGAGGCAGCTCTTCTAGGTAAATCACATCATCACTATGTCAAGGCCAAGCAATTTTTTTTTTCAGAGAGTACCTAGTACTTATACCATCAGGTCCAAGTTGTTTGCTAAAAATACACATAGGCTGATTGCCACCTGCTTGGGAATCAGAGTTGATGGACTTACACAGAAACAGCAGCATTAATTTCCATGCTGATTTCTTTGGGAAAATAGCTTGAGATGGTCCAGATCTTATACACCTTCTAAAACAAGGCTCTGTGTGAAGACTTCAGAAGCACTGAGAGGAAATCCCAGTGCCCTGCAGCTCAGCAGGGTGCTGGGGACAGCAGGTACTCACCTCTGTTGCCTGACGGAGTCATGGAGGCTCTGCGGGTACAAAAGCTGACTCTCAGCTATGAGATCCTATTGCCAAGAGATGAGGAGTCAGTAGCTATTTCTGAAGAAAATCACGAATGTGTCCAAGTACCACCAGCTAAACTCTATTTTTAATTCATAGAGCAATGTAGTTGTGGGAAAAATCTAAAAAGCAGGAAGGATTTAGAGATCATTGCCTAGAATTTGTTCTTTATCATATAAGTGAGCTAAAAAATTAGGAGGTAAATTTAAGTCTGGGGAGAGGTCCAGAGGCTTCCATGCAGGACAGGAAAGCTTCCCTCTCCTAGGGTACTCTAGAACCTTCTGTCACTTTCTTCTAAAACCTCCATTTTTCCCCTTTCAAATAAAATGTAATAGGAAATGTCTACAGGGGAAAACATAGCAGTCTGAGTCTCAGCTGGGGTACGCCTAGGCGTGCCCCATCCTCAATTCAAGTTATACCTGAGCCTGCTCCCTGCGGCACATCTGTGCCCTCTGGTGGCCTTTCTGGTCACTACAGGCTCTGCTCTGGAACCAGGAGCACAGGGGCATGCTGGACGTTTGCAGCCACTTTGTCAGGTGTTCCAGAACTGTGTCAACTTAGAGTGGGTGGTTTGAATGGCCAGCATGCAGATGGTGGACCACTGAGGTGTTCCTGGCCGCTGCCTCTGGCTCTGTGCCTCTGTGACCCACCTGAGAGGCTTCAGCCTACTCAGGAGGAGCCCTTATTAACCAAATGTCTCTATATTCCCTCTTTTATGAATGAATTCATTTAAGGGGGACATCTTGTTTATGTGACGGGATATTTCCCCGGAATTTCTAATGTAAAGAGGCTCTTGGAAGGACAGTGTCTCTCTATGGAATTTGGTCTTGTGATTCAGTTACAGAAGTTCAAAAGACGGCAACTCCCACTTCAGAATATTCCACAAGGGACAACTGGAGAGGAGGACTCTCTAGTGAGGACTTGTTTACAGAGCAACCTTTAAAAAGCCAATTCTACTTCATTAGCAGCATGCAGTCTCCTAGGAGTTCAACTTCTCTTGTTGAACTAAACTGGGTTCTCCAGAGCAGCACATCCTGGGGATCCCCTGAGCATTCTTGCCGCTCCAATGTTACTGCTATCAATAACAAGCTCTTCTCAATTAAATCTATAATGGGAAAATGAGTTGACTTTGAAGTCCATTGTGAGTTCCTAGGGGCTGGTCGCGTTCAACCCTGAACTGTGAAGATGCAGGCTGTGTCCTTAGGTAGAACCTGCGATTGAGGTTAAGGACTACCAGGGAGCAGAGGTCAAAATACGCATTTGCTTCAGAGGCACAGAAGTGGTCCCAAGCCAGGAGAGTGCTCTGAAATTGACCAGTGAACTTGCTCAGCTGACCTTTGTTCAGAAGATGCAGTAGGCTGATGAGCATAATCTCCCCTCTGCTCTATCAGCCTGCCCCTGGCTCAGCTCGTTCTTCCTCAGCTCCGAGCAACATCAGGGTTTCACTCTAGACCTCGTTTCTCCTGTGTTGTCTTCACCATGTGCTGTGATCCAAGCAATGCCGCTGCCAGGTGGATACAATCTCTCTGCTTAGCAATGCTATGCCTTCCTTAATATCTACAAGACAGCCCTCCAACATTCTGGCTACGAACGGGTTATGACTGGGAAATTAAGGACTCAGTTCACAGCACTGAGTTTGTGATACTAGCACTGTATTTTTTTGACCGATCAAATAGTTTTTTTCTTCTTTCAAAATCTAAGACCACCTGTGTAGAGTAGCACTGCACTGCTAAACTGAAGTTGAGCATAATTGATAAGAGAATTTACCAGTTCTTAGGAGACATTAAGTCACACAAAGTAGAATTTAAGTAAGGGAGGACTGCATCCCAAATTCCCCAAAGATTACTTTGCCTATCATGCCTGTTAGATATTAGTATCATGAGATGCAGATGTTTGTTCACTGTAGGCCCCTGGGTCTACCCTTGTTCAGGGTGCATCTTGAGGACAGCTTCTGGTCAGCCAGCTAAAACATCCTGTTTGTTCCTGTGCTCCCTCTGCCTCGCCTGGTGATTAGCTGCAGGGCATTGTTTCATCTTTGGTATGGTAATTTCCCACCTGCCTGGGCGGAAATCGTTGTGTTGCAGCTAGGTATAATAGATTTTCCCCAAAGTTGAATAAACGGCATTTGTCTGATCTCAAAAAAAAAAAATCTAAGACCAGTTTAGGCAATAGTCTACATATTTGTATTTCGTTGATTTAAAGGTAATTATATGCGAAATTGTAGAAACTGTAGAGAAGGGCCAATGTTCCTGGATTAATGAAAGTTTTTGATTTCTGAGTTTTGACTGAATTCAATTATGTTTGATCTTGTAGGGACATAAGGTGAGAAGAAAGGGCTAATTAAGTGTTTTGAGCTCAACTAAGCAAAGGGGCATGGTCACTCTGCTTACTTAGTCTTTCTTGAACACAAAGGAGAAGAGGATATCTGCCCTCAGGAAACATCCCACACTGTCTTCCCTTTGGTGTCTCCATTAGTTACTTTATAATTAGTTGCTTCTCTTGAGAAAAAGATTTAAGGGAGGAAGAACTGATTGTACCCAAAGTTTGAAAGTACTGTTCACCATGGAGGAGAAGGTATGGAACAATAAAGGACTGTCCATCATGTTGGGGAAGGCATGGAACAATAAAGTACTGTCCATCATATTGCAGATGGTATGGAACAATAAAGTACTGTCCATCATGGTGGAGAAGGCGTGGAACAATAAAGTACTGCCTATCCTGTTGGAGAAGGTGTGGAATAATAAAGGACTCTCCATCATGGTGGAGAAGGTATGGAGCAATAAAGGACTGTCCACCATAGTGGAGAAGGTATGAAACAATAAAGGACTGTACATCGTGATGGAGAAGGTATGAAACAATAAAGGACTGTCCACCATGGTGGAGAAGGTGTGGAACAATAAAGGACTGTCCACCATGGTGGAGAAGGTATGGAACAATAAAGTACTGTCCATCATGATACAGAAGGCATGGATTCATCATGGTGGAGAAGATGTGGATCAAGAATGGCTTTAGCTGTTGTGGCAGACATGTGAGGTAACAAGAGCCAAACGCTGCTACTCTGATGGCCAACTCCTTTTTATTTAGTCTAAGACTCAAGCGCATGGAATGGTATTGTTCACATTCAGGGTGAGTCTTCCTTGCTCAGTTAAGCCTCTCTGGAAATGCTCTGATGGACACACCTTGAGGTGTGTCTCCTAGGTGGTTCAAAACCCACTGAGTTGACAATGTAGATAAATTATCATGGCTCCTGTCACAGCTATTCTTGATTGTCAGCTTGACTACATCTGGAATTAACTAAAACCCAAATAGCTAGAAAAACCTATGAGGGACTTATTTTCTTAATTAAATCATTTAAAGTGGGAAGACTCACTTCCAATCTAGGTCTTTGAGATGGAAAGGTCCACCTCTAATCTAGACCACACCTTCTGCTGGTAACCCATATAAAGGATGTGGTAGAAGGAGGCACTCTTCTTTATCTACTTGCTCTCCCTGGCAAGTCCATTCCTTCACTGGCATTAGAACCTACTTCTTAGGGATTCTCAAGACCAACTGAGATAGCCAGCTTCATAGACTGAACAACTACAGAATTCTTGGAACTTCCATTGGTAGACAGCCATTGTTGGACTAGCTGGACCATAACCTGTAAGACATTCTAATAAATTTCCTTTATATATCTACAAATAAAAACATATGTCTCTCTCAATATACATACACACAAACATATATAATAAAAAGTATTAATATAATATATAAAATATGCAATATATAAGGAACCTTGACTAATATATTGCCCATCTGAATCCAAATCTACCATGTTGCCTGTAGCTGAGCACATGGTGTGTACTCAATGCCCTTGGCTGCTTCATTTCAGAGATTGGAGGACTCAGCCTGCAACATAGTAAGAAGGCATTTGATGTCTACTTGCAAGTCTTGTTTCTTTGTGATATAATAATATATTTTGGGATGTACCAGGGATAGGATATTGGTCCTGGGTCTACCATTTGCATTTTGTCCTAATTCATTATCTGTATGGAGTTATAAAAGTAGCCGTAGATGACTAGGAATTATGTCATTTGTATTAAGCCCAGACCTATTTCTGAGCATGTGGCTCACACTGCCATGAAAATGTCTTACATTTCTCCTTTGTCAGTTTGTAATGAGAGCATTTCCCTTTACCCTTCGCGGCTCCGAGAGCACTGATGTATCATCTTGAACACAGCAAACATGCTGTCTTGTCAGTATGTTGCAGGTCTTGTCAGAAGGTGCGTCTGAGATGATTGCTGATGAAAACAATGATGTGCCTATTAAGACTCATTATTAAGGACTAGTTCAAATGAATTGAATTATTAAATTGAAAAGATTTAAAAATCTTAAAGAATAAAGGTGTTTTGAGTCTTGTTCAAAAGGGACAAACTACATCACGGTGCCTGCTTTGCTTCTAGAACATCCTCCTACCCTCAGACTGAAGCCTGCTGTTCCTCTGGAATATCGTGAGCCAGCTGACCACAGGAGGCCATCGCTGTTTCGTGGTGACTTCACTCATTTCCGGGGCTGGCAACGGTGCCGAGATTATCAGCATCTGCTCTGTCTTACCTTTTAGCCTTTCTGCATGTCTGTCGATTTTTAGCCTTTTCCCAGGGAGACAGGTGGACATTACCACGGAAGCCAGATTCAGCTAGACTCTAGCTTTACCTCCAAGGCCTTGTCCTTCTGTCTTATTAGAGCAATCCAGCACCTCTTTCCTCACTGCTCACTGGCCTTGAACATTCCCTGCCACTTCCTGAACTAGAAAGAGAGCTCAGGTCTGTAACTTACACACCTGAACATCTTGACTGTCACATGTGCCTCCAGAAGCCTCTGATCTGGTTTCTTCCTCTCTATGTATTTCTCACATCTCCTGGTTCCAAGGCCTCAGTGTGTGATCTGGTGACCTTGTGTTCTCAAAATGCAAATGGTAGACTTCAATACCCTATCCCTAGTACAGCACAAAATATATGCTATTCAGTCCATGCCTTCCTCAGCTTCATATTCCCACAGACAGTTCATCAGTATATCTATGTATCCATGTCTCCACATTTCTACCCATCCATCCATCCATCCATCCATCCATCCATCCATCCATCCATCCATCGATCCATCATCCATCCATCTATCCATCCATCCACTCATCCATCCATCCACCCATCTATCCACCCATCCATCCATCTATCCACCCATCCACCCACCCACCCATCCATCTATCCACCCTTCTATCTATCTATCCATCCATCCATCCATCCATCCATTCATCCTCTAGCTTTGTGCTTGTAACCTTGATAGAACACAGAAATAAGCATTTTACAGATCAGTCTCTTCCTCCAAGAAACCTTGCCAAACCAACGAACTCTCTGAAAGATATAGATGCACCCTGTCACAATTCTTGTCTCCCTCCCTCCATTGTTCTGCTCACTGGCTTCTAACTCATATTCACTGGCTTGTCCTACCATGTCATCAAAATGCTGCTGTTATGGATACCGTGTCATAATGCTGTCAAACCCCACAGAGAACCCATCTCTAATTTGACCTTCCCTGCACCATTCTCTCCCTTAGGGATTCCCTGTGTCATGGCCCTTTTCAGTGTCTACCATGCACTCTACACGGTGATGGAGGCAGGACATCTGGCCTGTTCTGTCAGGAGACTATTGAGTGATGTTTCTTTCTTCTGGTTTATGGGGAAATGGTTATGGGAGCAGAAGAGAGGCCAATGCCCTTCTTCTCTGGGTGAATACCCCCCCTCAGAGGTTGATCACAGAGCTGGTTCTCATCTCCTACCTCCACTATCCACCGCGGGCACCAGGATGCTGTCAAGGTTCCCGCACCATCCCTTCCTTGCTTGCCCTTTGATGCTTGTGCCTCCACACAGACCTCTTTCCTGAGCCTCGAGCTCGGCCACACTCTACTGTGCAGTGTCATCTTCGGTCATTAACCCCTGGTCCTTTCTTTCACAGTTATCCTCCCATGAAAACCAAAGGGCCCGCCCATTCCTCTGTGAGAAACCCCTCTAGCAAATAATACCATAATCCATTACTCAAAAAACGATCTGTCTCCAAGTTTTGGGTCTTGATCCACCACCAATGCCAACTTGCTTTTCCTGCCTGGATTGTTGTCCCCATTTCTCTGGCCACTTCCTTCCATCCACGCTAGCCCTGCAGCGATGCAGATTGGTGATCACCGCTGTCTTGTTGCTAATCCCTTAAAGAGTACTAAAGTTCCTCCTCTGAAGGAACTCTGTAGGCCCCGATGAAGGAAGATGTAACCCCCATGGCTGTAGCTGGTTTGGCCTGTTGTACGTTTTGGTTCCCCCATTAAGGCTGTTCTTTTTCACACCCTTCCATTCACAGCAGCCGCTGAAGCTCACCTCACCCCTCTTCTGGAAGACCTTCCCTCACTTTGCCTTCTCTTTGGGGTCTGGTTTGCCCCTCACTTGGGCGCTTCCCAAGGCAGTGTTCATAGGATCCACTCACAGACAGTGTGCTTGAGTTTGATAGTCCAGGGCCCCCCACCCTTCCCTCTCTGCCTCCCTTGTCGGGTTGTGAATGCACACAGGGGAGTGTGTGGGATGTTTACTGATGTGTCCCCGAGCCTATGATGTTGTGCTGAATGCTCGAGGTAACCCAAGGGAAACGCAGGATTGTGGAGGGGTTGGTTGATAGACGGAAGATCATAGTCGCACATTGATTACGTCCTGTCCTACACTGGATGTGATGGATTCCTCTTCTGCTTCCTCCCACCTTCCTCCTGACATCTCTTTTTGCCACCCCCACCATTCTCACTTGACCCAGGATCTGAAGTGAGGCTGGTGCCTGGGTAGCACTCTGCAGTGGTGTCTGTGTGGCTTTGAGGATTTGGGGCACTCGCGAAGAGTGATCCGATCTCATGATCCGATCTCATGAACTGTGCCCTTCCCTCACGGCTCTCCTGGTGCCCATCAGGACGAGAGTTTTCTTTTTCAAGTTTATGGCCTCAGTGCTTCGAAGGCAGTTACAGTGCCCCGAACAGCTGGTACTCCTTGCAACAGTGGATCCGAAATGAAGCTGAGCTCTGACTTAATGGAAATTGTCCCTTGAAAGGTTCGAATTTAGAACATTTATTCTCCATTAATTCCAAGTAGATTCAACGTCGAGCAAAACAGCCTCCGTCTTCCCTTTGAGTTGCAGGATTTTTGGTTTTTTTTCTGAGAAGTGGGTGTCGCAGCTGCTGATTTGATTGCTGGCATCAGGGTGAAGAATGTGCAAATGTGCTCATGCTTCCCAGCTTACCTCATTCCAGCTGCCGCCTGGGCACCTGCTCTGGGTCAGCACTGTGGTGCCCAGTGCCCTGTGAAGCCCTGCCGTGCTGGGGCAGACAACACATCTGTGTCAGTTACGTTTCTCCTTGCTATGGTAAAATTCTTGACAACCGAAACTTAAGAAAGAAAGGAAGGGTTCACTTTGGCTCACTCCGTCATGCAGGGGCAGCATGGAGGGAGGAACATGGGGCTGCTGATCTCCTGGCAGCCACAGTCACAAAACAAAGGGATGAAAGCTGGTGCTCAGCGTGCGTTCTTGTTCTTAATTAATCCTGGACTCCAGCCTGTTAGATAGTGCCTACCACATTTAGAGTAGGATCTACCTGCTGAGTTAAGCCTTTCTGAAAACACTCATGGACACCCCCATACACGTTTCCAAGGTGAAGCTAAATCCTCCTGGGTTGATAGTGAGGATAAGCATGGCAACACTGTATTCACATGTGTCGACACTGAAGGAGACACACGAAGAAGGTGTGGGGGCCGTCAGAAGGACTCCTGGGTAGAGAAGATAGCTTGCAGTCACTGTCTTGGACCCTACTCCTTCACAAATGGGTTCTCTACCATCTGAGAGATTGCCTGGTCTTGCACTGGGCAAATGGCAGCTACAAGAGGTCCTTACGTGACCATGGGGGCCGAGCATATAATCAGGAATAGCAAGGACTTTGGATCTCTGTTTTTAACACCTTGAACATAAGCCACGGAAGCTAGTGTTCTGATCAATGATGCTGAAATGGAGGTTCAGTCCAAGCCTTGCCTGGGATCATGCTAAATTGGTGGTGGGAATTAGTGGCAGGTAACAGTATGGCTGGAGAACCGTGCCCTGCCCATAGTATTGTCTTAGCTTTGGTTGTCAGACAGTCTAGCGTCACCTGAGAAGGTTGTCTCGACTGAGGGATTGTCTAGACCAGGTTGGTTTGTAGGCCTGTCTTTGAGGGATTGCCTTGATTGTTAATTGCCATAGGAGGGCCCAGCCCACTGTGCGATGCACCATCCTTAGGCAGGTGTGCCTGAATTGTGTGAGAAATGAGTCAAAACGTGGGCTTGTGAGTGATCTAGCAAGCCGATTTCCTCCATGGTCTCTGCTGAGTTCCTGCCTTCGATGGTGGACTATGAATTGGAAGTACTATGGTCAGAGTGTTTTATCCCAGAACAGGAAGACAACTTGAACATCTCTCCTGCCTCCAGACCATTTATTCAAGCCAGAGTTCGGCCAGCACAAACAGTGACCCCTGTTCTTTTGGCACCTGGGAATTCAGAGGCATGGCTTTTCAGCTGCCTTTTGTGGCACCCATGGGAGGACGAAGGACCATACTGGCACGCGCCTGACTCTGCACGTCACTTGCTTGCTTGTATTACGGTGATTTTGAGTTCTGCTGGGGAAATCCTGTGCTAGGTGTTTGACCTTCTCATCTGCGGCTGCTCAGCCTCACTTGAGTCTCAGCGGGCAGACTTCCCCGCTCCTTTGCACCGCCCATCTCAACCAACATTGATTGGTCCTATCAGCTTGGTGGGGCAGAGAGAGGAAGCCATCTTATACTGTCTGCCCTTTGCTCCCCCCCCCCCATTGTGTGCTGTGGACTGGTGTGTGCCTCTTGATGACACCGTGGCTGACTATATGGATTTCTGGTCACCTTCTTGTGGTACCAAGTCCAGAGGAATCTAACTTGAACTCCAAGTCTCGTTTCCCTGCTCCGTGAATCTCCAGGGACTTGTGGTGAGTAGAGGGCAGTGTATGGGGTGAGGAATTCTCTTTACTGGGTCACCGTCTCCACTGGTGAGACAACATAACGAGGCCGGGAGTAAAAAGGGAAGAGGGTCTCAGGCATGCGGGGCTGCTGGGACAGTTTCTCAGTTGTGTGAAATCCAGAAGGAAACCCCGGCAAAGGGTGTTTACAGGGCCAGCAGAACAGAGTTGGGAGACCACCAAAGCTCAGGACTTGTGCCTGTGTCAGGAAAAGGCTTGTGGCCAATGAATTCCTGAATTAGATGCCAGGCTGTGGACTCTGGGTCATGCTGCAGGTGCTGTGGCCACTCTGATATATGCTGTGGTCTTGGCTTGAGTTGGTGCTCACGGCTGGTCTGATTGACTGGACATGTGCAGCTCCAGGCTTGGTACCGGTCATCATCTTATGCCGCGGCTCCCAGGATTTCCTTTGCGCTTATCTTGTCCTTCCTCGTGAACCTGCGGCACACCTGTGTTTATCTGAAACATTCATGGAGAGCTGTCTGCATCTCTGTTTACCTAACTTGCAATCGTCCAGACCCCCAAGTAGAGCTCTTCTGATTTTGCTATTTAGAAGTTTCAAGTTGATGGACAGCTGTGTAGCTCTACTTGGGGAAACCTGTTAGTATGGTTTAGCTATGGAAGGGTGTTTACTTCACCTTCACAGTGGAGGATGAAGGAGGTTGCATCAAACTTTTGAAACCACTGACCTTCTAGAGAGAGTTCCCTGAAGCACGGACCTAGGTATTAACAGTTATTGGATGATTTTGATTTTCCATTTTCATTTGCATCAGGCTTGTCCTCCTGTGCATCCCTTTCAGAATGTATCTGGGCTCTTAGATGATGTGACATTGGACTCTGGGTACAAACTGAACATACCATCAGCACCAGGTCTCCTCTAGCCACATCCTCGTGCATCAGTGTTGAGCTTTCCTCCTGTCCTCTGGCAGGTTGCAAAGAGGCAGCTATCTCCCCAACCTAGATGCCTGAACTGACAGAAGTACCCAGCACTGCATGAAATGAAGGGAAAAAGAAAGCCCCCTCTGTCCAGTTTGTAGAAAGACTGGCCTTACCATGGTCTAGCCAGCAAAGCCACCATGTTTGTGTATTTAAAGTTATAGATATACTAAAATGATTACAAAACAGATGTATTTGCAGACCTTTCAAAAGCAATAGCTCCATCAAGAAAATACTTAAATAAAAAATAAATGATTGCAATTTTCAGGTTGAGCAATAATGTGCTTATAATTGCAGTGGCTAATATATACATCTAATGAAGCATATCTATCTTCCTGCAGGAGTACCACTGATCAACGTTTGATGGAGTGATGTAATAAAGAATGCAGCACTGTTCCAAATGGGTTTAAAAGCCCTAAGCATCTTATGATGCCTATGTTAATCAGCATAGAGTTAGTGCCGTCTGTTTACCCAACTCTTTGCTCAGTGCTAAGGTCCAGTTGGACTCTGTGGGGTCCTTAGTTAGCTAGAGGAGAAAGCTAGAGTAACCCAGGCTCTGTTAGTTACTTTCCTATTGTGATAAAATAGCATGGCCAAAAACAACTTAAGGGAAAAAGAGCTTGATTTGTCTTACAGTTCCAGAGGTTTAAAGTCTAGAACGGTAAGGAAAATGTGGCGACAGACAGAAGGAGCAGAAGCAGGGGCCAGGCTCATCCTGTCTTTTATCCACACATAGGGAGGGGGGAAAGCATGGGAGCTGGAGCAGAGATGACACCGTAAGCTCAAAGAGCTCGCTCCTAGCGACATACTTCCTCCATGACCTTCCAAACAGCACCACCATCAAGTGTTTAAATACATGAGCCTAGGAGGGACATTTTTCATTCAAGCTCTCCCTTGGAGTCAAGTGACTTGCAGGCCCTTAGCTGAGATATGGAGCTCTGGAGTCTTGGTTTTAAGATTAAACTTTTTAAAATTTTTAAAATTGCTGGACAGCTGGGGACATTTCCTGAGCCTTCTGAACTTTGATTGTTCTGTGTGTCAAATAGGATTAAAAATTATAATTGTTGTGTTTGTTAGCCAGAGTCATTATTGTGATTTTAAAGACGTCGGAAACATTGATGATGTTAGTGATTTAGCCAGCTCCTCTACTGTCATCCAGCCTCAGGGATCAGTGACCGAAGGACATAGGTGACACTGACGTTATCGGTGACTGCAGGTCAGATGCGAACAGAGAGGTGTGAGCACATTTTAATGGCTCATCTTTCCAGATCAAGTTTGCTAGGGCTTTTGTTTATTCTACCTGTTAGGTTCTTTCATCTTAAGATCATTAAAATGGTTTTGGCAACACCAGAAGACAACACCTTCTCTATATGAAGGTGGCAGTCTGTGTCTGGGCAATGCTGTGTCTAGATAGCACAGTGGTGTTCCACGGTCCTCTCCCAAAGAATCTTCAGGATGTTCCATGTTTTCAGCTTGCAGTGTGAAGAAGACCTGAAGCTCAGAACACTCATCTGCCATTCATTGCCTTCACACACGGTTGCTTCTAGTCCTTTCTCAACGTTCTCTGAAAATCTCTACCTATAGTCTTCCTGGTGTACCACTGCCATTTCTCTCTCCTCCCACCCTGCTCTGGTTCTAGACTCCTGTTGGGAGGACAAAGTGGAGGGTGGGGAGAAATGGGAAAGATGGCAAGAAACAGAGAACGAGAGGAGGATCTCTGTGAACAGCCAGGCACACTTACGGGTCTGTGCAGAACTCTGTGCCTACCTTGTGATCAGCAGTGCACAGAGCACCTCACCCCCCATCTGACACAGGGTGGTCCTAGCTCCCGTGATGCCCTCACAGATCTGAGGTCAGAAGTCAGGCTGTATAGCGATAGCGATGCTGCAGAGACCAGGGTAGGGTGCCTCTTCTCCTTCATTCTCCCACTGTACTTCCTAGTGCAGTAAGCATTGCAGAGCTTCAAGTAGGAAGCCACCATGGCCTCTGAGTCATGTGGGCTCTGCAGAGCTGTCCCATGCCACCATAAGTATCTGTCTCACTTTACTTCCCCTCCTTTTTTTTTTGTGGTTAGCAATTCAAGGCAATATGGAGCATTTCTCTGCCTCTGCCTTGAGCTGTCTGCATCCGCCCTGCTGCCCACAGCTGCTGTGGCCTCTTCTCTTCATTCTCACTGTTATATGCTTTATATCCCCTTGCTTTCCCTCTTTATTCCGCTCCCTCTGGAATCTCACACCTGCTATCAGTATGGAGAGCAATGACTTCCGTTTTCCCAGCAGCTAGGCATGTACACAGTCTTCGAAGGTTTCCCCAAGACAGAAACTGCACCCACCACAAGTTCTGAGACTCAGGATTTCCAGGATCCCAGGTTCTTTGCAGCCCTGTTGTCAGGAAGCAGGTTCTGGACTTGCCACTTCTGGCTGTCAGCATTTAAGACCCCAGTGTGGGGACAGGTGAGGGCTGTGTAGTGTCAGAGACCAGGATGGGGAGGAGAGCCCTAGAGATTCAAGACTCATTAAAAGTCAACTAAGAGATCACCCTGGATGCACAGTATTGCTACTAGTCAAATAAGGGTGGGACTGGAGTGAACGGCACCAGAGAGAATCCGACAGTCAGATGCTTTCTTAATGTTCTTAACGCATCATTTAACATTCATGACATTTCTGTTATCAGCTGTAGCAGCAGGGGAGGAGCAGAGACCCTGGAAGGCTGATGGGGCTCCACTGTTGAATGGCATTAGTGAGACATCCAAAGGGGAGCCAGAAAGACAGGAGCAACCCAGGAGACCTGAATGAACAGACACTTTCATAAGAGGTTCCATACAGGAAGAAGTGAGCAAAGGAATGAGGGAAAAGGGCAATCCAGAGTGTGAGAAGGAAGTAAAGTTATACAGAACAATGTGCTGTATAAACCAAAGCATTTTTGGACAAAATCATAGGTAGCATATATGGCAAGTATTACATAATGCTACTGTACCAAACACTTGTGCACAAAGATTTTAATTCACAAAGAGACCACCAGAAACTCTGAAGCTCACCATGGACTTCTCCCACAAAGTCATCCTCTCATCCCAAAGGCAGCACTGATAATGAGTTTTGTGGGTGCCAATCCTTATTTCCATTTATCTGCAATTTATTTATTAATTTATCTATCTCTCTATCAAGCCTGCTTAACTATCTATATACCTTTCTATCTATCTATCTATCTATCTATCTATCTATCTATCTATCTATCTATCTATCTATCTATCTATCATCTATTTTCACATAACAAATCTGTAAGACATTCTGAACTTTGCTGTAATTGGAACCACACCACACGCATCCTTCTATGGTTTACTTTCTTGCTTAATATCAAATTGTGAATTTTGATTCTGGTGATGAATGAATGGAACAGACCATAGTTCATCTGTCTTTGCTGCCTTATAACATTCTGCTAAATAGAGATGGGACTCTGTAGCCATTAATCTGCCAATAGATTATGTTCAAGTTTTGCAGTTATAAAATGGTCCAATAAATATTCTCAAACTCCTCTCCTGGTGCATAAAAGTGGTATTTCTTCCACATATACATATATTTGTGTGTATGTGTGTGTGTGTGAAATTGGCAGGGCATGTGATATGTAAATCTTTCACTCTAGTGAGAAAATGGCACCCCCTCAAAGGGAAACCACCATTCTACATGTCCACTAAAAATTCAGTAGCTATTGCCAGCAGTTGCTGTTATAAAATCTTCTCTTTTGCTTTTCCTCAACCCAGGTCACAAAGTGGTATCTCCCCGTGGTCCCTCCCCGTGGTCCAACTACTCACTGCCAGATCAGCAGAGGCGGAGCATCCCGTCTTTAGGTATACTGACTGTTCAAGGTTTCTGCTTAAGGGAGGCTCCGTTTCAGGTTTTTGTCTAGCTTTCTCTTGTGGTTTTCTTTCAGTTGCTTTGAGGGATCCCCACATGTTCTGTGTACTTTTTGTTTTGTTTCAGAATTTCACACATGCATGTGATGTGTTTAAATCAAATCCACTCCTATTTCCTCCCTTCCAATCCTCCCCTGTCCACTTTCCCTATCAACTTTATTCTCTCTCTCTCTCTCTCTCTCTCTCTCTCTCTCTCTCTCTCTCTCTCTCTGTGTGTGTGTGTGTGTGTGTGTGTGTGTGTGTCTGTCTGTTTGTCCGTCTGTCATCTGTCTGTCTCTGTCTCTCTCTCTCTCCCCACTGAGTTCCCTTGGTGTTGCTTGTATGTGCATGGGTGCAGAACATTACTAGTACCTGAGTAGTGGATCCAGAGGCTGCATTCACAAAGAAAACTTACTCTCCCTCCCCAGCAGCCATCAATCATCAACATCTGGGGACTTCATGAGTCTCGCCATGCTTCATGTTGGATTTGGATGGCTTGGTCTTCGGCAGGTCTTGGCCATGCAGTCAAGGTGCTGGCCTTACCAGAGGGCACTGGTTTTAGCTTGCATTTCCTGACTATGAGTGCTGATGGCCATCCCTTCATAGTCTTCAGTTCTGCTTGAAGCTCTTCTCTGGCACCTTGACTGCATCTTCTCCATGACATTGTCTATGGTGTTCTTGGATGTAAGATACTTTCTGGTTTCTATTTCCAGACTGAAAATGTCTTTCCTGCATGGCCAGCTTCCTTTTCACTCCAGCAAACCAGCCCTGTCTTCTGTGGTGCAGGCTTTTATTATTTGTTTGTTTGTTATTTTTGGTGTGTGAGCCATGGCACACGCATGTGGAAGACAGGACAATTCTCAGGAGTACATACTCTCCTGCCTCCTTGTGGGGTCTGTGGATAGAACCCATGTCATCAAACATGTATAAATACTCCTAGCATATCTGCTGAGATATCCTGCCAGCCCCAATTCATGAGTTTTATTTCCGGTTTGAGAGAATTCTCCAACTTTGTGTTGCGAAAACCTCATCTGACTTGAACTCCTAAGAGGTTTAGAATTCTCAGCTCTCATTTGGGTCTGCTTTCCAGTCAGGCCTGCCTTGGTGATTGACAGTGTTCCTACTTTCAGGACAGCCTTGCTGTCATTCGGTGTTTGTTTGTGTATCTTGCATTGGCGTCCAGTAGAAGGTATGATCTGGGTACCAGCTTATGCTGATTGGTTTAACTCTATGACAAAGCCTGATATCAATAGAACAAGCCATCCTGTAATAAGTACACTTTCTCTTCAAGTCTTTCTTGGGCATTCCTGGTCCCTTGTTTGTTCATCCACCCCTTCTTCCTCTCTCTCCCTCTCTCCCTCCTTCCCTTTCTTCCTGTCTGTCTTTCTTGTCTTTTATTTTTCTGCCTCAGTCTTACATTAAGCTTGTATATCTGAAGAAGAATTGGGAACTTTGAGTTAATTTGTGAAAAATCAGCATCTTGCAATATTAATTCTTCAAACCAAATGGACATGATTTATTCCTCCATTTATTCAGTTTCCTTACTATGTCTTGATAGTTTTAATTTTTTCCCTGAATATGAATCTTAAATACTACTTGTTAGTACAATTCTTAGCTATTGGTATGTTGAAAACAATATTGTAAAAGACACCTTTATGAACTGTATTTTAAAATTTTATATCGGAGGCGGGGGGTGCCTTAGCAGTTAAGAGAACATGCTACTCCTGCAGAGCACCCACGTTTGGTCCTTAGAATCCACATTGGATAACTCACAACCACTTGTAAATATATTTCCAAGGGAATTTGACACCTCTGGCCTCTGGGACACCCCCACTGAATGTGCACATCCCTACACACACACACATACACACACACAATGCAACCTTAAAAATCTTTGTATCTGGAGATACATTTGTTTCCCACACACTGAATTTGAATGTGTCAACTGTTGTTGTTGTTTTGTTGCCTGGTTAGCTGGTTGGTTGTTACTGGTTACTGAGCCTAGTACCTTGCATGCTCTCGGCAGGTGCCTCCTAGTCAAGCGCTCTACTACTGAACTATGGCCTTGGCCCCGCAACAACTGCTAAAACCTCTCCCAGTAACTCTCCTGATTTGCTTGCACATTCCCTTATATAGATTTAATTTTTAAAGATAATTTGCAGTGGCATGGATAAATCCAGGGCCTTCCGCATGCTAGGCAAGTGCTCTGCCATTGAGCTACATCCCAAGCCCTATGTCTTAGTTTATTAACTTTCTATTGTCACCATGAATGGTTTTTATCAAAAAGAAAGATTTTACTAAGTTCAGGCATGTGTCCAGTCCACACGTGTAATGGATGCCATCATCTGGCCCTCTACGAAGGGCAGCTACCCAATGGATAAGAGTGGTCATCAACCCTATGTTCATTTCTAAGCTGTGCTCTTCCTCTGCTATGGATGCCTATTGTCTATGGTGAACTTTAGGGATATCTTTTGTCTAGTCTTTCTAATCATCCTCAAGGAGGATTCAGTTCAAGTGTCCTAATCTACCATTCCCAAATGAATGGTGAAATGTCAAATTCTTTTATATTTACCTTCAAAAATAAGCTATTACTCGAGTGTGTGTGTGTGTGTGAGTGTGTGTGTGTGTGTGTGTGTGTGTGTGTGTTCATGTGCATATGGAGGTTGGAGTTCATTATCAGGCATCTTCCTCTCTTGTTCTTCACATTAATTTTTGAATGCAATTTTATTTCTATCTCTGAGTATTTTTCCTATATGTATGTCTGTGCACCAGGCACCAAGTGTGTGCCTGGTGCCTAGAGGCCGAAAGAAGGTGTTGGATCCTATGAACCGGGAGTTAAATGCTGTTGTGAGACACCATGTGGGTGCTGGGAATCCAAACCAGGTCCTCTATAGCAGCCCCCACCCATCTACACACACATTAATATTTGAGACAGGGTCTCTCTTTATACCTGGAACTCACTGATAGGCTCGATTGCCTGACCAGTAAGCTCTGGGGAGTCAGACCACCACTTCCAGTCTGGGGTTGCATGCAGATCTGAGCTGCCAAGTGTAGTTTTCGCCAATGGATGCTGACGGTCTCAACTCAGGTCCCAGTTCTTGTGCAGCAGGCATCCTTCTCCGCCCAGCCATCTCCCAGGCTCCTACTATCGTTTTTTTAAAATACAGTTAATATTTGTTTAAATCTTTATCTATTTAATATTATATGCTGTTATCTTTTTTTTTCACTGATGCTTTTTCAACAGAAATCCTTTCCTTTCCTTCCTGGTGCACACCCATTAGAAATGCCGTTGGTAAGAATCTGCAGTCAACATAGGCAGTTTGTTTGTTTGCTAAGGTGATATTATCTATCTATCTACTTACCTACCAACTATGCTCTGGGTTGGGTCTTGAGGCTTTGATGGGCTGCTTATTTCTTTAGACTGAGGCTCCTTTTGAAGACCTTGGCTCTCTGTTGCTTTTGTCCACTGTTGCTGATGTTGGGACAGCTGCCAGATCACCGTCAAGTTTCCCCTTCCTTTTCTTTTCCATCTGTTGGCATTTAAGACTTTCTTTGATCTTTATGCTCTGGTTTCCCTGGGACAGATTGGGTCCAGGCTGATCTCTATTTGTGCATTGGGTTCCTTGTGGTTGGGAGTTTTTGTGTCTGTGATAACATAACAGACATTTCTGCCCAAATCCTGCCTCTCCAGTCTTTGCATTCCTTTCTAGGACTTCCACGTATGGTGGTGTCTCAGTTCACACTTTCTTGTCTATCTCTTGTCTTCCATCTTGTCTATCTCTTGTCTTCTGTTTTTGTCTGTCTTTTGTCCTTCTGTACTGCACTCTGGGTCATCATCTAAGTTTTTTCTCTTATCCACTCATTCTTTTTTTTTTTCAACTCTCTGAAATTTATTAAATTATAAAAGTTTCCATTTCCGCCCCTCCTCCCAACACCCTCCCACTCCCCCCACTCCCCCTCTTCCTTCCTCTCCAACCCTAAGAGCAGTCAGGGTTTCCTGCCCTGTGGGAAGTTCAAGTTCCTCCCCCCTCCCTCCAGGTCCAGGAAGGTGAGCATCCAAACAGACTGGATCCCAAAAATCCAGTATATGCAGAGGAAACAAGTCCCAGTGTCATTGTCAATGGCTTTTCAGAAAGACTCCGGACCAGCCACATTCAGAGAATCCGGCCACATTTAGAGAATCTGGTTGGATCATGTGCTCGTTCAGTCCCAGTCCAACTGGCCTTGGTGAACTCTCATTAGATCAGTCTCCTTGTATCAGTGGGTGATCGGACCCCTCGTGGTCCCGATTTCATTTTTCATGTTCTTCCTCCTTCTGCTCCTCATTTGGACCTTGGGGGGCTCAGTCCAGTGCTCCAATGTGAGTCTCCATCTGTATCGCCATCTATCGTCAGATGAAAGTTCCCTCTGGTCTTGCCTTCTTTGCTCACATTCTCTTTCCTTCTGCTTCTCGTTTGGACCTAGGGAGTTAAGTCCAGTGTTCCAATGTGGGTCTCTGTCTCTATCTCCATCCATTGCCAGATGAAGGGTCTATGGTGATAAGCAAAATATTCATCAGTATGGTTATGGGCCAAGGTTGGTTCTGGCACCCTCTCCTCTGTCCAGAGAACAATCTGGGGATCTCTCCTTGGATCTGGGATCCCATTTATAATCAAGTCTCTTGTAAACCCTAAAATGACTCCCTTAGTTGAGATATATTCTTCCCTGATCCCATATCCAGCCTTCCTCCCCCCCCATCCCAGTCCCCCGAGCTTTCCCCATTCCTCCCCTACTCCCTTCTCTCTAACCCTCTCCCCTTCCAACAACCCCCCCCATGCACCCGAGGTTACCTGGGACTCTTGTCTATTTCCAATCTCCAGGAGGATAACTACATGATATGCATATGGTTTAATCTTATATGTAACCCCATCTATTATAATCTTAGCTAACATTATAAAATTCCTTTAAGGGTTTGTCAGTTTGTATTATGTAGACCAGGCTGGCCTTGAACTTGCTGGGATCCTCCTGCCTCAGCTTTCCAAGAGTTGCGATGTAGGCCTGTGATACCACACATGGCTTTTTAAAACTTTTTCTATATTTTTAAAACTTAAAGTTATCACTTTGTCCTTGATAACACCGTGTTTCTGGTTTATTTGCTCATAGCTTATTTATTATATATTTTTAGTATAACATGCTATTATCTGAAGGTTTTGCAGACTTTTTTTTGAGAGAGAGTCTCACTGTGTTTAGCTCTGGCCCTTGACTGTCCTGGAACTTTGTAATGTACAGCAGGTTGGCCTCAAACTCACAGAGATCCTCTTGTCTCTGCCTTCTGAGTGTGGGACAAAAGGTGTGTGCTATCCTCTCTGGCTGCAGTCTAGTTCAGCTGTCCATTTTTAAAAAATTTATTTGTTTTATTTTTGTCTAGAATATTCTTCTTGCATGGATGTCTGTGCACACATGTGTGTGGTGCCTGTGGAGATCAGAAAGATGTGTGGACTCCCCTGCAATGGAGTTAGAGATAGTTGTGAGTCACCATGTGGGTGCTGGGAACAGAATCCGGGCCCTCTGCTAGAGCTGTAATTTCTCTTACGTGGTTGAGCCAACTCTCCGGTCACTGCCCATTACTTTTACTAAAATGGTTTCTTGGGCTCCTTACTCTCTAGTTTTTCATATTTACTGGCTGGTTTTACTGTATTTAGGCTGTAGTGGAAGTGCATGGATTTGCTTCTGCCAAAGTCAAAGGAAGTCCTATCTGGCCCTTTGCATCTAGTCCTCAGATAGTGTTTCGTACATTCTGGGATAATGAGGCAGTATACTTGAAATGATGCCTTTTGTATTTTCACCGCATTTTCAGATTTGTTTTGGGAGCAGAAATATTTTTGAGAGGGTTTTGTTTCATGTTAACTTCACTAAATTGCTTGGGAGTAAGCTCATAATCCCTTCTCTGGAATAGTTCCTGAGTGGACTGTCTGAAAGAGAGACTTATGGGTCATTGGAAGGTGACAGAGTGTGGGGTCATTCCTCCATAGCTGTCATTGTTCTATTCAGTCATACCAGCTTCTAGAATCCCTCTTTCCTCCCCTCGGCTCCAGGTCCAGCTCTTGCTCTTATTGCTGGGCCCAGGCAGAGGGATCGCTATGCTGTGCCCCAGCTCCTCTCGTGGTCTCATTTGGGCAGCTGGAGGCACCTGATCTGATGTTTTCCTGCAGACCACAGGCTGCAGGAGCCTGGCTACCCCCTGAAGCACCACCCAGGCACTACGTGCTGCAGTCAGACCAACTCCTCCTGTTTGTCTCTTGTCCTCAGCAATACAGTGTGTCTGCACCCCAGAAGTCCAAACCAGCGAGGTGACATGTGGAGGATTTGTGGACTTTACAGATGCAGGGAGACAGGAGCATTCTCACCTTCCTTGTGTCTGGATGTATGCCAGAAGAACTCTTGTCAAAGTCTTAGGAATCACAAGTAAAGAATCGCGGAACTGGGACTGCAGAGATGGGTCAGCAGTTAAGAGGCTGCTCTTCGAGAGGACACAAGTTTGCTTTCCAGCACCCGTATAGTGGCTCACTGCCATCTGCAACTCCAGTCCCCGCAGATCTTAGGCCCTCTTCTGGCCTCTGCAGGTGCTGTGCACACAGCGGACATGCAGGCAAAAGACCCATGCACAAAAATAAAATAAAAAAGTTTAAATTGGAAAAAGAGCAGAGAGGAGAGAGAGAGAGAGAGAGAGAGAGAGATAATAACAAAACTAAAGCAAATAAAATCTTGGAGCCATTGAAGCAGGTCATGACTTTTTGACCATTACCATTAATAAGCTCACAGAAAGCAATCACTGGCTTGTTGTGGTGTTTTGCGTTTTACTTTTGATTTTTTTCTAACAAATTTTGCCTCTGAAAATATGAACTCTAGGGGCTGGTGGATAGCTTAGCTGCTAAAGTGCTTGCTTAGTCTTCACAAAACCTGGATTCCATCCCCAGTACGCCATAAATAAGGCCTGATGGAGCGAGTTTGTAATCCCAGGGCTTGGAAGGTAGGGGCAGGGACGTTGTAAGTCCTAGGTTGTCTTCAGCTGCACAAGGAATTCCATGCCAACCTGGCAAAAATGAATACTCTCCCCCTCCTGTGTATATTCTGGAATCCATACTTTTAGAACACGTTTTTATATGTAGTAGATATTTCATCCATTTAAATTATTTTAGCATGTTTCCATACTTAAGTACCCGAGATTTATCAGTAGTATAAACCCATGTGATTTACATCACAAGAAGAAAATAGCCTGGTCATCTCTGGTCATTGCCCGAGTGTGGGAAGAAGAGCAGTGAGCCGTCCCCTTCCAGCCTGTTCAATGCTGGCTCTTCTTTAATCGGATGACTATTGCCCAGCAGGTGTCTGCTGAAGTCTCCCAAGGAAGCTCACATGGAACAATTAAGTAGAGTCACCTGCTGTTCCTTCCCATGACTTTAGCTCGTGTACCCTCCAGCCTAGGTACCCATTTAGTTGAAGCACCCTGTGCACTCACAGCCAGTGGTTGCTTACATTCTCACATTCCGTTAGACATCCTCCCCTGAGCCCTCATCTGCCCTCAGGACAGAGATGCTTGTGTGCCCTCTACCCAGCCATGCTAGTGTGACAGTTTTTGTTTGTGAAAGTAACCCTTCTAAGATGTCTGCTCTCCACTATGGTCCTCGCGGGAAGGGGCTGTGTCCTGGATCTAAAGCACCACCATGTATTAGTAACATTGCCCTCCCTTCGCAGAAAAGAAAACAACCGGAAAGCAGAAAGGCGAGTTCCCAGCTGACTTTGTGCACTGTTTAACACCCATTGTAGTTCACAGGAAACAAAGACCCAATCTAAGCATTTGTGACTTCAAGACAGTGTACGAAGGAGGGCCGCTGTTGGGAGGGGTTTGCTGAGAGATGTGATCACTGGGAATTTCAAGGAAAAGTTGAAGTGGCATTCTCCGTTGGAGATCTAAGTGAGAGATTGTCGGGAAGGAAAGCCCTCTTTATTCCGGCTAGTACAACCTTTGATGCTGTGAAATCTATACCTTCGGCATCTGAACGAGACACTCCTTCACACTCCCAGGTCACGCTGATACATCTGTCATCTTTTCTCAACCTCCCTTTGGGGGTCTGTGAGGTGTCACTTGCCTACAGTCACCAGATGGCTTCCGCTCTAAGCGGGAAAGGCAGCTCCGTCACCTGTTGAATGGTTTTGGCTCTGAACATCACCGCTGTCATATTTCCAACCTGTCACATTAGCGGGATGTGCCGCCATGGAAGACAGAGCTTGGCTGTGCAAGGAATGGAGTTCAGAGACCGCATTACCGTTTGCTTGATGTCACAGCAGAGTCCATGTCTGTGCGGGGAATGGGATCTCCTGGTGACTTGCGCTGTTCTTTAATGCAGCATGAGGTGGGGGCTGGGGAGGCAGGAAGGTGGGGAGTCTTTGCCTGCTCTGTTGCAGGACTTCTGGAAGGGCCCTTGGCTCACCTTGGATTTCACACCATATTATACGCTTGGCTGAAAGGTGCTAACTCTAGCCGTTTATCACTGCACAGCTGCTGTTCCCACGTATCTGATCTATCCTTCGTGTGCGTGCAGGAATTACTTCCTTCAAATGAGAAGGCTGGATCATGTCAAAAATACCTTCAAACTTTCAACGACATCACAAATGATTTTTAAAAACTGTTCCTTTAGTTACTAAATATTTTGAGATACATTTTCACCTATTTTGTCCTTGTAAAAAACAATTTAATGATTTTTTTAGTGAACTAACAAAGTTAGGTCGGAATCTTCTGTGCTCATTAGTTTAGCCTGGGTACCAAGCATCTTTCTTGGTGTGGTTCCTCTTTTTGGGTATTTCTTTCAAACAGAATTACAGAATATCCAGGTCTTTTTGTCTGGCTTCTTCATTCAACATAACACGCTTACAGGATTTTCCAGAATAGTCTTCCATTGCCCACCTGTTTTCTAGTTGAGCTTACAGGCTGTTGCCAGCTCAGGGGCACTGTGAAGACGGCAGCAAAGAAATACATCAGGGTTTTTATGTGAAAACAGGTAATTCCAACATGGGAATTAGCAGGCCACCCGGACAATTACATTTAACTTTCACGCATTTGAAGACCCTGTTTTCTAGAGTGGCCACAGCATCCGTATTCTCACAGGCCACATTTGGAGGTTCCAACCTCTCCCCAGCCTCTCCGGCGCTGGTGCTATAGCTGTTGTCTGTTGGTTCGGTTGTAGCCTTTCTGAGAGCTGCCAGGCATTGATTTTATGGTTTAATTTAGCTGTTGCCTAGCGACCGAAGGGCCCTTTCAGTCAGGAGCCACCCTATGTTTTGTATGGAGAAATGCTCGTATTTTCTTTGGGCTTGTATTCTGAACCAGGATCTGTACTAGGCAAGTGTTTGCAAATGTTGCCACCCAGTGTGTTCCCTGTAGTCTCCTCACAGCTATCTTTAGAATTGCTAATGTCAAATTATAATGAAGGTCAATTTATGATTCTTCTGTTGTGGACCATGTGTTTGGCGTCATTTATAGGAGATCTTTGCCTAACCTAATCTTTTCTTCTCTGCTTTATTTTGTTTTACTTATTTTATTTATTTACTACATCAATCAGCTGGCTCTGAACTCAGAGATCAGCCTGCCTCTGCTTCCGAGTGCTGGGATTAAAGGGCTGGCATTAAACACCGCCTGGCTTCTGGTTCCTTTTAAAATTTGTATTGTTTCAGCATCTACAGTTAAATACATGACTCGTTTTGAACTAAATGTTGTGCTGAGTATCTAAGTTAGCTGATTTTGAACATTGTGTCATCTCTGTAAGTAATAAATTCATGTGTCACCTTTCCCCCCAAACAATTGATTGTAACTATAAGAACCGGTATCTGGACTATCAGTTCTATCCCACGCAGGCATGTATGTCTATTTTCAAAACTATGTTTACTCCTTTAGTGGGGGTGGGTGAATGTGTATGTACTGAGGACAAAGGTCAGCTTGTTGGTCCTTCTCTACCGTGTGGCACCTGGGGACAAACTCAGGTTATCAGGCTTGTCAACAGGTGTCTTCTGCTGAGCCGTCTCACTGGCCCGTGAGATACATGTTTATTTTGTTGAAATCCTGCTATCAGTACAAGTGGTTTTATAATGAATATCCAAGCCAGGAACAAAAATCCTCTAATTTTCCCCCTTTCAAAGTTGTTTTGACCATTGTTAGTTTCATTGTTTAAATTTCTGAATAGACTTCAGAATCCAGTTTTCAGCTCCTACAGAAAAGTCTAATTGGATTCTTCAGGGATTGTACAGGATGCAAAGATCGTTTTGGAGAGACTGGCCCTTTTAATAATACTCAGTCAGTAAGCACAGGTGTCTTCTACTTTATTCCGATCTTTAATACCCCGCAGCAGTATTTTGTAAGCTCAATGTAAAATGGTTCCATCCTTCATTAAATGTGTCCATATTTTGCCTTTTTGATGATGCAATATTCTTTATAATAGTTTTAATTTCATCTCTTGGATCATTGGCATTTGGATTATGTACTTATGATCATATGTTGACCCTGGATCTTGCAACTTCTCCATGGTTACTTGTTAGCTCTGATTGAACAGCTTTTTAATGATGCATCTAGCCCCAAACCAAACGGAAGTAGTTAAAGTCAAAAATCAGTTAAGTTTAAATGTGGGCCTCCATTCCTCAAATACCAGTACTAGCAACTGAATAGATCTTTCCACCGTTCTTTAACGTGACCTGTGTCTCCCTCCTCCTCCCAGCTTTCCCAGCCTCTCCCTTCCCAAGCAGACACTCATGGTTATATGCAGTTTACTCAAGGGTATGTGCCATAGCATGTCGAGGTCACACGGCAAATGCCTGGGCCTCGTTGAAAAAGTGATCGTGCCTGTATGAGCACACGAGTTGAAGCTTCCCCCAAATCATCCGTAGCACGTGGCGCGGTCTCAATTCCAGCCTTGTTTGTGCTGTCACTGGGGCTGCACGGGACTTCGTGGTGGCTTTACTTGTCATTTCCCTGATGGCCAACATCACGGAGGAAAGTCTGCGTGATTCCTTACCATCTACACATTCTCTTCGGCGGAGAATATTTGGGGATGTAATTTTCTTCTAGAATATTTAGAGTATAGGTTTCATAAGTCTACAGAATCTTCTGAGTTAACAGTTTGCAGGTAGGTCTGGTGGTGCTTGCCTTTTTTATAGAGAGATTTGTTTCAATATCACTTGTTGAACAACCATTCTTTCTGCACCGAATGACTTTATTCCTTTGTCAAGAGTCAGTGTTTATGGGTGCAATCTACTTCTGGGATCTCTGTTTTGTTCTTTCGATGCATTGTCTATTTGAAAATTATAATACACTTTTGACTATTGTAACTTCAAACAAGACTCTGTGTGAAGGAAAGGTACTTGCCTTGCAGTCGTTACTTTACAAAAATGTTTTTTTTTTAATTTTTCTAAGTCTTTTTGCAGTTCCGCCTGCTTTTTAGAATCACTGTGTCAGTTTCAACAAAAAGCCTTGGTGGGGTTTTGTTTGGCAGAGTGTTATCTCTCCAAATGGATTTTGGAGAAATGGTTTGTTAACAATATTGAATCTTCTAGCCTGTGGATAAAGCACGTATTGCTATTTATTTAAATTTTAAGTCTTTCAGTCCTACTGTGCAGTTTTTGTTCATCTGCGTCTGTTGTCAGCACTCAGTTCCCCACATTTTAATGCTTTTGTACATGGGATTGTCTCGGAATTTAAGTTTCGGATTGTTATTTTGATAGGATATGCCATTCAGCCTGATATCAAATCCCGCTGCCCCTGCAGCCTCATGGACTCGCTTATCTGTCTTTGTACCTCTCGCAGGAATGAAACGTTTGTCCCTGGTGGTCATGTCGTTGAAGGGTAAGTCCATTTCCTTGGCTGGTCTAATTTCCCGTTCTTCCATCCCCTAGCTTAAGTGTCCCCGACTGCGTCCACAATGTAACATCAAGCAGAAGTCTGAGGGTGAGCCTCCTTGACTGGATAGGATCCTTCCTGTAATACCAAGTGGGAGGGTGGACTTCATCCTTTGGACGGCACCCTCCGTGAAATATCAACTGTGAGGATGGGTCTGCTCACCTGCACAGGGCCTTCAATCCATCAAGTAGGCTGAGGGTGAACCTCCTCACCTGGGTAGGAGCCTCCCTGCCCGGGCAATAGCCACAGTGCAGTACTAAGGAGAAACCCTGACAGGGCCTGCTCCTCATTGTCTACTCCTGGTGCCTTGAAAGCTTTCTGCAAGTTTTGTCTTTTTCTTCCTTGTTTCATAAGTAAATCCCGTCCCTGATATTCCACTCAAGGTCTTGCCGAAGTCGTCTCCTCTCCTCATTCCTTATTCTGACTTTCAAGGCCTTCTGGGACTCAGGAACCGCCAGCCTTCCCAACCCGCTTTCCCATCCCCCGGCTGTGTTCCCACTCTGGAGCTTCTGCGCATGTTGGGTGTCTGTCCTCACACTATGCTGATTGATAGATGATGCTCACAGCATCCTCACAGCTCATGTCTCCGTTTCTACCACACATCCATAACGAAAGGCACTTGACTGGGTGACATCAAAGTGGCGACCTTTGCAGATGTGTGTGTCTGACTTTAGGAGCCCATTAGTTAATAGGTGATTATGACCCAGTGTGGAAAAGCTGGTCTAGTTAACAAGTGATTGTAATATAATGTGGGAATCCTGGTCTGGTTCACAGATAAACATAACCCAGTGAGGATACCGGTCTAGTTAACATGTGACCAGAGCTCAGTGTGGGAAGCCATAGGCTAAGCCTGGCTTCTGTACCCTTGAAGTGAGAAGCAGGAAGCCACACAACACCCAGGTTGCAGGACAGGTGCTCTCTGCATAAGACATGAAGGTTGTGTAGGCCTCACAGAATGAGTGGAGCTGGAGGAGGTGGGGAAGTTGGGTTCCAGGACAGATCAAAGGAAGGCATATGTCTAGAGCACATGGATGTGAACAGGGCGGAAGAGAAACACGCCTGAGGATGGCATGGGGGTGTTCAGTGCTGGCATGATCTGGCTTGTACTTCTAGAACCTACCCTGATGTTACTGTGGTCAGCGAGGTAAGACTGTAGGCAGGAGCCTGGTCCACATGGGAGACCGGGAAATCAGAAGATTTGTGGCAATGGGGAGGAGAGAGGTGGTCCAGAAAGGGAAGAGGGAATGCCTGGACAGAAGATGGAAGCCATCAGGATGGGGGTTCCTGTACCTGGCAGCCCTGCCTGGAACAGAGGGAGGATTGGGAAGGCAGCTTCGGAGAGGAAATTTGACTCAGATCTATCAACTAAATGTTCCATTTGCTTTGCTCCAGATTCTCACTTAGTACCGAAGTTGCTTCTCCTCAGCCTGAAGTTTGAAGCTTATTGTTTGTGCTGTTTGCTGTCTGTGGTGGCCACAGAAAGCAAGGCCTGTGTGCAGTCCTCGGTGTGATCCTCAGAACAGTGTCCCACAGGGGACCGGTGACTTGTAAATAAACTCTAGTGACCCCAGTTTTAAAAAATCTTTCTTAAAGCATGCATTGTTGAGTGTTTCTCTGGGTTGGTTTCTGCTATAGTCTTGAGGACTCTGTAGCCAAGCAGTTTTAATTTCAGACACCTAATAAACGTGTCAACAGTGCAGGCTCAGACAGGAAATTCTCAGCTTGAGGGGTTTCCCCCCCATTGTCATAACATCGTTGATCCCATGGAGCCATAAATAATTGTTCCAATCAAGAGGGAAAGAAATGAGCAGGAGATGTAGCATGGAAGCTGGCTGCCTGGGGTGTACTGTCCAGCCAGATCCAGTCATGTGTGTCCCCAGGGGAGATGCGTCTTCAAACAGGCTTGCAGCCATGAACAGCTGCCCTACAGAGGCTCAGTCATCAGCTTTCTGGACTCTTGATTTTGGGCCAAGGCTGGGAGGTGATTCCTATCAGCCAGACCTGTACCTGCAGTTTATTGTTCTTGATAGAAACAGGGCCCAGCGAGACACCTGCTGAGCTCGGTGTCAGGATATCAGTGCGGAAACTCCAGCTGTGCAAGACAGTCCTGAGTGCTGAGAGGCCGGGAAAATCAATGCTTTTGATTCAAGGGCAGGTTTGGAGGCGCTTCCTTTGAAATGAAGACACTGGACGCGGCCCGGTACTTCACATACAACATTTATTTTCAAGAACTGGGTTTACAACATGATGTGGTATAAAAATACAACAGACGGACTGCACCACCTCTTGTTGAGCCAATTGCAGGGCATCTCCAAATCTGAGAATAATACCAGAATCGGAGCCTCCAAAGATCCTCCGGCCACTGTTCCTCCAAGACAGGGTCTATGGTGTGGGGGCACCACCGAGGCAAGGTCTATGCATACCCCTCACTGCTGACACAGTTTCAGTATTGCTTGGAGGTTGTAATGGTCCCCAAAGGCTCATTATATATAGAGGTTTGATCCCCAGTATAGTACTGTTGGAAAGTGGTAGAACGATTTAGAAGTGTGGTCTAGTAGAAAGGTTTGTGTGTGTGTGTGTGTGTGTGTGTGTGTGTGTGTGTGTGTGTGTGTGTGAAAAGGCAAGGTCAGAGGTGGCTGTTACATGTCTTTCTCAATCAGTACCTACCATGTTTTTTTTTATTATTATTATTTTAAACAGAGCCTCTCACTGAATTGGAGATAGTCTCAGCTAGCTTTGGCTCACCAGTAACCCCAAAGGATCCTCTTGTCTCTGCCTCCTCAGAGCTGTTATGGACTATAAGTGAATGCTGTCATATAAGCGTGTAGGGGATCTAAAGCCCGGTCCTCATGCGTGGGTGGCAAAGACTTTACTGACTGAGCCATTCCCCAGCTATTCCCCAGGCTCTCTCACTTTTCTATGATGTCATCTATGCTTCACTGGAAGTTTCTTTGTCATGAAGAGATACTGCTAAAGAGAACTGTCCGACCTCAGCCCCTATCTCTTCCCCTCTTTTGTCCTTCGCCCACGAAGGAGCAGTTTTTCTCTACCACACGTTCTTGCCATATTATGTGCCCAGAGCAGCAGGACTGACTGGCCAGGGGCTGAAACTTCCTAACTGAGCTAAACAAGATGGTTTTCCTCTTAAGTTCATGGTCTCCATTGTAATGGAGAGCCGGAACTCTAATGCAATGGAAAACTCATTGTAATTGTAATGGAAAGCTCATGAACATCCCTCGTTACAAATGACAGAAGATTGGGTGTTTCCAGTGACTTCTAGAACCTTCACTGCTCTTAAAACTTAGTCCAGAAGAACTACTAAGATGCTTTGACATCCTCAGCAAGGAAGGCATAAAGGTCCTTGACATTAGTTCCTTGACAGAGACATGTTCCCATCCATTAATTTTTTTAATTTGTTTTTATTTTATGTGTATGGGTGTTTTTCCTCCATGTGCGCCTAGGTAGCACTTGTGTGACTGGTGCCTGCAGAGGTCAACAGAGGGTCAGATCTGGCACTGCCCTGGGTGGTTGCTGGCAGTCAGGCTTGAGTCCTCTGGAGAAGCCAGTGCTTTTAGCTACTGCGCCGCCTCTCCAGGGCCTGCACTCATTTTTGTTTTGTTCATGTTCCTTTGTTAATTGCTCATGGATCTTTCTCTGTATTTTCTTTGCTAATTTTGCTATGCTTCATTTTCTAAGCCTGCTAATGTTCTGCTGTTTTTTTTTTTTTTGTTTTTTTTTTTTGCTGATGGGTCCTGTAAATTGGTCCACTCAGTGGGTCTTCTTCTGCGCCCGAGAAGTCAGCATCATTACAATCTCCACTTTGAAAACTGTGAGAGTTTTGTAGTTTTGAAGCTTTAAAAAAAAATCCCAGTCTGTATATTTGGGGGAAGACTGTGAAGTGGCATTTCTGATGACTCAGTGCACTGATATTGTTAGGGGTGTTGCTGTTTGTTCCTCTGTCAGCATGTCCTGTTTCTGAGACATGGACACCCTTTGGGTCTTCCTGATGTAGATGCGCCATAGGAACCACAGTGTCTATGTCTGCGGTAGCCTCTGCTCCCTGAGGGACTTTCCCTCTGCCAATTAGGGACCATCTGGGGGCTCTGTGGGATGCCCTCGGTGCTTGCTACCTCATTTATAACTTCTGCTATGTAGTGCTCAAAAGAGATGGACAGCAGTCTGGGGACAGCCTGTTCCTCAGCTCTGCACCCAGCCAACCTTTCCCGGCATCTCCCTGGAAAGCTGCCTCTCCTGTTTGTAGTTCACCCATGTCGTGGGCTTCTGCCCTGGGTCCTTGCTTTCTTTTTTTCCTGCTGGGCTGCGTGTGATTTCATATGTCAGGTCTCAGGAGGATATCCACTCTTCAGAGACCTTCGTAGGCTGCTCTGGCGACAGGAGTCCTCTGCCCTGGATCACCCTCCACCCTCACTTCAGTTTCCTCATGGCATTGACCAAACTTTAAACTGCTCTCGTTTATTTGTCAAAGTCCCTGATACCCAGAGTTTAAGTCACCTGCTCTGAACGTAATTTCTGCAGAATTCTGGGACAATAGGGGTCACTTGGGTCTGGATTTTATTTCACTCGAGAGTATATTTGCGAGAGTTTTCTCAGACGAGTGTAACCGCAGTGTGTCCCTGTGTATCATGATCTAGAATGATCTGAGACTCTATATTGCTGATGTATAGCCTTAGGGTTCCTTCACTTACTCCCGTGTGGAAGAGCACAGTCAGGTACTAGTCAGGACAATGGACCACATGGTGAATATTCTGCCGCATATTCTTGGCACATGTAGGAACATCTGTCCTCAGGGTCAGCGTTGTGTGTGGACCTGCACAGAACACATAATCTGCTCTGCTAGATGCAGCCAAGATCTGCTCCAGTTGGGACGATTCATGCTCCCTATGTGACAGCGGGTCAGGCCCTCTGCCCACGATGGCACTGACGCTGGCGGTGTTGGGATTTCCAGTGACAGGGCACAGCTGTGCTGTTCTGCCGCTTGTGTCGTGGAGGGGTTTGGAGGTGCACTTCCCCAGTGTCTGGGGACTGGACCTCACCCTCCTTTGTCAGTTTACTAGTGGAAGCTCACTGTGAAGCCCTTGATAGGGCTTTTGTTCAGCTTTTAGTATTGTGCTTTGTTGACATACATGAGTCCTTTCTAGGCTTGCAGTGACACCTTTCCTTCACACGCTATGTAAGGGGCAGTTTTGGCCCATAGTCCCTTGGCATGACTAGCGAGCAAGTTTACATATGCTTGAGGCTGTCTGAAGGCCCTCTTACTGTAGCAGGACCACATTCTTGATTATTAGTGTTTAGTAATGAGGCTTAGAATATGGCAGATTTAAAGCCCTAGCTCATTCTTCCTTGACCTGAGTTGCATTCTCTCCACTGCTTCTCTTTCCCTGTTTCTTCACTATCAACTTCTAAGTCCCATGGCTTTAGGCTTGGACTGGCATCACACTGACTGGATGACTCAAGTAGGAGAGAACTGTTATTTTTTTGTTTTTGTTTTCAACTAGTTAAGTGTTATTCCATTTCTCTTTCTAAAGACATAGAACTTTTTGCATTGAGTTATTATCAAACTTTCGTTATTTACCTTGGTAATTATTGATAGTATTAAAGATATTCTTCAAAGACATGACATATGCTTTATTACTGGGATAGAGGAAGGATTAGGAGGTGTGGTCTTGTTAGAGGAGGTTTGTTTCTGGGAGTGGGCATTAAGGTTTCAAAAGCCCACACCAGGCTTTTTTAGATGGAGAAGAACACACAGGTGAGAATAGAGAGTTTGTCCCTGGACCTCCAGAAGCCACTGAGTTCCTTTCCAAGTGAGGACAGAGAGATCATCTCCAGATCTCTGGAAGCCACTGAGTTCATCTCCAGGTGAGGACAGAGAGATCCTCCCTGGACCTCCGGGAGCCACTGAGTTTATCTCCAGGTGAGGACAGAGAGATCCTCCATGGACCTCCGGGAGCCTCTGAATTCCTCTGTTCACTCTCACATCCACTCTCTCCTTTCATCTTAGTTACTCTTCCATTGCTGTGAAGACACAGCATTACCAAAGTGATTTATAAAAGAAAACATTTTATTGGGGGCTTGATTACAGTTTCAGAGCATGATTCCATGATCATCAAGGCAGGGAGCATGGCAGCAGACAGACTTGACGCTGGAGCATTATCTGAGAGCTTCTATCTTCTCCACAAATAGCAGGGACAGAGCGAGAGACTGGACCTGGCGTGGGCTTTTGAAACCTCAGTGTCCACTCCCAGAGACATGCCTCCTCTAACAAGACCACACCTCCTAATCCTTCCTAAGCAGTTCTACTAACTAAGACACAAACATTCAAATGTGTGAGCCTGTGGGGGGGTCATTATCATTCAAACCACCACACCTCTGATATTAAACTTAAAGGTGGATCCATTTAGGTAATTCTTGTCTTGCTAATTAGCACTCTGAGGGAAAGAAGTCAATCACTATAATTAACTGGCATCCCAGACCCGGGGTGAATAAATAAATCTGTGGAATTATCTTCTAACCAAACCTTTCTTCGAAAAGTTTCTTTTTAACTCTCTGGTTAGTACTTTTGATTTGAGTCTCATTGTATTTTTAATTCATTTTGAGAATTGATAACAAAGGGAGAGATCAACATAGAAACATAATAGTCATAGACTCGTGTTCACTGAACAAATGAGTTTGAAATGCTGAGAGCCAGTGATGAAACAGCTGAGAGGTTTGGCTCGATCGTGCCAACAGTGCACACAGTCAACATGCTTCTTTTTCAATCTGACCAATAGACAAATACTTGCAATTCAATGAAACATTTGATGATACAGAAATGGTTATGTGTTCCACAATAGAAAACACATATCCTTGCCCTTCACCCCAAACACTCTTAGAATAATAGCTCAAGAATTAAGAAACAAAAGTTCTATATACATTCCAAAGGATTGATATTATATATTACATAGTCTCTGCTCTTAGGTGATAAATTTAGACTCTAATCATAAAAGAATATAAGAAAAAAATCTCATATGACTGTAAATTGAACCATAATTCATGATACTTATAAAATATTTATAGTTTTGCCTTACCCCCAGCTTCCAGAATGATGCCGTACACACACTCAGTACTCAGCATTTGTTACTCAGATAAACACTAATGTAAACATTTGATGCCAACCCTGTGGGACTCAGTGCAGTTATTTCTTAGAAGAAAATTTTAGTGCTAATGCATATTAGGAACCAAAAGGGATGAATTCTGATGAAATGTGGGATGAATACTTGAGTTTTCTCTCTTCCACCCATAAACTCTGATATATATTATTAATACCAATTCTAGAGGCCCAAATTTAATGACATTTAAAAGACTGAAATTCTTTAGACCTTAATAAGGATGACGCAAAAATCAGAGCAGCCCTGATGCTGGCGTACATACCTGAAACCACCGGGAGAGAGGAACTGCATATCTTGTTGGGAGAGGCAAGCATTCTGTGACCTTCTGCACAATACTGTGTACTGAAGTCTTATTGGGGCAAGGGGAGCAAGGGTGAAGGAATTAAAATGTCCATAACACAGCAGAAAGACCTCCCTTGGTAGGTCTATAATCGAGATGGCTGAATAAGGACCAAGGCACCTGGGAAGACATCACCTTGACAGTCCATACCATGATGCTCAACATAGCAGGGAGCTGGAAATGAAAGCGTGGTGGGCTACCTGTGTTTATTTTTAAAAAATGCACCAGGCCCATATTGCTGAGGGGTTCAAAGTTGTACATCATGAAGGTATTCGAGCATAAGCACCAAGGATGCCTTCAAAATTCACATTTGCTTTTGACTGAGAAGACACAGATGGGAATCAGATAGGGACCTAAAGGACTTTTCACATTATTTGCAGTATTTGTGTTTCATATTGGACTTTGTAGAACATCAGAGACACACGCCCCAAACAGAAAACATAGAGTGTAGCTTAGATACAAAAGGGCCCCTGCAGGCTTGTGTGTTCAAACACACACTCCTCAACTGGTGGGCCTGCTTCGGGAGATTGCAAAAAACATGGTAGGTGAGTTTCTTGCTGGAAGTGGATTGCTAGAGTGTGGCCCCTAAGATTCAAATTCTTGCCCTTCTGCCTTTTTCCTGCTTTCTGCTACACAGAGATGTGAGAGGCCTCAGCCACGTGTTCTCAGTACCATGAACTTCCACCCCATCAGACGGAGTCTGTCCTGTTAAACATGACCTCACATAGACCTTTCTTCCTTAAGTGGCTTTTTTTTTTTGCAAAAGTATGTGGTATGTGTATGCATTTGTGTTTGTGTGTGGTGTGCATGTGATATGTAGTATGTGGGTATATGCATGTTTGGATGTGTGTGTCTCATCATATTACTTTGGTAACGTTTTACATTTCCAAAGGATATAGAACAGGGAACTTCAGCATTTGTTTGAACATCTGGGTTGTGGTCTTCCTTTGGTCCTGCGCCTCCTTTCTGTGTCCCATTCCTCCTTTCCAGAACAGGAATATTCATGTGTAGTGTTGTATGTAGATCGGAAGTGATTTTTGATTTTAACCGGGGTTCAGAGTTGCGTTGCCTTGAGTTTCAGAGGAAATTTGTACTTGAAATTTTGAACACTGTTGGACTAGTCTCAGAGATTTTACAACTGTATTTTGCATTGGTACATGGACATTTTGGGAACCGGGGGAAGATATTATGGTGTGAATCTGTAACCCTACCCCTAGCTGATGTTTTGAATGCTTGGTGCCCATCTGGTTACACTATTTTGGGAGGTTCTGGAAACATTAAGAAGTGGGGCCTACCTGGAGGAAGTAGGTATGTCATTCCTATCTGCTTCCCACTGTACTCTCTGTCTTCTAGTCAGACATGATGTGAAAAGCACTTATGACACATTCCTGCCACCATGAAATCACATTAATCTATCATCCCATCCCCACTATGGGAGAAGAATAATTCTTCCCACCCTCACACTGTTTCTTACAGTGACTGAGGTCATAGCAACACAAAACTTGATTAGTTGGTAGCCCCAAATGGCCTTGGCCTCCTGAGCACTGGGGTAGTGGCTGTGGTTTATCACCCTCGGCCTGAGCTTCCACTGATGGTATGTGTGAGTACTGAGGGGAGGTGGCCTGTTCAGTGATCTTTGTGGGAATTGCTGAGCTGAACATGACTTAAGAAGGCTCTACTCCAGCTCTGTGCTGTGCAGCGACACACTTACACGGGAGACTCCACCTTGTGCTGTGGCATATTTACATGGGAGACTCCACCCCAGTGCTATGCAGCGACACACTTACACAGCAGACTCTACCCCAGTGTTATTCAGTGACACACTTGCACGGGAGACTCCACTCCAGTGCTGTGTAGTGACACACTTACACAGGAGACTCCACCCTGTGCTGTGTCACACTTACAGAAAGGGACCTCACCCCAGTGCTATACTGTGCCGTGGCACACTTACAAGGGACACCAGTTCCTAGCAATCTTTGAACAGCTTCCTACTGTATTTGGCACGTGTCCTTTGCTCTCCTCACCTCTGAGATCACACGGGGATTAGTCTGCTTCTGAACTGATGCCGCTGAGATGTTATTAAACTAGTAGGTCTTGTAGGTCCACCTGAGGAGACTCGGACTACAAACTGCTGAGTAAACTCAGTGTAATCATCTAAGCGAAGTGTAGCCTCATTGGGATTAATTGGAGGTGCAGCCATTGTAAAGGAGGCTGTTGGGTGAGCATTGGGAAGGAAGCATCCTTTGTTTCTGCATGTGCCGCAGCTGTGATTAGATAATATTGGCGATGAATGGAGTAATATCTTCCTCCTGAGAACTGAGAACTCTCTAATGCTGGGATCCGGGCTCATGCTACTGACAGGCTGTTCCGTGACTCAGTCTAGTGCCAGACTATGAGGCTTGTGATAAACAGTGAAGGACACAGTCTGCGAAGTGAGCAGGTTGGTGATGAGAGGAAGCTCTAGCTGCTGGAGAAGTGACAGGAAATGAACTGGATGCACTATCCCAGAAGGGTGCAGGTATGCAGGACAGTTCTAGAGAAGGTATAGGTGACACTGTGTGTGTGTGTGTGTGTGTGTGTGTGTGTGTGTGTGTGTGTGTGTGTGCGAGGGGGGGGGAGGGAGGGAGAGAAAGAGAGAGGGAGGTAGGGAGGGAGAGGGAGAAAGGGAGAGGGAGAGGGAGAGAGAGACAGAGACAGAGACAGAGAGAGAGATATTGAGAAAAAGTTCTGTCCAAAATCTGAAAACCCCTTCAGTGGTGGAAATCGCCAATTACCCCTTTGTAATATAATAGGAGAAACTTAAAGGCCTGCCTCCTTGGATCAAAGAACACAGGGGCAAATTTTCCTCCATGAGGCCATGCTGTAGGAAGTCTCACAGGCAGTGATTACCTGCCCACTGGGGCGTGGCCTCTTATACTATATATGCCGATGTAGAGCATGCGTCCGGACTCTCTTTTCTGCCTATGGGATTTGGTTTCTGATGTCTGTTTCAGCAGAGGATTCTGATTTGTGAGTCTACCCCTAAATAAATAATTGCCTATTTCTCAATTTTGAGCTAGTGTGGGATTTCTTTTAAGCATCCTTCCACAAGGCCACAGTCAAAATTTAAAATTTAGAAAAAAAAATTTTAAACCACAGAGGGTTTAAATTCCCATGGTCACAAGGCTAGAGCATGGTACCTAGCAACTCTACCTCCATGGCAGACAGAAACTGAAGAATCCTGCAAAGCTTGGGCCCTGGAAAAATGGACCATGAAGACACTGTCATCTGTGGCTGATTTTCTAAAGTATGGAAGGGTTTGAGGATTAACAGGGGCTGTGACTCTTCCTTTGCATGTGGCTGAACTCTTCGTGTGGGGCAAACACTTTGACCCACAGCCCAGGGTGACCGTATAAGTGACCATGTGCCCCTTTCTCACTGGACCCTTGACAAGCTCTCATATAAGAAACAATTCCGGCCGAGATGCCTCTGTAACCACGTGTGTAACCCACAGGGCCATCACCAGGAAGAAACAACACAAGACACAGCTACTCAACTAGCAATTTGTGTGCTAGAAGCACTGGGCAGGAATGTGAGCAAATGGTCAAACGGGGTGAGAATGGATAATAACTTCTCACCAGCCAGGATGCTGTTTCCACATCCTTGGGCACAGGTCCTAAAACACAGGTCATGTCCGGCAGGACAAGCGGTGCATAGCCCTACATGGTCTCCCATTGTCCTCAGTAGGAAAACATCACAGGAGACTCAGATCTGAGGTCTCTGGTGAGCATGTGATAAACCAACTCCCACAGGGAGAGGCCCATGACAGATGCCTCTTATAGAAAACCAGCCTGCTAATGAAAGGCATGGGAACCCAGCTCACCCTCTTTGCATTCTGGGAGCAAACACCACTCTCACTCAGTCCTCTGTACCTCAGTCTCCATGGTTCACCCTAAGCTCTGTTTTTCTTTGCCACCAAGCACGGGCTCTCCTTACAGAGTCCCAATCCCTCTCTGTGTGGTCTCCTCGTGCCCTCTGAGAAAACCAGCCCGGTTCCCCTCTGGAAGTCAAGGGCACAGGCTGGCCGTTGCGCCTCCTGTTGGGTCTTCCACACCAGCCTCCCCTTCTTAGTTTGATTTCTCAGATTATGTCCCCCAATTCCTCCCGTCACCGTTTCTTTATTAGCTGGACCAGGATGTGAACATGAAACTGGAGTTTGAAGAACCAGGTTAGAAGGTTTAGAAGGATTCAGGACTCCTCCATCCCTCTGTCTCTAGGTCCCACAAAGAAAGCTAAAACTCTATCATCCGAAGGTTGATTTTTCTCTGTTGGAATAGTCCTGTTTTAAACCAGTGCCGTTGGTGCTCTTGGCTGAGATTCCTCACCGTAGACAAGCCTCTTTTTGTCCATTTTTGTTTGGGAAACCCCTGAGAGTGGGGAGTCCCAGCTGGAAGCCTCCATTGTGCCAAACTGTGTTTTGAAGCCAGGACCGTGGACCAGCCAGGGTTTCAGAAGGAAAGACTCCAGTGCCGGTTGGCTTATCTGGCTTTACGGACAGAACATTCATGCCTCCTCGTCCTTTGCATCCATCTTTTGCTCAGCCTGGCTGGGGCCAGCACAGGGGTTGCAAGGGCAAGGGAGGGGCTGCTGAGCCTCAGGCATCCAGGAGGAGGCTCTGCTGGATGAAGGTGGCAGCTAGGTGACACACTGATCCCCCTGCTCCTGTGGGTCCTCAGCACCATTGATGTTTTCTCCTCCTCTTTCATTTCCACGTGTCCTCAGTGTCACTGCTGCCGCCAGAGATCTGAGCCATGCTGTGTCTTCTTGCTGTCTGCGTCCCTTTCATTTTGACACTCAGTCCTGGTCACCAGCATGAGGGACCAATTTCCACTCATCACCTACGCGTCGGCCTGCATAGGCTTCTAGGAGAACTCCAGGCAGCTTGTTGACTGTGATCCTGTCACCTTCCCTGGCCTTGGGCTTTTTTCTTTCCCTTTGCTTTTTGAAGGCTGTGGATAGATTTGGGATGCCCAATTAAAGGAGTATTTCCTTTTGGCCCTAACTTTTACATGCATGCCTTCTGGTGTAGCAGGATTCCAGTCCTGGCTGCCATTCACCAGCACGTGATACCCTTGCAGAACCTTCTCACACATACTTTGGGGAAGATTCACCCTGAAGGCACGTGAGCTGATGTAAGCCAGGTAACGGCAGCTGTCTGCCCATGTTAACCCAGAGGGCACACAGAAACAAAGCGAACAAACAAACAAACAAAATCCTACAAAACTCTATTGCTCTTTGAATCTTCATAACCCCTAATTTTGAAATCCCAAGGAAGATGTAAGACCGTGTTCCCCTTCTCCCTACATTCACCGCAACAAGATCCATTACACCTCATTGTAGCAAAGAAGATACTAGTCTCAGCTAAAAACACTGTGCACTTGTAAGGATTTAGACTTAGGATGCTTTCTAGAAACGCAGACAAGACGTGGTTCTCCAGAGGTGAAGACCCAGTTGGCATGTGATTTCTGCCATTGGCTGACTGGTTCTATGTGTGTAGGGGTGGGAGGTGCCACCTGCCTTGCCTTTTCCCTAGGCTCCCATCCACCCCTCCAGTTGTACTACCCCTTTCTCTCCCTCTCCTGAGGCCTACCCCTCCTTGGATCTGCCTCTCCGGTGCCCTGGTCGGTGCTGAAGAGAAGGTGCTCCCCATACTTCTAGGGCTGGCAGACAAGGTTCTTTGACCACCTGGGCTGTTCCGGCTCATATGAAGAAATACATAGCCCAGTTTCTTGAGGCTAGACTCCTGATGGCCCTGATGTTACTTAGTAATTCAGAGCAAAGGTGGCTTAAAATGTCCACCGGCATTGACAGTGGGAAAGTAGATTTGCCCAAAAAGAGCAAGCAAGTCTTACTGTGAAAAGGTGTTAAAAATGAAGAGTCTTCATGAGTTTTCTATTGCTATCAAGAGACACAAGACCAGGGCAACTTATCTGATAAAAGTGTGTGGGTCCTGTGGTTCCAGAGGGTTAAAGTTCATGATCATGGGGAATATTGCAGCAGGCAGGCAGGTATAGAGCTGAGCAGAACCTGAGAGTGTATATCCTGATTCCCAGGCGTGAGGAATGACATCGACTTTTGAAATCTCAAAGCCCATCCCAATGACACACCTCTTCCAATGAGGCCACACCTCCTAATCCTTTCCAAACAGCTCTACCAACTGTCGATAAGATATTCAAATGTGTGAACCTGTGGAGCCATCCTCATTTAAACCACCATGATAAGGAAAATCAGAATAATTAGCAATTAGACCATCATTTGGGTATAAAATGTTAATTTTTAGTGCTTTTCCTTTGTCCATGTACATGGTTTTAGAGAATTTTATTCTGACTTTTTCTTGTGCGTAACATCAAAATTATGGTCACATGTAAGTCCCACACAGGAGCCCTATCCAAAGCTGAGTGTGACTTGTCCTGTGGTATGGTCAGTGCTGGTTGCCAACATCAGGCAACAATCCCACCCATCACCTGTGAGCCTGGGTGGGCTGTGGGCTTCTGGGAACTGTACTTAAGGCCTGATGGTGATGTCCTTGTCCCACATGACCAAGGGTTCAGTGGCGGACATATGACACTCCTCATTCTGGCATGTTTATACGATGTTCTCAAATCACACAGAAAGGCACTTCTTCTTTATACCATGTTGTCACTATGTGCTCCTTCCAGCCATCAGTCACTTTAGGGGTAGAAAGGACCTCATTGGATGATCCCTGTACTCCTTGTTCACTGGTTGGAGGCCAGGCAGCCCATACCAGAGAGAAATCCACACTGGGACCATGCAGCCTGCATTGGTTCATGCTCTGCTACTCATAGGGATCAAACTATGCCCCTCAGATTTAAATAGCTATTATGGAGGTGTGATGAACACTCTGCCTTGTGTTCTTGTATCACCGATCACCCCAAGATGGCAAGTGCATTTCCCTGTTCCCCGCTGGAAGCTTTGTGATCTTGGTCTTTCAGTCCACGAGGCATTTCAAGACAATTTTTTTTTTCATATTTATATCCTATTGTTCCCGTACCTCCTTCCCTGTGATGTGTTCCTCTCTCCATCAGTTGCCTTGGTGCCTTAGCCATAAATCAATCACAGGTGCACACATGGCTCTACACTGGAACCTGTAATTTCTCCTATTGATCCCTGGGCCTTTGTCCTGCGGACCTCACACTGTCCCCATTACTGTAGCTTCAGAAGGAGTGTGGTAACCCTGGGGAGGGTTCGCTGCAGCTGATGGCAACTTCCCCCACACCCTGCTTTCTGCATCAGAGGCAGGTGGGCGGGTTTCTACAGGCTGCTCCCGGTTCTACAGGCCTCTCACAGTTTGGCTCTGTCTCTGATGCCTCATCTTCGTGCCACCGTTTCCATTTGTTTTTTTGAAACCCAGGCATCAAAAGTATCGCTGCAGCATTATCTCAGTTTTGCCCCTGTTGTTATTTTAACTCCCACAGAAGCTTTCCCGCTGTCCTTAGTCCCGCCCACTTGTCACTGTGTCTTTTTCTGTTGCGCAGGTTTTCAGTGTGATCTGTCTCTGCAAAGAATTAATTTTCCATTTTTCCTCTGTTTTTATTCCATTGATTTTCACTCATCTTTTTATGCATATATTTGAATTTAGTAATTGTTTTTCTTTCCTACCCTGGCTTAAAAGTTATATCATTAAATTTTAAACATTTTTATTTTCTAGCACTGGTGTTTAAGGCTCTTGGTTTTATTCTGTGCCTTTTTCAACTGCCACCTCACATTTTAAATGTCTTTTTATTTTCATTTAGCTTGAAGGACTTTTTTTTTAGTTAGCTTGTAGTAATTTATAAATGAATTATTTATTTGTGGATTTATCATTTATTCATGGGTTATTTAGCAGTGGGTTGTGTAATGTGCAGATATTTGAACTAATGATGTCTTATTGAAGTAGAATAGAGAAGTATTTTCTGTAATATTCCAATCTTCTGAAGTTGATGATGTCTTTGTTAATAGGCAAGAATATTATCTGATTTGGTGACTACTCCAACTCTTTTTTCCTTTTTGGTTTTTTTAAGACAGAGTTTCTCTGTGTATCCATGTTTGTCCTGGAACTAGCCCTATAGACCAGATTGACCTTGAACTCACAGAGATCCACCTGCCTCTGCCTCCCAGGGTGCTGGGGTCAAAGGTTTGAGTCACCACTACCCTGCTATTCCACCTTTTTATACTCAGAAAAAAAAAAGAGTAGTGTAGTTATCAACTATACGCCCTTTATGCCCTCGGAATGTCTACAGGCTTACAAGGTCAATACTGCAAGCCTTTTAAGTGCCCGTTCACTCTCGTTCTTCTTCCAACTGTTGAACACAGTGTATTGAGTCCCCTAGTTTGACTGTGAATTCACCCCTCCTCGTCATCCTGGGTATTTGCTAAATGTAGTTTGAAGCATTTTTATTCTAACTGTACCTTCCTTGCAGCTGGCTCTGTGACCACTGTTCAATATCTCGGCCATTTGTCTGCATGTCTTCAAGGTTATTTCGTCTTCCATTAACAGTGACCTAGCCTAATTACGTTGCTCTATACCTGTTGCATCTTCTTCTGTCATTTTATTTTAAATCTCTTTGTGTTTTTACAATTAAGGGACAAGTTTATCAATATAATGTAACTATCAGTTAGTTTGTTCTTGGTTTCCACACTTCCCCAGACTGGTGACACCTGCTTTTGGATAGAGGTATTTAATTTATTTATATTTAATACTGCCATTGACCTATTAGATTTTAATCTGTCGCCATGTCACTTTTTTCCAACTTCATTTCAATTTTTATCAAAATGTATATATGATAAATGGCTCTGTGCTTAAGAACACTGACTCCTCTTCCAGAGGACCTGAGTGCAATTCCCACATGGCAGCGCATAGCTGTCTTTAACTCTAGTTCCAAGAGATTCCCCATTCTCTTCTGGCTTCTGTAGGCCCTGCATTCTTGTGGTGCACAGACATACATTCAGGCAAAACACTCATACACATAAAATAAAAATACAAATAAATTTATTAAGTAAAATAGAATAAATGCTATGCTTTTTTAGTTTAATGGACATATGTTTTTTAGAGAAAGCAACGAAGAAGAGAAGACCGGAAACAATCCAGCCATTCTTATTTGACTGCCTCGTGATGGTTTCTGTTGCTCTGCAACTCTTCCAGAACATCTGAGTTTCTACCAGGCATCTTTTGACTTCAGAGTGGCAAGTTCCATTAGCAATCATTCCCTCAGCTTTCTTTTATCATTTTCCATTTGTAAAGTTTAGGTAAATGCAGATTTTTGGTAGAATTATATTTCATTAGCATGTGACAAGAAAATAACATTTCCAAATCTTATGGCCTCAGGCCGGACAGCCGGCTACTGTAGCATTATTCCCTTGTGTGTAAATAGTCAGTTTTCTCTGACTTTAAACATTTTCTCTGTTAAGCTTCTGCACTCTATCGGTGGCCAGCAGTGATGAGCCTTGCCTGGATTCTGCAACCATTTGGTGGTCTGAGGGTCCTTACCTTCCACCAACTATGAGAAACTTGTGAATTTTTTCTTTTTTATTTTCTTCCCCCCTTTCTCTTTTTCTGTTTCTTTAGTGTTTTTAAGACAGTGTTTCTCTGTGTATCCCTAACTGTTCGAAACTCTGTAGACCTAGCTGACCCCAAACTCAGAGATCAAACTGCCTCTGCCTCCAGAGTGCTAAGATTAAAAGTGTGGACTACCATTCCTGGCTGTAAATTTTTGCACAAGACATTTTTCTGCCCAACTTTATCCCTTTCAAGTGAGATTCCAGTGTGTGTGTGTGTGTGTGTGTGTGTGTGTGTAACCATTTGGATTGTATATGCACACCTCATTATTTTTCTCCTTATTCTCCATAGCCACAACTTTCTTTTTTATTCAGCCACAAATTAACTAGTCATTCTTCAATATTATCACCCAACTGACATTCAACCCTTAGAGAGACTTTTTAAAATGTCCATAACTTGAAGAATAATCCAAGTGCCTTTAATCCCAGCATTAGGGAGAGAGGCAGGCAGATCTCTGTGAGTCCCAGACCCTCTTTGTCTACATAGAGAGTTCCAGGCCAGCTAGAGATATACAGGAAGGCTCTGGCTCAAACAAACAAAACAATTCAATGACTGTACCCAGCTCTAAAATTTCCATTTAAAATATTTATTTATTTATTTATTTATTTGTGTGTGTGTGTGTGTGTGTGTGTGTGTGTGTGTGTGTGTGTGTGTATACCATGCATGTGCAGATGCCCATAGAGGCCAGAAGAAGGCATAAGATCACTTAAAGCTGGACTTCCAGGCTGTTGTGCACCCTCTTACATTGATGTTGGTAACTGGATTCAGACCCTCTGGAAGAGTAGCAATTGCTCTTTACTGCTGCTTCGTCATCTCTCCAGCCTCAACACTTTCCATTTTAATTCATTTTAGCTCTGCAGTGGAGGTTTCCTGTCCTGTTGTCCTTTTACTTTAGGTTCTTGTTGTGAGTGCTGACATCCTTAGCTATCAATTCCCTGTAGCTGAGTTCTGGCAGGGTTCCATGGACCATCCTTTGCTGTGCTCGGGCTGTGCTTCGCTGTTTATCTGTGTCTCTAGCAAGGTGGGCTTGAAACTTACATAGTGTATCTTACATAGTGGAGTCTTCCGTGCTCTCCTTACTATTTTAACTGGGCAGTTAACTTCCTTGGCTTCAGTCTTTGGTTTTTACTGATGAAGCCCCGGAAGGTTCAGATCTGCTTTTGTCGCTAGTGTTATTCTGTGGCCACTTTTGTAAATTGACCTTATTGCTATTTCTATTTCTCTGTAATTATTAAAACAACAGCCTGTTCCAGCACTTTGCGTAGTGATATTTTGTTTGTGCTCTAACAAATAAAGCTTGCCTGAGGATCAGAAGTGTAGAGTGAGCCACCAGTTAGCCGTAGAGGCCAGGCAGTGGTGCCATACCCCTTTAATCCCAGCACTCAGAAGGCAGAGGCCAAGACAGAGGATCTCTGTGAGTTCAAGGTCACCCTGAGCTACACTAGATTGATCCAGTCTCAAAGAGAAACAGAGCCAGGCGGTGGTGGCACAGACCTTTAATCCTAGCACTCGGGAGGCAGAGGCTGAGGTATCTCTGTGGGTTCAAGGCTGCTCTGGGCTATTCAAAATTTATCCAGTCTAAAAGAGAAACAGAGCCAGAAGGGGATGTCTCACAGTACTTGGAAGTCACACTAGGAAGGTGGAGACAGTAAAGGTTATGGCTGGGTGGAGAGAGGAATATAATGCAGGAGAATCTGAGGATTCGTAGGGGCAGGATCACCCATTTGGTCTGAGGATACAGTCGAGGTAAGAATTAGTAACTGGCTGCTCTGCTTCTCTGATCTTTCAACATTAATCCCCATATCTAACTCTGTTTTTTTATTATTAAGACCAATTAAAATTGGTGCTATGCTTTGTATATTTGATATTTAACCTGTGGTTGAATGATTTAATTTTCCGTCAAAGGTTTAGGTTGAGTGTTTGTTCAGATTCAGAGATCTGCTTCTTCTATGAGTTGGTTGGTTCCTTGGATACCGCTTGTTTCCTGTAGTTCTTCCAGTCCCAGGCTTTGTCAGCTGAATGTTAAGCCCATGAGGTGTTAGCTTTCAGCTGCTGGAGATCACATTTAGGATGCAAGCAGTGAACAAAGCATCAAACACACATTCTGGCCTGCAGAACTCTGCATTCTTAGATGAGACCCTCCTGGGCCCTGGCTTTTTTCTTCCTAGTTCCCTGTGCTATCCCCCCCCTACTCCATGTGTAGCTTAGACTTCATCCAATGATTTAGGTGAATTTTGTATTTGACTTTCTTGTCTCACTTCATCTGAACCTCCCTCATCCCAGAGTGTTTCTAGTAAGTTCTATATATTATCTCTGGCCACATTTTTTTTTCTCCAGCAATGTAGGGTTGAAAGACTTCCTGTTATTTTTTATGACACACCTGGGTATGGATGCTCACACATGCCACCAACTCCGGTTCTTCCTTCTTTCAATTGTACTCTTTTAAATAACATTAACTCTGACCTGGATTTTGCTCATTGCTAGTTGATTTATAAGTTTCTTTAAATTGCTCCTTTAAAATACTTTATTTGGGTTTACACATTAGAACCACAAAGTAGCAAATCTGTAGCAAATTGAAGTTTGTGTGATAATCGTGGGTTATTGCAAGATTTGCCTCTTTCCATGGTAAAGAAAAAAGAGCAAAACAAAAAAGTCAAAACAAACAAACAAACAAATAAAAACTAAACTTCTTGCCTGCAGTGGGTGCACGCCTTTAATTCCAGTACTTGGAGGAAGAGGCAGGTAGATCTCTTGAGTTTGAGGTCAGTCTGTTCTACAGAGGGAGTTCCGGAACAGCCAGGGCTACATAGAAAACGCCTATGCCAAAAGATCTTCCTAAAGTTGACTCATCTTTTTAACTTTTTATTTCTTTATTTAAATCTTTCTCTACATATTTAAAAGAATTTTAGTAAAATTTTTTCCTTGTTTTTATCAGAATTTGTTCAGTCTTTTTATCCTTGCTGTAGAAGGTTATCCTCTGAGCAAAATATCTGCTGTCTTCAGATCAGCTGCGCCTGCTTTCAATAGTCCATCATGATGGGACTTGCTGGCTGTTGACACTCCTTCATAGAAGGAGGAGGTCGGGAGAGTCATGGAACCTCACCTGACATTCCGATTCTCATGCTAGCTGAGTGCATGCAATTTTGCCCTAACTGCATGGTGGCTTTGTGGGTCTAGAATACGTAGACTAGGGGATTTCAGCTAAGAGGGCTGGCCCCAATTGTAAGGCTGTGGGGAAGCCATCATCCATATTAGGTGAAGACTTTCCACTGCCTGTGTCTTGGGATCACCCTCATCCAGGTTCTACATGCAAGTTCAATAAACTTATCAGGTTCTGGGTTGAACAATGCGGCTGTTGAACACTGCTGTGTCCTATGCTGGTTTGTTGTTGGAACCTTATGAGCAGAGACAGATTTTTCTGCAACTCTTTGGGAAAGAAGCTCTGGCAACATCCACTCCTTCTGATTCTGTGTGTGGAGAACACAACTGTGTAAGGTTTTCAAGTTCTTCTGTGTGTACATCAGAAATCACCCAGTTGGATCAGATGCATCATAAGTTTTGGATGTTAATCTTTCTATGGGTATTGTTTTGCTTATATTATTAGTTTTATTAGTATATTAAAAACAAAACCAATCTACTTTATTAAAAACGTGGAGCCAATCTGCCTTGTAACTTATTTTATATTGTTTTTATAGCTTGCATTTCTTTGATTACTCTTGAGACATTTTCCCGTGTTTATGAGCTATTCAGAATTCCTCTCTCATGAGCTGACTTTGTTATTTCTCTTTTCCCAAAACTTGTAAAATATATTTGTTACTCCTCTACATACAGGGGACATTAAACCTTTGTTGCATGATGTGTCAGTATTTTCCCCAGGGCTCAGTCAATTTTACATCTTTTGTGGTGTTAGAAGCTACAGGGTTCTATGTTTTTAAACTGTCCAATGGAGAGGGTTCTTTTCCCACTAACACCCCACTTTTCCAGCCTTCCCTACACCTGTGGTACTCATGGGTAGTCCTCACTGTCATTCACACTCATGTTATGTTTAAATCTGCAGGTCACCAAGGACTTCTTCATTATTTTATTTTGAGACAGAGTCTTGCTAGGTCATTCGGGTTGGTCTTGAACTCACAACCCTCCCACTTTACCACCTGAGTGCTAGGACTGCAGGCATGGAATGCCATATCCTGCATTTGATATTAGCTGCGAGTGAAGGAGCTAGATGCTGTTTCCCTGTGTGTTGTAAGGAGTCACTTGTTGGTTCCCGGCTGTTCAGCCCTGAAATAATCACACAGAAACTATATTATTTAAATCACTGCTTGGCCCATTAGCTCTAGCTTCTTACTGGCTAACTCTTACATCTTAATTTAACCCATCTCCATTAATCTGTGCATCACCATGAGGTCTTGGCCTACCAGCAAAGTTTCAGCATGTCTGTCTTCTGCGGCAGCTCCATGGCTTTTCCCTGACTCTGCCTCCTTTCTCCCAGCATTCAGTTTAGTTTTCCCTTCCTATCTAAGTTCTGCCCTATCAACAGGCCAAGGTAGTTTCTTTATTCGCCAAAGGTATTCACAGCACACAGAGGGGAATCCCACATCACCTGTGACTTTCCATTTTTCAAACACCATTTGTTGAATAATCCACCTTACTCTTCTTATTTGTAACTCTACTGTTCTAAGTAGTTTCAAGTCCTTGGGTTTCTTTGGTAACTTTTTTCCATGCCGCCACTCTGCCCCTCCCCCATGCAGTGTGTGCAGCACATCATTCTAACCAATATATGTAGAGGATACATTTATGACATTTCATGAGTAATATTTCTTTTATTTTTCTCTAACATTATTTCATCTTTTCTGTTCTAATTCTAATGAACATATGTATATAATACATTTTTTGAAATTTCATGGGTAAATGTTTTTATTTTTCTCTAACATTCTTTTATCTGTTTCAAAATTACTTTTGAGAAAAATTTTGTCAAGTGAAACTATTTGTGAATTTTTTTTAAAAAAAGATTTTTTTTGTTGTGTATACAGTATTCTACTTGTATATGCCTGCACACCAGAAGAGGGCACCAGAACTCATTAAGGATGGTGTGACCCACTATGCGGTTGCTGGTGATTGAACTCAGTACCTCTGGAGGAGCAGCCAGTGCTCTTAACCTCTGAGCCATGTCTCCAGCAGCACGAGTCTGTGGTCGTGAGTGGCAGGTGTTGAAACGTCTCCTCTGGGAACAGGATAGAACCCCACTGTTATGGTTGCCTTGGTGTCTGTCAGCCTGCAAGGTCTTCTCCAGGCCAGTCTGCACGCTTCAGGATGGGTTTGTTTCTCTGACCCTTGCTAAGGATGAAGATGTTGGAAATCAACACTTCTGTGGTCTTACGTTGTCCCTGGTTGTTATGGGGCATGGTAAGATTGTTAGGCATAGAGTCTAGTAAAACTGTCAGCATCCAAATATGGCTTCTAATATATTTTATTTCATCTCTAAGCTAAAATGTCATATTGTCCCTAAAATTTACAACAGGAAGTCTTTTTAGTTAAAAAGTTTATGTTGGCCTCAGAAATGGCAGCAATAACAAGCCCTTTGCTTTGTTTATGTTTTATTGTCTTTTATTTTTCCTGTGCTTCTGGCTATCACGCCTGAGGCCTCGTATATGCTGGTCAAGGGCTCTGCCCCTGACCTGCAGACTCAGCCTCAAAGACATAGTGATTTAATAGAACTGTATGTTTTGGTCACTTCCTTGCTCAGAGTTCCTAAAACCCTGGCAATAATATCAGGAACTACAGAGGGGCTAGTAGCATCCTTGTCCTATCATTTGGTCATTGGCTTGTATCTGACTCAGCGCTGTTGAATGCCTTGGCATTTCCCTGTTTATGGGGACATTCTTCTCTTTGCATAAGGTGATTCTGCTTGTGTAAGAGTGCCTACATGGGGGCAGCTCACCAGAAAGATGAAGACAGGTCTTGTAGTCTGAAATACTCAGCTCTACCCTATTTTCTGAGAAGAGGAAGGGAACTTGAGATTATAGGAGCGTGTGTAAGAACTTCCAGGTTGCTGACCTCCTGGAAGTCTAAAAGTAGTCAGTGTAACCAGAAGGAAGGAAACTCTCGTCTCAATGCCCTGCCCCTTGAACCTCTTTCCTCTGGTTGTTATCAGTGTTTCAGGCAATATCCTGTACAACAGGCCAATAATTGTGCTTCCCTGAATTCCAAGGACTTTCTGTCCAACAGCTGAGCTTAATGAAGTGGTTGAGAGAACCATCAACTTACAGCTGGGAGTTTTGGAACTTTGCTGTCTCTGTTTGCCCCGGACAGACCCTGAACTGTGGAGGTCAGTTAAGACTGAGCTCTGCACCAGACTTCCACTAACTTGGCCAGCGTCAGAACTGAATGGAACTGTAGGGCATCATTTTGGTGTCTACTGGTGAACTTGGGTTATGTGGGAAAGCCCCAGATATCTGGTCACAGTGTGCTGTGACATGCTAAGTATAGACAGTTTTAGCAAACAGAGAAGTCTGCATCTTCTTGCTGTGTACAAATGGGAAAGGCTAATAGTTTGAGCTAAATCCATCTTCATTTCATCTGAAAACATACAGCAATATTTTTATATCTTTGTTTTATGAACAATCTATAAAAATCAGGAATCAACGTTAAATTTGGTCAAATGGCTCTTAGGCAGTTACTATGATAGCCATATAGTTTGCTTTCCATGGTTTATTGGGCTAAATTATATTAATAAACTTGCTATTTTTCTAGAATAAAACATTTTTGATCATTTTCTTCTTATTTTAGATATTCTGACAGATTAGACAAAATATGTTGTCCAATATTCATTTGGAATTTTAAAATATTCATTCACAGCTAGAATTATTATGTACTTTTACTTTTGTGCTTCTAAAATTTTCTGGCTGTCTGGGTTATGTGCAGTGAGCTGGGCAGCCTTCCAAATTCCAATGTGCTAAAATAATTTAAATAGCAGAAGAATGATCTCTTTCTGAGTTTTGAAATTACCTGCTTGTAAAAATGCCCAGGCCTGGCGTTTCTTATGAGATTAGTTCTGGGACACCTTTAAACATTTCGTCTTTTAAATTAATTTTTAACTGCAAGCTATATATGAATATACTTTTGTTATGTTAATTTTTAAAAAATATAGGACAACTTCTTTCCTGGTATTTCCCACCTTTCCCTACATTTCTTGGCAGAAGCAAAGGGCTATATAACTGGGTGTAGAATCTTCCAGAGAGTTCTTCTTTGCATCTCAAAGTGAGCATACACACCTGCAGAAATACAGTTGATTTTTCGTTTTGCATTTTGAGTGAAACTAGATAATTCTGAGTATGTATTTTAAGGTGTGTTTTCTTTTATTCATAATCCTTCATTTCCCACGTGACATTTGTGATTATAATTCTATTTGATCGTTTCTTAAGATATCAGACGGTGTAAAGCGTTTTGATCTTTGGTACTGTTTCTTTTGAAGCCACCGATTCATTTTTATTTTCTTAAGCAAGAGTGGACACATGTATTCTGCTAAAATACCTTTAATTGCTCCCTCATTTTCTTCTTGCTTTTCTCTGTCCCTTCAGTTCACTCCCTTACTCGCTCACTCGCTCACCGGTCTGGCACTTACTGAACTCTCGTGTTGGAACAGGCGTGTTTTAAGAGACTTGACACTGTCTGAGTAAGTTTTAAGTGACAGGCGCGTACTGCTCACGGAACCACTGACGTAAGCGGCTGGGTCCTCAGCAGTGCGCAATATCCTTTTGTGGTTATCTGGCTACTTCCGTGGAGGTGGCTTCTCAGGGTTACATCTGCTTGCATTCCCAGTGTTTATCTTTGTTTCTTTTCTGTCCCTGATTAGACAGCTTCTCGTTTTCTAATTCAATTTTCTTTCTTCATTAACCAATGTGGGTGTTTTTGTTTGTTGGTTTGGTTTTTCTACAATTAGATGCCCATCAACTAAATTTATGAGTTTGATCATTTTAAAATTTTTTAATTCTTTTAACTTTTATTGATTTTATAAAATAATTCATTTTATTGTGGATTCCACATCATGCATTCTGATTCCACTGGTCTTCTTGTCCCATAGCAACTTCCCTTTACCCTTGCCACCTCCCCTTCTAAACAAAACAAGATGAAAAGAAAACCAAAGACCAAACAAGAACAGCAACAACAAAACAAAAAAGAGAGAATCTCATCCGCGGACGCTGTAATGTGACCCACTGAGTCACACAGTTTACTCTTTAGTCCACTCATCTTTACTTAAGGGTATTCATTGTCAGGAGCCATTGGAGTCACTGGTCTGACTCAAGGCCCCTGGCTTGTACACCCCTGATAATGGGCTGTCACTGGGGCTCCTCTTGGATAGCCTATTGTTGCCATGGGAATCCTGCCATTTTGGATCTGTAGGCTTGTCCCCTTCACATGCTCCAACAGTTCATAGATTTTGCGGGTGTTGGGATGAGTTAACAACACCTTGCCCTGGTTCTGGGCCTGGTTGGTAGCTAGGTTGGTTAGCCCACTAGCTTCCCCTCATCGTCACTGTCTGGATACGCTCTCCAGCATTGCCGTGGGCTAGCTCACCCAATGTAACCTGTAGCAAAGTGTGGATCCAGGTCTTCTGCCTTCAGGTTCTCATATGTGGTTCACCCTTACTCACACCACCAAGATCCAGGTGAGATGCTGATCGCTCTATGTGACATACAGGAGGTGGGGTGGGGTAGGGTGGAGTGGAGGCTCAGCTCTCCTGCTCTCATGACCTCAGGGCTGGCTCACCTACACCCCCAAAACAGGGTCAGCTCTTGTGTGTTACCGGGCAGAGTGCAGGGCCCGCTCTCCTGTGTGTTGCAGCTGCTGAGGTGCAGGGCTAGTTCTTCCATTCTTCTGTCCCCGGGGCCAATTCTCTCACCCACCACTGGAAGCAAGGGGTGGAGGGAGGAGGGCATTTTCTCCTCACCCATGCCACCACATGGCAGATGAGGAGAGGCAGGGTCAGCTCTCATAACTTCAGGGTTGGCTCACCTGTGTCCCCAACCACAGGGTTAGCTCTAGTGTGCTGAGGTGAGGGACGTCCCTGTGGTGAGGGGTCGGGACATCTTTCTTGAGTGCTTCTCCCCCTGAGAGGTGGGTCCAGCTTTCCTGCTGTCGTCCCCAGCGAGGGGCAGGGGCAGCTATCTCAGGGTCAGTGAAGGGTGGGGCTGACTCAGCACAGCATGGTTCCAATGAGCCCATGGGCTAAACAGGCCATGAACATCATGACAGACCTCAGCTGCAGCGGGACCACTGACCCAGACAGGACCTGCAGCAGCAGTTTGGGCCTGAACATCACCATGGCCACGGTGGCAGCTCAGGCTGCCTAGATCAATATGGCCCTGAAGGCAGCATGGCTCTCAGACACCAGTATGGTCTCAGGTAGCCAACCAGATCCTGGGCGTCTGCAGAGCCCTTGGTGGTAAAGAAGTCATGGGCATCACCCCAGACCCAGACAAGGACACAGGTGGCAACACAGGCCACTCAGATAGGTATGGACCCAGCAGCAGCGTGGTCCTTGGACTCCGACATAATCTCAAACGATTGACTCAATTCTAATCATTCACATGACCTTTAGTGATAACAGGAGCCATGAACATCAACTCAGACCCCGGCTGCTGTAGGGCCAAGGACCCGAACTTGGCTCTCAGCAGTAGCACAGATGACACCATGGCCCTGAGTGATCTGACATCACTCAGATCAGCATGGCCCTGGTGGTGGCACGGCCCTCAGACACCCTCAGGGCCACCGACTGTGGTCTAGACCCTGGGCATCTGTGTGGTCTTGGGTGGCAACATGGGCCCCGGATATCAATGCAGACGCCAGCTGTGATAGGACCCTGGACTCATACATGTTCCTTGGCAGTAGCCTGGACCCGGATGTCACCATGGCTCAGATGGTAGCACAGGCCACTCAGAACAGCATGGCCCTGTCAGCTGTGTGGTCCTCAGATACCAACATGGTTAACTTTATTTTTTGGACTGTGTGGCCTTTCATTTTCCTTTATCACTGCTTTGCTACATTCTCACACTTGCTTTGCCCTTGATTGTTTGAAATAAAGGCATTTCAGGCACGTGTTGCTGTGACAAGTTTACCACAGGTTGAGAGTCGACACCCAGTGGAGCCCTCTGGTGGTCAGTGTGGTACATACCCACCTGGATGTGATGCTCAGCGACTTCATGGATTTGTAGGACCTATCTATTTGTAGGACCTTCTCTCCACTGCGGCACTAACCAAGAAGGGCAATCAAGCGATAGCAAGACCGTGACTCTGGAGCTGGCCTGTCATATCATGGAACACAAGAGAACACTGGCAGTCTGTTACAAGAGAGGGGCCTTTATTTGTCCTGGTCGCCTGGCTAGCTGACACTCCAAATAACCACATAGAAACTGTATTAATTAAATTACTGCTTGGCCCATTAGCTCTAGTCTCTTACTGGCTAACTCTCACATCTTGATGTAACTCATTTCTACTAACCTATATATCACCACGAGGTCGTGGTTTACTGGGAAAGATTTAGCATGTCTGACCTGGTGGCTCCTTGGCGGCTCTCTGACTCTGCTTCCTTTCTCCTAGAATTCAGTTCTTTCTTCTCTGCTTACCTAAGTTCTGTCCTATCAGGACTAAGCAATTTTTTTTATTGATTAATCAATGAAAGCAACGCATAAACAGAAGGACCTCCTACACCAGCGGCCCACTGATTCCATTCCACGGTACAAAAGAAGGAGATGGAGAGACACAGCTGATACCCCAGAAAGAAGTCTGTTCTTGCATATCCCTCCTGCTCTGTCTGTTCGCAACACTGATGGAGGCTCTCCTCTGGCTCACATGGCAGAGATAACACCCTGTTAGCTCACAGGTGTACAGCACACGTCTTGTGTGCTCTGTCTTTGCTTATACATCTGGAGAACTGATTGGGGGGCAAGAGGTGATCTGCTCTGCCACCACCCACCAGCCCCAATTCTTGAGTTTGGTTTCTGACTTCTCCGTATCACACTGTGGATGCAACTTGACTCTGAGCAGTTTGCAGCACACTAAACCACACACCTGTCTTGACCTTCTGGTTTGTTTATACCCCATTCAACCACACATCCGTCTTGACCTCATGGTATTTATACCCCATTCAACCACACATCCGTCTTGACCTCATGGCATTTATACCCCATTCAACCACACATCTGTCTTGACCTTATGGTATTTATACCCCATCAAACCACACATCTGTCTTGACCTTATGGTATTTATACCCCATCAAGCCACACATCTATCTTGACCTGTGTTTGTATCCCATTCAACCACACTGCTGTCTTGGACTTGTGGGCTGTTTATACTTTGTTAAGCCACACATCTGTCTTGGTGCTGCTATTGGTCTTTTGAGCATAGATGTCAAGGCATTCTGTTAACTCATGCTTTACTTACCCTGAGCTGCACGCATCCTTCCTCCAAGCCCCTTCTGCTCTGCACAGTGATGTGCCCAGACTATCTTCACTTCATGTCATTCTCACAGATCTCCAGCTGAGAGGGTGAAGTATTTTAACTTTTTAAGCTTTGAAATTAAAATATAATTGCGTCATTTCCTCTATCCTTTTTCTCCCTCCAACCCTTCTCCTGTATCCTCCCATACTTCATCTCAAATTCTTGGCCTCTCTTTCTTTCATTGTTTTGTGTGTGTGTGTGTGTGTGTGTGTGTGTGTGTGTGTATAAATACACATATACACACATACATATGTTCCTAAATATATAAATACAACCTGCTCAGTTCATATAATGCTACTTGTATATATATGCTTTCAGGGCTGACCATTTAGCATTGGCTAACCAATCTGGGGACTCTCCCTTGGGGAAGACTATTTCTCCAGCTCTCAGCATCCTTAGTTGTCTGCAGTTTTACGACCCATGCAGTGTTGAGGACCCATGAGATTCCCCCCCTTTCATGTCAGCATGTCCAATCTTCTTTACAAAGATGAGAAAACAAACATTTGGGATATTTGTCACATTCAAAAACACTGATTAGAGACACAGCAGCTCTTCTGTCGGGCAGGCTGCTGTCCTGCCGTGGGGGTCACCCCTGTGTACTGGGCACCTGCCTTGCTCTTTCTGTCTTAGACTAACTTCTGGGTCATGGAGACAGGATGCTCTATAGGGAGACGCTTCCCATTTCAAACCTCCCTACTTGCCTGCATTTTTCTTCACAAGGTGTTTGCTGCCATGATGAGCTGATTCACATGGAGCAGGTTAGGAAGGGCTTGACCTCAGCACTCACCCCTCAACTTGTGCAATGATGACCTGCAGGAGTGTCTAAGTTCAACTTTTGTTACTGGGGGAAAATGTCTGGGTTCTCCTTGGCTTTGGGGGGTTCACTTAGATCAAGTCTCTCACATTCCAACCGTAACATTCTTGTGACATAGTTCCACTCCTTCATTAGCCCAGAGTGTACAAATTGCTTCTTACATGGGGTCTCCTGTCCTTCCCAGGAGGGGCAGGTGTCACATTGCCTGTCCCTGACTGTGTTTAGTGAGCTCATCACACACAATGGTCCTATCTCGCCTGAGTGCCCATCACAGCGGCAGCAGCCCAGGGCCAGTTGAGTTATGTTTACAGAAGTACGAACACCCAACCATTACACTCATTGTAGGCTTGTGGCCTAAGGACAAACCACATTGCTTCATGGTCTCTGTAGAGGTGCAAAGACAAGGGCACCAACAGCAAGTGCTCCTAAATATTTGAGGGAAAAAATCTGTGCACACAGTCAGAGCACAGCAGGCAAGGGAACATTCTCAAGTTATTTAAAGGCCTAGGATAGTGATGAGATCAACCATGTGGGAACAATAAAGGGAAATAAAATTATAGATCAATAGCCTTGTGCACTGAGATATGAAAGTTAGTAACAATAGATTAGCAAGCAAAAATCCAGCACCTTGCACACATGTGCACACATAAGTAATTCAAACTTTGTATACATACATTCTTCATGCCACTCCATACTAGCTACATATACCACATACACACCTATTATAAATGAACAGCACACACAAATCCTACATATATACAGTATATAGTGGAAATATAGTGGAAGGAGAGACCCAGTTCCCACCAGCTGCCCTCTGATGATCCAAGAGCATCATGGCACGCACACACACACACACACACACACACACACACACACACACACACACTGCACACATGTACACACACACTTTTTTTAAAAAATAAACTAAATGGTTGAATACATAAATTTTCAATGTTTTTGTTTCTATTTCTCTACTGAGTCCTATAAATTCTCTTTAGAGAGTTTTTTAGTCAAAAAAATATGGAGTGTTTTAGGTTTAAAACTCAGGAGGAGCAATGTGGAAGGAAGGACACACTGTTTTGACTTAAATGTGAAAGTTTGAAAACTGACTAGCTGGCACTGCTTTGGAAGGTAGGACATAGCTGAACACTTTACTCTGAGCTGAGTGATAGAAGAATTTGCTGTATATGTTTGGGGGCAATCAGAGAAGTGGGTAGACAGAGCTGGGGCTTCCTTCTCTGCTTTCAACATTTCACTGACATGTATGAGGCTCCACAGTCTGACTCGTCTGGTTCCCAGGCCAGCATGAGCGTAGGTTCCCACATGTACTGTGTTGTCCTTTGCACACTGTGTGGCTGCACAGGGTCCAGGAGGAGCCTTGGGGTAGAACTGGCTTAGATAACTACAGCTTGTGCTGAGTTCAGAATTTGTAGTGGTTTTGTGAAAGAGTCTGTTATCTATAGACCCCGAGCCCCTCACACAAAAGTGAAAGCCTTCTGAACTTTTGAAACGTGGCTTCCTTCTGCATAGAATCCTCAGCTGAAGGTATTTTTGTTACAGCGAACAACAGCTCCATTCATTTTTGCTGACATGTACTTTTGCTGGAACAACCTGTGTGTCAGTCTTTTTTGTTCCCCTTGCACAATTACCTAACGTTCATCGATGCATCTCTTACACACGATGCTTTAAGATTTCTTCCCTGTAGCAATTTGATTGGTATGTGGCCTGGCACGGTTTCCCTTACTTTCTTTCCAGTAGAGATTTGTTCTTCAATTTCTATTCATAGGGTCTATCAAATTTCAATATTTTTTCAGCTATCGTTTCTTCAAATATTTTTCTGCTTTCTTACTTCTCTCATCTTGAAACTTTTGCTCTTCTCTCACAAATCCTGATGCTGTTTGTCTCAGAGATTGATTATATTTAGTTTCTCTGGCTACCTGGTGATCTCTTTGTGTCCAACGGGCCCCACTATGCACATGGGATCTGATCACACCCTCATGGAAACCCTCTCTGGATTACTTATGGCACCAACACCAGTTTTGAATACTATGTGAGAAATTTATGTTGTAAGACAAAAACTTATACATACTCAACACAGCATATTTTATAAATGTTGGGACTTGAACCTGGGCTTCCTCAGACTAGACAAGTGCGCTACTACTGAGCATCCCATACCCCTTTCATTCACTTTTATTTTGAGATGGGGGTCCTTTTAAGTTACACAGGAGGCCTCCCTGTTTCAGCTCCCTGAGTAGCTAGGATAATAGGCCTGTGATGCCGGACTCATCTTAAAATTGCTTGGTTTTATGTATGTGTGCGGAATCCACAACTACATTCTCTGAGCCATTAATTTTATCTCTGTCTCTCTGACTGTCTCTGTGCCTCTCTTTCTGTCTCCATCTCTCTCTCTGTCCTCTCTCTCTCTCTTTCTCTCTCTCTCTCTCCCCTGTTTTATCTGGAATTTATCAGCTTGATCTGAAGATCCCATGTTCACTGTGCTGTTTGGACATTAGCAGCCAGGACTCACCCTGCTAGTAGGTTTTGCTTGGCTCCCTATTTTTCCCACTGGGACTTTTACTAGATGCCAGGTACTGGGAACTACTGTGTCTCTCTCTTGCTTTGCATGGGATCTTACAAGCTTCTCTGAGGTCTGTCCATAGGCTTTCTGAGGAGAGTCCTCGACTGACTTTCATCTGGAACTACCTTAATCCAGCTTCTCTGGCTGCATCTTCTGGGGATCCGTCCTCACAGCCCATGTATTACAGGTCTCTCCAAGTATGTTGCTAGGAGGATAAATCCACAGCACCCGTGATGGCTCCAGGAAGTGCTTTGCCCCTCTCTTTTCTTGCAGCTTTTGTTTCCATGCATGGAGATCTATCACTCGTGATCACAGTCCGACACTGAAGTTGATTTGATACCTCTGCAGCAATCTGGGGAGTCATCATGGCCCCGTCTGGGGGTCTGGCCCTCTAATGCTTCGGGCTATGTGTTTTGGAGCTGGGAAATTCCTGAGCAGTGTTTAAGATTTGCCTTTCTGCACAGCAGTCTGGAGCTTCTCTGGCGAGCTGTGTGATTGCATGGCTAACCTTGTTTGTTCCCACCCTTTCACACGTTACTCCGTCCCTCTCGCTTCTGGTTGGAAACGGCTGTTTTAGACATCACGTTTTGTTTTCATCATTCAAGGCAGGAGGCGCCTGACTCCAGCAGCATCCCTAAATGGCAGTTTTCACAGTGGAATGGAGAAGCAGTCATCCTGGGCACTTTCCCACACCAGCAGGGCCAATCAGCGTGGCAAAGCCATGATGAACTGGGGGCTTGGCTGTCACTGTTGGCAAATGGAGGTACAAATGGGAAATATGGGAAGGCTGCAAAGAGCCCCACTGCAGTGGATGGAGATGCCTCTGTGATCAAGAACTCATGGTGTTAGATTTAGATAGGAAAACAGAAAGACGGACAAGCAGGATTTACCTGGTTTTGTTTGCTGGGGGGGCCTGAAGTTCATGATGTTTCTTTAGCCACGAGCCTGTGATGCATAGATTTTAATTTCTTAGGACTGCTCTCCGTGAAAGGGCATTTAAAAAATGTCTAATTTCTGACAAATTTATCATGCCATATATTTCTGATGCAAAAAATGGATAGCTAGATAGATGATAGATAGATAGAAGATAGATAGATAGATAGATAGATAGATAGATAGATAGATAGATAGATAGATAGATATAGAATGAATGAATCATAAAGTATCCAGAGGTGGCCAAGATGTGGCTTAGCTGATAGAGCACTCACCCCACATGTATGAGGTCCTATGTTCAATCCCCAGCATGCATAAATATAGTGTGGTGGCCTGTGCTAGTAATCCCAGCACTTAAGAGGTAGAGTCAGGAGGATTAGGAGGCTCAGGTCATCTTTAACTACATAACAAATCAAAAATCAGCCTAAGCTGCTGACTCTATAGCAAAAAGAAGAGAGCACATAAAAGCACACAGAGAACAGCTAGGTATAGTGACTCTTACCTTTAATTCTAGCACTATGGAGGTAGAGACAGAGAGATGAGTGAATTCAAGGCCAGCCTGGTCTACAGAGTGTGTTCTTGGACAACCAGAGAGACAGAAAGAGACCCTTCACATATATGAAGTATTGAAAGCGTATTAATAACCCCCTTTTCTCTGCTTTCCCCTCCCTCCCTCCTGCTAGTCTTGTTACTTCTCCCAGGCTCTCTTCTGCTTTCATGTCATGTGTATAAATGGTTTTATGTATCTGTGTACAATTTAAGATCCACAAATGAAAGAGAGAATGCAATATTTGTCTTTTTGAGTCTGGCATGTTTCACTTAATATGATGATCCATTTCCTAGCAAATGACATGATTTCCTTCTTCTTTGTGACTGAGTAAAACAGCATTGTGGCTATACACTGCATTTTCTTTATCCACGCATCTGCTGACAGACACCGAGACTGATTCCAGAGTTTGTCTATTGTGAACAACCCTGAAAAAAACATGGATGTGCAGTGTTCCCTGTGCTTTCTCCTGAGTGTTTGAGATGTTAAATTCTTAGCTTGCTTCTCGGACCGCTGTGCCTGCCCACTGCCATATTTCCCCACCGTGTTAGCAATGGACTTTTCTTCTCCCTTCAGAACCTACATCCAAACAAACCCTTTCGCAGTTTGCCTTGGTCATGGTGTCTTATAGCAATGTAAATGTAATGACTATACCCATGGCGGTGCAGGTTGCTTTCCCTAGGGCAGAGGGAAAGCAGACTGTGTAAAAATTGTTGTGCAAAAAAATTAAAAATAAGATTAAAAAGAATATTAACATCAGTGAATCTGGGTAGAATTTTGTGCTGTTCCCAAGAAAATTTTCCTAGGTTTGAGATTCCTTCAAAATAAAAAATTGAATTTGAAAAGATTATTAAAATGAAGGCCTAGAAACTGTGTTTACCAGAGGTAAAGGCACGGTTGCTGTTCAGGGATTGGGGTAATGTGTAACAGTAGCTTCTGATCCTTCTATCTTTCATTTGTCATGGACACTTTGACTCAGTTTCCTCCCCAAACCGTCCATCTTCATCCTTACACCTCCCAAGCCATGTGGGAGGCTGGCCATCGCTGGGGTGACAGCTGATATAGGATTTGATCAGGCGATCCCCTGGGGAGATCCTGTGCCAGGTGGGAGCAGTAGAGAGTGAGGATTAACCCTTTCCAGGGAACATGCCCTGCTCCCACAGATGGCTGAGATGGTATGCAGAGCTCACTGCCTCGGACCCCCAGTGGACCCTGGAAGATGCCTGTGTTCTCTGGAGCTCTTCGTGAAGATGGCTTCCTCCTTTCTCATTTCTTCCCCTGAAATCCTTGTCTCCTCGCAGCTGGCAACGCACTCGCATGGCATTATCAACCAGCCTGCTGTTCAAAGCACTTGTCACGCTTGTCCCCAGCTCCAATCTTATTTAAATAAGACTGTCTTCATCGATTGCCAAATGACTTGTGAATACAGCCCTTTGATATTTTCAAACTCCAGTGGAACGTGGTGCTTGTGAAAGAAGTCAGAATCCACTGAAGTGATAATATCTGTGAAAAAGCCAGGCATTTTATCCACAATGTCAGACGTGGAAGCAAGTGGCCACACACGTGAAAGGCAGAACCTCTGGTAAGGCTCTCTGTGTATAAGGACAGACAATCTGCCTGGCTTTGAGGCAGACTATCATTCCAGAAACTTGGGAAGCCCAGGTCCTGGCGTGATAGCAAAGACCTGGGAGAAACAGACCGTCTCACTGATCTGTGGAGAAAAACTGATCTTTCTGGAAAGAACATGGGATGAGAATGAAAGGAGTTGAGATGAAATGGGTCAGTGGGATGAAGCCCACTGCCAATACATGGATGCACGGAGCTTCAGTATTGGGGCAACCAACAGGGAGCAAGACACACAGTGCCCCTGTAATCTTGGCACTGAGAAAGCAGAGGAAGAGGTTTGCAAGTTCAATGCTAGACTAGGTACATGAGAGAATGTAACATGAGGGCCAGCTTGTTGGGGTATCTGTTCCCACCTGGTACCCCACAGATGGCAGGTCCCAGAGAAAATCAATCACACAGAGATCTCTATAAGTTATAAAGCTGATTGGCCCATTAGGTCAGGGTACTTATTAGCTCTTATAACTTATGTTACCCCATTATCCTTATCTACATTAGCCACATGGCTCAGTACCTTTCTCAGCTGGGCAAGTTACATGCTGCCTCTTCGGTGGTCTGCACAGGAATGGCAGAGGGAGCTTTCTGCTTCCCAGAATATTCCTGTTCTCATTGCCCCGCCTCTACTTCCTGTCTGGTTGACCCACCTATACTTCCTGTCTGGCCAATCAGCATTTTATTAAAATACATGATTGACAGAATACAGACAATTCTCCTTCACCAAGAGAAACTATATTAAAAATCAAAGAAAGAAAGAAATAAGGAATAAAGGAAAGAAAGAAGTAGAGAGGAAGGAAGGGATGGAGGAAAGGAAAGAGGGAAAGAGGGAAGGAAGGGAGGAGGGAGAGGAAGAGGAGAGAGGGAGGGGAAGGGCTGGCAGCTCTTAACACACTTCTTTTAGTACATCACTTCTTTTCTATACTCCCAGGATTGCCCCTGAACCAGGGGCTGCTCAGAAACTGTTTAACACAGCCGTGTTTAACTCACACTTTTCCCCTTGTGGCTAACTGTACAGATGGTCACTCTCAGTGGGCCTGCGTCCTGTTGTTCATAGTCTCTTGGGGGAGGTATGAGACTTCCTAATGTCTTTGGATTTCCATGCTGTACTGAGGTATGCTGTGCAGAGCATCACAAAAGCATTCATACCACTCAGACCAGGAACAAAGAGGAAGGGCATGGGATGCTTAGCTTGGGAGGGTTCACCAAGGCAGAGTGCTTCTTGGCCCAGCAACCAGTCAGTCTATGGGCATGGCCAGCAGCTCTGAGGACATGGGGATGGTCACTAAGTCAAAGAAAGGCAGTGCCCCTTGGCAGGCTCCCATAGAGCTTCAGGTAAAAAGGCAGGGAAAGACAAAGGCACAAGCCAGGGTGTTCACAACACCAACTGTAGAAAATCTGGATTCTTATAAAGACACTTTGAGATGTAGTAAGGGCTTTGGTTTCTCAAAACAGTTCATTAGAAAATGTTCTGAGTCCACCAAACTACCACACATGTCCAGAATGCAGGTCAACCAAATTAAAATCATTAGAGAGACCTCTTAGGTGAGGTCTCCTATGGACACCCTTAGAAGTCAGTCAACATGTGTCTCTCACCAAGGAGACCTTGGTGGGTAAAGAGTCAAGATCCAGAAGCTACTGGGCTTCTCACAAGAGAGCTGAGCTATGCTGAGAGCATCAAACACACGCATGCCACAGTCTGCTGCCCACCAGGGACAGCAGCATCCTCAGAGGCACAGACAGCAGGCCAGCTTCCCTCTGATCTCTGCAGCAAGGGACAGCAGCTTAGTGTAAGAGCACCATATCCAGGATAAAAAGAGACCTCATAAGGTCATGCATGTAAGGGTTAAAGAAGCCCTCTATGGTGGTATGAAAGAAAATGACCCCCAAGTGGGGAAGTGACACTATTAGGAAGTATAGTTTTGTTGGAGTAGGTGTGGTCTTGGAGGAAATGAGGTACTGTGGAAGAGGGCTTTGAGGTCTCATATGTGCAGACTATGCCTATTGAGTTAGATCACTTCCTGTTGCCTGCCTTTTAAGATGTGGGACTTACAACTTCAACACAATGCCTGCCTGCACATCACAAGGTTGCACCATGATTGTTGACAGAGGGGCCACTTGTTCGTCCCAGCCGCCCAGAACTGAAATAACCACACAGAAACTGTATTAATTAAATCACTGTTTGACTCATTAGCTTAGGTTTCCTAGTAACTCTTATAACTTATATTAACCCATTATTCTTCTTTATGTTAACCACATGGCTTGGTACCTTTTTTAGTGAGGCAGTCACATCTTGCTTGCTCTGCAGCTGGGTCATGACTGCAGACTGTACTTCCTTCTTCCCAGCATTCTCATGGCCCCATTTCTACTTCCTGCCTGGTCAACCTGCCTGTACTTCCTGCCTGGCTACTGGCTAATCAGCATTTATTTAAAATATAGTGACAGGTTACAGATCATTGTTCCACAGCACATGATAATAAATGTACTAAATCTCTGAAAAATTAAGCCACCCCAATTAAATGTTTTTGTTTTATATAGTTGCTATGATCATGGTGTCTCTTCACAGTAATAGGAACCCTAAGACAGAGGATTGGAGTTTGTCTGTGATTGGCCTAACCATACTTTTGTTTGAAGGAATATGGACCTGGGGACTATGGGTTAGAAAAGCAATTGAAAGCTTGAAATTCTGCTTAATGAGCTATTCTAGTAGAAACATGGAAAACAGTGGTGCTGAGTATGATTTGAACTCTGGATTCTTGGATCATGAGGCTCCAAAGGAGAAGATATTAATATGTGGCATAGAGATCATTCTTTGTTATTTTGGTGAAGAATCTGGCTGCTTTTTGGCCTTGTCTGAAGAGTCTGCCTGAGGCTAAACTGAAGAGTTTTGGATTAATTCCATTGGTAGAGGAAATTCCAAACAGCCTTGTATATAGACACTGTCATGTGGTTGTTAGTGGTAATTCTAATTTATTATGATTTACAAGATTTATAATGAAAAGGAACAAGCTGAGCAAGGTAAAATACATAATGTAAAATCTAAGGAGAAAGGGAGCAAGAGGAAATAGGATGGAGGTAAATTAGACATTCAAGGAAATGAACAGATTAAAAAATGGAATAAAGGGAGCGGTGACCTCAGGGCAAGATCCCACCCAGCTAAGTTTCCAATTTGTGAAAAGAAACTAAAGAAAAGTTTGGAGCCAGATGTGATGATGCACACCTGTCACCCCAGAACTTGGAAGGCAGAGGCTAGTGGATCTCTGAGTTTGAAGCCAGCCTGGTCTGCAGAGCAAGTTTCAGGACAGCCAAGCGTAGGCAGTGAAGGAAACTATGAAACACAGAATTCTGATGAAGGGGTAATTGAATGAGGGGGCCATGTTAGACCCCAGGAAGCAGCAGAACTTTGCAGCTTTGGTCACGTGGTCTTGGAGTTAAGGAGAGAAGAAAAGGATTATGGAATTTGCCTCTTCAACTAAAGAAAGCTACCAAAGCAAGGCATGTGTCAGGGGGGTCCCAGAATGGAGGCCTAGAGAGGCCTTTTCAGGAGTCAGTGAAGGTGGAGCCTGGATTGCCTAAAAGACCCCAAGATAATGGAGATACCGGAGCTTTAGGATACCTGCTGAGGAAAGCTGCTAATAGGGAGTGGAACCAGCCCAAGAGGAAGAAGTACATTGTAGTTAACAAAGCTGAAAGGAGTTGGAGATCTGAGGAATGTTTTGACATCAGACATGGAGGTGCAGAGTTTGGAATTTGCCCAGCTGGTTTTCAGTCTTGCTTTGGTCCAGTGTTTCCTCACTACGCTCCCTTCCCTGCATTTTGGATTGGTAATATATATCCTGTGACATTATACTTTGGAAGTATATGATCTGACTTTTGATTTTGACTTTATAGGGGATCATCGTTAAGAGATTGCATGATTCTCAGAAGAGACTTTGAAATTTAGACTGTTAAATAAGTTTAAACTGTTATAGACTATGGAAACTTTTGAAGTTGGGTTAAATGCATTTTTGCATTATGATATGGCCACAAGCCTTTGGGGATCAGGGAGTAGGATGTGGTGGTTTGAAAGAAAGTGACTGGTTGGAACCTCCAGCTCACCCCTGCATGATCCAGAAAGCCCCTTCCCCCCCCAAGCCCCACACTCTCAGAGAAGCTCTAAGAAAGAAAAGGTACCAAAAAGCCCTGTTCCTTGTTCTTGGTGGCTACGGCAGCTCCTCCCCTCATGCTGCGAGCAGCCCCATCCTTGCCTAAAGTGCTCAAACCCAGCTTGTGGTGGACAATGCCATCACTCCTTGCCTGCAGCTTCTGTAAGCTCCCTGCTTTAGTTCAGGCACGTGACTTCTCCTGCCTCCATCTCTGGGACTGGAGAACTCACTCAGGAGTTGCTTCGCTCAAATAACCCCGTTCTTTGGCTTTTTCAAATCAGCTTTGACCTAGCTTACTGAAAACCTATGAATAGCCCCGAAATGGAGTGGCACTGTTAGGAGGTGTGGTCCTGTTGGAGCCAGGCTTGGAGATCTCATTTCTGCTCAAGCCACACCCGGTGAGTCAGACTGCTTCCTGTTGCCGACCTATCAGGATGTAGGACTTTCAGCTCCAGCACAATGTCTGCCCGCAAGACACCAAGTCACACCAGGGTGATAATGGACTAGACCCCTGAAAATGGAAGCCACACTAATTAAATGTTTTCCTTTATAAGAGTTGCTGTGGTCATAGTGTCTCTTCACAGCAGTGGAAGCCCGGAGCCATCCACTAGTCAGGTTCACACAGTCCCTGCAGGTTAAGACCTTTCCTTAAAAAAGCTGAATATGAGATTTGCTTGTGAAGCCCAGCGAGAGCCTCATGGACACCTCCATCTAATGCTTAGAACCTAGGCCCTAGCTGGGCAGTCAGCCTATGCAAGAAAACCAGTGGCCGCCAATGCGTCAGGAAATGGCTGAGTTTCTCGCAGATCAAGAGATCACTGGAGCCAGAGTGTGCCCTCTGAAGGCCATACAAGAATTGAACATTACAATACCATATAGAGTCCAGGTATTCCACAGCTAGCATCACACAAGCTTCACTTTTTAGAAGTGACTCCAGAACCATCCTTATTGTACCTAATCAAAACTGCACGTGAATATGCGCTCGTACACACACCTGCCTGTATCTGTAAATCCAGGTATCCATACAGTATAACAAAGGCTTACTTACAATGCATATCTTTTTGATATAAGAGTAATAACACATTTTCATATAATATTCATATTTAGATGTATATCTTGCACATATGAACATGTTAAGCATATACATTTAAACCTGATTATAAAAATCCACATCAAAGATGTGGATGCATATGTATGTGTCCACAATATATACAAACATAGGTGTACACCATCTGATTCTTTTCGCACATTTCGAAGTAATTGTCTTTCTATCCCAAACTCCTCATGACACAGGAAAGAACTTGACAGTATTGCCAAAAGCCCCCCCCCCCCAGGTTCCCAGACTACAGGAAGAGGTACCTTGCAGCTAGTAATCTTGCGGAGAACAGTTGACAGCATTTTTGCCTCTACCAGATTTATGCTGCTTTAATGAGCAAACCAGCAGCAGAGAGGGTCATTATCCCCGTTTACAGCCAGAGGAAGGGCTCACTGTGGCTTAAGTTCATCCAAACAAACTGATTGAAGCAATTTGCATGACGATTCCAGCTCTGGGCTTTGTAAATCCCTCCTTTCAGCCTGGGTCAATTCTGGGAAAATCTACAGTTGGCGTGATTTTCCCCTAGATGATAGACGATCTTACACTGTCCTTGAGCCCCTCCAGTGGCCCAGAAGAAGCATACTAGACGTCACAGTGTGATTCCACAGCCAGCTCCCAGGCCTTCAACTTGGATCTCCGCCGCCCCCCTGCAGCCGTGATTCAGCTTCATAAATATTTAACATTTCAGCTGTTTCCTTAAACCAAAAATTGACCCTTATTCAAAGTAATCATATGAATGATCAGTGCTTGCCCTGCTTCGGGAAATCTCTATCTGGCTTATCTGCACCAAAATTAAACATTTATATATTTTATTCATGTCTCTTGTCATTAGGCCTGACTCACAGCTTTCGGCATTTGGTTCTGTGTTAGAGAAATGCTTTCCTTTTGAAACAGATTTAACCACGAATTAGACCAGTTCCAAGAATGGTGTCCTGCCCCTTTAAGAGTCTATCTCCAAAGAGTCTTTTCAAGGAAGTAAAAGTTGTTTGGGAGAATGCACTTGACCTCATTTGACCTCGTTTGCAGAGTTCTACATCCAAAGGTCTGCATTTTACTAATCATACTCTAGGGATGCTGTGTGTTGCTCTTCTTCTTCTTTTTTTTTTCCTTTTAGCATTAGCCTCTTAAAGTAATTAGCAGTATTGTATCACATCCTTTCCCCCTTTTCTGCCAGTATCCAAGCAAGGAGAAAGCCTCATTGGGGTAGGGACGAGATAGTGAAGGTACTGCCAGGGAGAGGTGAGGGCAGAGAGGAGCTGGAGGGGCTCAGTACTGGGCCTGGGGACTGAGGGACGGGGCCATCTTCCCAGAGCAGTTGCTGTCATTTTCTGTCTAGGACTTGAGCACACTCCAAAGCAAGGGGGTGAAACAGCACCCCCAGGTCTAGAGTGCTCAGCTCTCGGTGCTTCTGAAATTGAGAGGCTTATGGTTCCCCAAACAGGGGTTTGTCCTGACCAGTTAAGGAGGCTTCTCACCCCTCCCTGCCCATTATGTGAATCCTGCACAGTGGGTCTCTGTAGAGTTCCTTGTGAGGTTTTCTAACTGAGTCATTATAAACGGAGTACCAGAGGGACATAGAGTCATGGAGTGGCCGTTGGTCAGCATCCCAGACCAGATACCGCCTAGATGTCCTTTGAGCCATGCCTCTGCCTACCTCTCCTCTTTCAAGGTTAACATTGTCTCGGTGTGAAACTCTCAAGTCCCCGACTGCTCTGAGCAGCACCATGGACACCCCCATCCTTGAACACTGCCTCACATTTGTGTTTTATTCATGCTAGTGAAATCATCAGGCACCAGTCTTCCTGCCTGGCTTTGAAGAACCAGCCTTCCTCTATCTTAGACCTGAAAGGCATCTCATAGCGAAGAGAAACTAGGCTTATTGATGTTAATGATTTAACCTCTGGATGTTTCTGGATGATTGGGTTATGCCCCACCTTTTTCTTAACTACAAATGGTTCTGCACTGCCAGTCCCAGGAATGGCAACCATGTCTTTGTTTCAAAAAGTTAATAAACATCTTGCCACCCTACCTTTGCTTTAAAAGACTTGCTATGACTTGTTCTGACCACCTGTTGGTACAACCATGCCATCATGTCTTTGTTTCAGGAGCTTGTGGTGACGGACTTGTTCTGCGTATGGCCTGTTTCCCCACTGGAAACCCCTCGCTCCTGAACTATAAAAACCTCACATCTAGTGCTGACCCCTCCAGCCCCACCTTAGGGGGAGACAGACCCTATGTACACAAATAAAAAAGATTGCTTTAATTAATTTGGCCATGATGATTTGGGTCAGCGATCTTTCTCCTCCCACATTTGGAATCAAAAGTTTCTCACATGTCACAGTGAGAGACTTCAGACACGCCAGCATCCACACTGTGTGCTTATGGTTTACATGTCAGTTCTACCTTTTACTCCGTGTAATTTTTGCCTACCACACATTGTGACATGTTGGGCATGTCATTCTTTTTTGTTTGTTTATTTCATTTTTTTTTGAAACAGGATTTCTCTGTGTAATAGTCCTGGCTGTCCTGGAACTCACTCTGTAGTCTAGGATGGCCTAGAACTCACAGAGATCCACCTTCCTCTGCCTCCTGTGTGCTGGGATCAAAGGCGTGCACTACAACTTTCTGGCTTGGGCCTTCTTAAACATACTTCCAGGAGCATGATATGCCTGCATTGTTGTTGAGAACACACATAAAGATAGAATCGCTGGGCCTTGGTGTGTGTGCATGCTAGTTTACAGATTTGGCAAATGGTTCCCCAGATGTCATGACACAAATGGACTTAACAGATATCTATAGAACACTTCACCCAAACACAAAAGATTATAGCTTCTTCTCAGCACTTCATAGAACCTTCTCTAAAATTGACCACATACTCAGAAACAAAGCAAACCTCAACAGATACAAAGTGGATGAGATCCCATTCACGCTCATCCCCAAGAGCAGTTTTGAAGTCTCACAGCTCCGTGTCCATGCGGGCACCAATCCTTCTGCCTTTTACCTTTTGGCCACTAGAGATTAGTGTCCCATTTTTGCTTTAATTTGCATCTCCCTGGTTTCTAAAAAGGTCGAAGAACTTTACGCATTTATTAGCTACTTAATTCTTTTCTTATTTTTCCCACATGACGCCGCTGTCCATTTCTATAACAACTGTCCCTGACTCCCTTCACAGAGTGTGCCAATATGGTGGTGTCACTTTGCTTGCATAGTTGTCCAGGGCTGCTTCTCTGTTTACCCAGAGAAGCACCTAGCCTGGCCTGGGCTTCCTGGATGTCGAGCGTAAAACAGAGGCAAAAGCCTGGGGACTTGTCTGAGAGGCACGGAATGAGCACAGCCTTCTCCGGGAGTCTGGTTAAGGAGTGACTGTCTTATTTCAACCAGCTGCAACATAGCCCACGTGCATGGCGGTGTCCCCTGTGGTGACCACATTGGCTAACTCGGTCTCACTCTCACTCTGGAAGACAGTTTGGTTTCACCTTATTATGTGTTTGTTCTTTGGCTGAGACCCTGGCTGGTTTGCACATTCAGTGGTGTTTCCTCTGGCTGCCTTCGTGAGATTCCATGTTTCTCATTTCAGATTTTCTGAGAACGTGCCCAAGTGTAAGACCCCGCACTTTTCTGTGGATACCCACACCCGATCCAGGCGTGTGCCTTCCCGAACTCGGGCCCACGAGAATGGATGATTGTCCTGAGGGTTTAAAGAGACACACACAAAAAAAGGACCTTGCTCATTTACCAAGAGTAAATGGCCACTTTATTAAACTCAAGTCGGGTATTTATACCAGTGGGCAACCAGGATCAAAAGGGCAAGGCCTCCTCCCATCCAGGAGCAGGAGGAGAAGATTACAGGCCCCGGCGCCTCAGGCAGTATCAGCTGGGAGGGGCCAGGCGTGTGGAGCCCACTGCTAGAACCTTGAATACAGGTGGAATCACCATAACAAAGAGAGCCAGGTTCTTCCTAAGCTATCCCCTCAAGCCAGTGCTAGTGCAGAATCTCCAGGGAGCCGGAGGTCACACGGCCCTGCAACTTGCCAGGAAGAAGGGAAAAAGACCTTGGTACCTACAAGTCTCCCTTTAAATATATATATTAAATATGATGACAAAACCTGCCTTAGGCGTCACCGGGAACCAGCCAAGACAAATCCGGATCCGTCGTCAGGATGACGCCTCAGGTCCAGGCGTATCCCTGTCTTAGATTGGAAAAGCCTGCCCAATGATCTAGACCCGTCTCTGGTTAATGTCATCCTCCAACATGTTTAGTCGGTTTTATGCTGAAAGATACTCCAAGGCGAACGCCTACTAGGGCCAGGCCATGGCGAACCTGAAGCCATTGGCCAGGTGAAGACACTCCAGCGTAGTACACATAAGCATTCCTGGAAGAGACAGTGCTTGCACAATATCTGAAACGTTTGTTCAGAAAGAGCCCTTGAGCAGGACTACAGCACCGGCAAATGGGACCCCTAGTATGACTAGTCAAACTAAATTAGAGCCAATTAGCAATTTTGTATTCCGGGGTCCGAGAAAAAGCAGCAAAATCTTAACCTGCGACCAGCAGAGGTCAAAATCCACACCCAGTTGTAAAGATTGACTACAGCATCCAATTGTGAATTTAAATTACTTGTTATGGTAATTCTGTCTATCTGGCAAGGTTTTAGCCTTGAGCATCCAACACTGCAAACAAGGCAGGGGAAGTAGCTGTTTTTCCCTCAGGGGGTCAAGCAGCCTTGGCTGAAACGGACAGATCAAGGCAGAGCAAGATAGAAAACTGGGAAAGGGGTAAAATCAGGCACTGGATCATCTCTCAGGAATCTGTCAACTGCGCTGCCACCTCCGCCACCGTGTCCGTGAGATCTCTTGATCTCACCTCGTCCTCAGGTTTTTGAACAGAGGAATCCACGATCCGGACCAGAGGTTCAGGGACCCAGATCGGGAGCTCTGCATCCTGTGGAAATACACAAACCGCTCCTCTTTCCCAAATCAAAACCCGGTCCGGATCATGTATATTAGTACATGACCTGGACCATGTCAGACGCTAGCTGAGGCAAATCCTGCCTGTGTGCGCCATTGAAACTGGCTCCCCTCGTCAGTCTCTGGGAGCAATGTGCTTAGCTGTTTAGGATCTAAACTACAACCAAGCAAGCCTTGGACATATAGAGATCTGTAGGTCTCTGTCTCCAAGGAGCAAATTCTATTGGCCTGTGCCGCTGCAACCGGCCTAAATATTGGGCTGAATTAACCAACCTCAAAACGTCATCTTTTATTGGCCTGCACCATCATAGCAGGTCTTGAACTGGACTGAATGGTCAGTCTCAAAACATCTTTTAGAATCAGTTCCACCTGGAACTTTTCCAGGAGCAGAAAATAATTATCTGATCCAGTACGTGAGCACTTACACAACTGGAAAGAATTATTAAAATTGTTACCTTTATGGGGGGGCACATTGCCTCCCGCCAACATTAGAGAAATAAATAATAGGATCGACATATCTGGCTACAGATTTGGAAATCTTTTTTAGTCATCAATCCATATAAAAAATATAAGGACTCTATAAATTTGTTCTCCAAAGAACAATTAATCAAATAAAAATATATGCAACAAATTTAAACTGAAAACTCTCAATAGACAAACTTCAAATGCCTGAAAGACATTTAAAAAATCCTCAAATATAACATCTTTATCATTGGAGAAGTGTGAATCAAAATGACTCTTGACTCTATCTTATCCCTTAAACATGATTAAGATTAAATACTGCTCATAACTTATACTTAAGAGAAACTCCTGGAAATGTAAACTGGCATAGTTTGGATTTTTAGAAAATTAGGCAACAAACCATCCCAAGATTTAGCTAACCTCTTTTGGGTCTGTAAAATCTTTGAATCTATTACAGTTTCTAACTTAAAACTGCTGAAGCTGTGCTGCACAGCGGGGGGCGGGACACAGACCTCGCTCCGCTCTTTTGTAAACTGTCACCTGAGTTTTGGCGGGCAGATTTTAACTATTTTTTGTACCACCAAGGCCTGGCTAGTGTTGTCTTTTTGTGGGCTGCCTCTGTTGTCCAGGCAAGCCCTCCAAGCCAGCTCAAGTGCCAGAACAGTCCACCAATAAGCCACGGACCCCGCGGCTGAATGTACTGGCACACCGCTGTGTTTTACCCTCCTTGGCCTGTCTGTAATGGCCCTGCCGCTCATAGGCAGGGCCTGGCGGCTGCCTGCACACCTTCTTGTGCCATCCAGCAGCCTGTTTCTCTGTACCTAAGTGCACCTTGCAGAACCTCAGCCACAGTAAAGGGCCCAGTATGGTCCTGTGACCCGCATTCAAACATGCATGGGGCTTTCTAGTCTCCCTGAAAGACAAGCTCTGTGAAGCTGTTTTTTTGTTACTCAAAAACTCTTAATAGAACTTACAAATATATTTTTAATCCTCTCTCAGCCCGAGGCCCGCACCTATATGGGCCCTCGGCTATTTACTTTGCTAGTCATCAGTTACATTGGCCCTGTTGCCTTGGGAACGGATTCCCTCTGGGAGCTAACTGCACCCAGCCTGTGCTCTTAGGCAAAAATTAAGATTCCCTGCATGTGAGAGCCAGGGACTGAGTTTTAAATTAGTTTAAGCAGTCTCTAGTGCAGTGTCATCTTAATCCTGGTGCCTAGTCTCTTTATGAAATTAGCAGCTGATTTGCCCACTGGCCTTCAGCTCCGGATCAGACCTTTCAGCACCCATACTTCACACATCAAGCTATTTACCCCCATCACATGTGCACAATTGCACATTACAAAACTGGCCAGATTCCGGATCGTGGGGTGACCCTCACCTCTTTTGGAGTTCTCGTGGTGGATTCACTGACGGCAGGACGCGATTTTTCAGTTCTTCTTCAAAGCCCACCCAGGGACGCCATCTGTAAGACCCCGCACTTTTCTGTGGATACCCACACCCGATCCAGGTGCGCGCCTTCCCGAACTCGGGCCCACGAGAATGGATGATTGTCCTGAGGGTTTAAAGAGACACACACACAAAAAAGGACCTTGCTCATTTACCAAGAGTAAATGGCCACTTTATTAAACTCAAGTCGGGTATTTATACCAGTGGGCAACCAGGATCAAAAGGGCAAGGCCTCCTCCCATCCAGGAGCAGGAGGAGAAGATTACAGGCCCCGGTGCCTCAGGCAGTATCAGCTGGGAGGGGCCAGGCGTGTGGAGCCCACTGCTAGAACCTTGAATACAGGTGGAATCACCATAACAAAGAGAGCCAGGTTCTTCCTAAGCTATCCCCTCAAGCCAGTGCTAGTGCAGAATCTCCAGGGAGCCGGAGGTCACACGGCCCTGCAACTTGCCAGGAAGAAGGGAAAAAGACCTTGGTACCTACACCCAAGTGTGCCTTTCTTGTGCTTCCAGGGTGTTGGATGTTTGGGTATTGATGTCTTTGCTTTCTCATTTGGCCTTTCATGTTTGGCTATGGCTCCAGGATGAAGGCAGCTAGCAAAACCAAATGCAGGTCTCCTGGTCTGGCATTTGATATATATTGGCCTACCAAGTGACCCCTCTACTCTCATCCCCTTCTGCATGTTTGATTCTGGTGCCTTTACTGGGTTCATCCCTTAAAATTTTCAACTTACTCATGAACTCATAGACTCTGCCTACTTGAGATAATCTACAGCATTCTGCATAGGTGTGTCTGTACCAATCCATGTGTTCATTCATGTATGTGCGCATGCATGTTCATGTATGTGTGTACATGTGCACATGGAAGCCAGGAGACAACCTTGGGTGTCACTTCTTAGGTGCTGTCACCTTTGCTTTTTTTTCTTGAAATAAACAATTTCTGTCTGCTAATATCAGCCAGATTTTAGTTTTCCTCTTTAAGACTCATCTATTAGGATGGTTCACATGTAAGGATCACCATGTTTTCCTTCCGTGCAATTATGCAGTTGTCAGAATCACTCTGCCAGGCTGACCTTACAACTTCATATTTAGTTTCCTTACCTTGGTTCTATTTCCCTGGCTAGGACCCGTCACCATGCATTGAATACACGCTCCAACAGCAGTGAGCCTTCCGTGATTCCCCTCCTGGAAGGGCACATCTACTTTGCCGTTAAGCTGCCAGGGACTCTCATTTATATTCCTGCCATCCAAGCACTGGTCTTGCTCTCTCCCAGCTTCGTCATCCTTGACCTCCATACTTCAAAACAGTCTTTGCTCAGTTCCCATTTGTACTATGGAGATAATGCCGTATGTGAGCACTTTTCTCCGCTACAGCCCTGACAAACCTGACAACGCTATTCTCAGGTCCCCATGCTTTGCCCCACGTGATTGCAGATGGACGGTTCTAACCTTGTCATGGGAGGCCCACTAGGTAAGACTCCTGGGCATCAGCCCAGGCTTCAGCCCATAGCTTCTTACTCCATGGCTCACTTGCTGTATCCAATGAGCATACATTCTCAAGATTTCCTTTCTGATGGCCCTGCAACATGTGTGCTTCCCTCTACTCTCTGAAATCTGTGAGCACTTCCAGAAAACTGTGCTGTGCACATAGCTATGTTGTGCATATGCTATATTTAAGATTTGTGTATGATATATATATATATATATATATATATATATATATATATATATATATTCCACTGTGGTTCTGGGGATCAAACCCAGATCTTCAAGCTTTTTCAGCAGGCCCAATACTTTAGTTTTGAGTGAAAAGATTCATAAAATAGGTCTATGAATATAAGAAATAGTAAAGCAACTTGATATTAATGGGCATTATCAAGAGAAATTAGGGTGTTTCTTTAATATGTTTTTTAAGATTGCATGTTTATTTGTTAGGGTGGGTCATGCAAAAGCACTCTTGTGGAGGTCAGAGGATTTGCAGGAGTGGGTCCTGGGAATTGAATGCCTATTTCTGGACTCTTTTAGCAAGTGCATTTACCCACTAAACCATCTTGCCAACCCTGTTTTTAAAATCTTTTAAAAACCCAAAGCCTAAGTGGTCTGCTGGAGTCTATGAAAAGGCTCGATATGCACATAATTGGACTGTCAGGAGGAAAGAGAAGAGAGACTGGCAGTGAGAAATATTTGAAGCACTAATGTCTAAATGTTCTGTAGCAGATGTAAACCAGAAAGATGCTAGGTAGACAACAAGAAAAAAAAGTGGTCAACAATCATTACCAACCTGCTGGAAACTACAGTCAAATGTCACAATCAAATGTCAACAGCAAATGGGGTGGGGATGGGGATAGGACCCGTTACTTTCCTGGTGACCAGGACACAGTTAACAGAAAGCCAGTGGGAACAAGGGACACAGCATCTACAAAACACTGAAAGGAAATGCAGTGAGCTCTCAGTTTTGAGGATAAGCTACATTCAGGGCTCCACAGTGAAAGCATCCTTTCAGAATTAAAGCAATGTAAATATGTTTGATAATTTGTTGTGAAGCATCCTTTGTCTTAGAAAAATCTGGCAAACTATTTGGATCGAAGGGAATGCCAGGAAATATAAAACTGGATATTCTATAGGGAATGAAGAACAGACGCTGAGGAGATGACTTGGGGTCACACTCAAGTCTGGATCCCCAGAACCCATGTTAAAAGACAATTGAAGTGGGGGAGCTTGTAAGCCCAGCTCTGGGGAGGCAAACACAAGCTGCCCTTGGAAAGATGCTGGCTAATTAGTCTGATCAAACCAGTGGGAGACCCTGTCTCAAAAATAAGATGTAGGTTGTAATGTCTTGTAGTCCTGCTTACTTCCTGTCCTCTCTCTGTGTTCTGATCTGCAAAGATGTGAAGAGTGCCAACCACACACTCCCACTGCCACGGTGAGCTGCGCCTCCTCAAACTGTGAGCCAAAGCAAATCCTTCCATCTTAAGTTGCCTGTGTTTGGAATTTGATTGCAGTGACAGGAACTGTAACAAATGTTGTGTGTCTGTTCAGACCCGGAACTAGACAAACCGTCTAGTGGCTTTGATCAAATGCTCTAGCAAATGGAGCTGAAGGGACAAAGGGACAACTCCAGAGTATAGTCCATCGTGGTGGCAAGAACTTGAGATGAGTGGCCGTGTTGCTTCCTCCATAAGGAAGGAGAGGATGATGGTCGCTGGAGTTCAGCTTGTTCTTTTTTATATGAACTCTGGGCTCTAAGCCCGGGGGTCTTCCCACCTCAGCTAACCTAATCAAGATCATCCCTCCCAGGCATGCCCAGAGACCTATCTCCTGTCAAATGAATATCTTGTCAAATTAATAATTACATCAACAGACATGGGACACTCAAAAAGAAAAGGCATGGCATTTGAAGAACCACTCAGCTGCCAGCTCTTTAGACAACCGTCTGTCCCCAGTTTTGATATATAGTGTTTCATAATCCCTGTTCTGACATGGCTGATTTCTAGGGATAATTGTGGTGCTGGGAGATGCAGATGCTTGATGCTGTGAGGGAGGATGAGCATAACATGAGAACAAACCATTTTTCTGGGGTATAAAATTCTCAATAAATGAAAAAAGTTGCAAAGTATAAAACACTTTTTTTTAAAGTGAGCAAATTATGGAAGAAATCAAAGGCTTAAATATCTCTAGAAAAAAATTCCAAGTTCTTAGGAATCAAACATTGTGTGTGTGTGTCCCCCAGAAAAGATCAAAAGGAAAAAGCAAAATAACAAGAAAAAACCAAGAACTTGACTAATGAGACTTACATAATCCCACATCAAAATGACCATAGTAACCTTTAGATAGGTCAACCAGTCACATACACAAAGCAATGGCCAACTGAGTTCAATCCTAGTCCAAAGAAATAGGTGACACCGATGAACTGAATTCACTCTATGAATGCAAGAATGGCCTCAGATGGAAAAATCCATCACAACCATTCACATTGCTAATGGAGTATGGATGAACACTGTGTGATTATCTTAATAGATGCAGAAAAGGCATTTGACAAAATTCAATATCCATTTATGATAGAAAAAAACAGTAAAACAAATTCTCATGGGCTTAGAAATAGAAGAGAGCTTTCTGGACATGATTAGTAGAATCTATGAAATCCCACAGCTATGATGATACTAGTGAAAGAAGCTTCCCCTGAACCCCACCCCTAAGCGCCACCCCAATAAGACATGTTATAGAAATTAAAAGCTGTGGTTACCTACACTGGAATTAAAGAGTGAAACTCTTTAATCATGGATTGTTCTTAATACCCCACTACATCCACAAACCCAGCAAATAAAATTAATGAGAAGTTTAAATGTGATCACAAGACACGGCAACATCTATATTTTAACTGTAATTTTGTATTCTATAAACAGTTTAAAGGTATTTTTAAAGATTAAGTTTCCAGAGAATCAAAAAAATTCAGTTTAAAAAAGTGAATAATGAGATGTTTAGATTAATCATTTCATGTACCTACTCAAGTATTCCCTCAGATACAAACACATAAGAATAACAAACAACATATACACAAGCTCCTTAGCTTGCAATTATGGCATGCTCCTTAGATAAATTAAGAAAGACCTAAATAAGTTTTTAAAATACTATATTCAGGTCACAGAAAAGCTGAATATTGTTATGAGCCATTTTTACCCAAATTGATCTGAAAATTCATAGATACCTGGTTAAAAATCTCCGTAGTTTTCATTTCCTAAAATTTAGTTAAAAAAAAAAGAAAAAGCTGGTCTCCTGGGCCAACGGGGCGATGGTTTAGTCTCAGCACTTGGGAGGTAGAGGCAGGTGGATCTCTGAGTTTGAGGCCAGCCTGGTCTACAGAGCGAGTTCCAGGACATCCAGGACTACACTGAAAAATCCTGTCTCAAAAAGCAAAAACAAGACAAACCAACCAAACAAATAAAACTCCAAAAACAAAAAACAAAGGAATGCAAAGGTTTTTCTACAATTATTTTTAAAACTTAAAATAAGAAGACTCATCCTGCATGATTTCAAGCATATTAAAGTCATAAGGTCGGGTGGGCGCTGGTGTTCAGTGGCAGACAGACATCACAGAAGTAGAATGAGTACCAAGGAATAGGCTCACCCGCCCCCTTCCCCGCACACACAGCATAACTGGGGAAGGAAAGGACAAACCTGCACCAAGCGGTGATGGGAAAACACCCAGAGTTTTGCAGTAACCGCATGAATGCCACAGTTGGTGGCAAGTGGCACACTGGGGCCACCCTTCGTCAGCAAGAAGGGTAGGTCCCACCCACAGCAGTGCAGTGAGGCTCAGTGTACAGGGTACAGACACAGTGGCTGCCTGTGTGGTGAGGCCAATCACATGGACTCCTGGAAAAGGCAGCAAGGAGATCAGTGGCTTGCCTGGGGACAGGGCTAGGGGAGCAGCGGGTTGCAAAGGAGAGGAGACTGTGTGGGAATGAAGTGGGTATATGCATTTGCCAAAACCCATTGAATTTCACACTTTAAATTAGAACTTAATTGGGCATAAGCCGTGCCTCAATTAAAGCAATTAGATGTGTTAAATGAAAAACCCCAAACAAAATCCAGAGAGGCGGTCGTTCTCATAGACTTGGGCATCGGCAGGAGAGTCTCTTCCTGCTGTTCACACGGCCTTGTTGGACTCTTTGGCCATGTCTTGACAGAGGCAGATCTGTATGCCACACCTGCTCCCTCAGGTACCTGGTTCTAAGATAATGTGCTCCACACCTGGTGGCTCTAGATGCTTCTGAGTCCCTCCTGGGAGAGCAGAACCGCATCTGTGCAGCGTGGGTTTCATGTTATTTGCATTTCTCCATAACACAGCCAGGCCATAGACCTATAAGTGTGCGAGCATACGTAGGTGCTATATGCATATGCATGTGTATACCTTATGAAAGTATGTACACACAGACAAGTGTGTGTGGGCACATGTCCATGTTTTAACATGTGTGTCAGCCCTTCTCAGTAGAGCACTAGGTTAATTGTTGTGTTTTTCCTCTTGGCCGCTTTACTCCACTGGTATTGATCAAGCTATCTCTGCTTATTAATTGGGGGATCCATTCATTCTGCATGCAGACCTTGAGTTCGAAAAACTTATAGTTACACTAAGGTGGCCATAGTGATGCATGGAGGCCTAGGGGACGCCAGACAAGGACCATTGCAACCTTACATTTCTTAGAACATGTTACGTATGTATGCAGTGTGTGCACAGACCCATATGTATATAAATATATAGTATATTTATATAATTATTATAATATTTAATATATTATAAATTATAAAAGAGAATTCCTTGTACTGTGAGCATTGTCAGGATTGAAGACCTGTTAGGAACCCCTCCTTTGGTTCCAGGGCCTGTGCCTTTTTCCATAACACAGTCACATATGTGCTACACATATGTGCTACACATGTACCTGGGTGTAGGCATATGTATGTGCTACACAATTATGCTCATGTTAAATGTATGAAAGTATGCATACACAGACAAATGTGTGTAGGCTTGTGCACACATGCCCACGTGCACATTTACCTGATCACATATGCATATATATGTTTCATGCATGGAATTGTGCTTTTATGTACCTGTATATGGGTCCTAGTGTGCACACATGTTTAGTCTTGTGTGTGCATGTGTGTGATTCATTTGTGCAGTAAGATGCAGCATTTCTCCTAACAAAATAAGTGATGTGTGCTGCAAAACCCAGCTGCTTCTGGGAAATTCTGAGCCTTGAAAGAAATTATAATCCATCCTGATGGAACCTGGGGACCCTGGCAAGGAACATCACCTAACCTCCAGGGCTCAGGCACTCCTAAGTTTGCAGGAGGTTTCTGAGGCCCCCTATGCTGGTGAGGGTATGTGGCAGACACACATGCCTGAACTCTAGGACCAGCATGGCTGTGGTGTTTCCAACCCATGTCGGAGAGCTGGTTGGAGGGCGTGGCCATCTACCAGGCCCCAGCAGGCTATGAGTGATTATTGTAGGCTACCCCCTGATCTTTGAAGCCAAGAAGGCTCTGGCACACTTGAAATATCAGAACCTGGGAAGTCAGACACCCTCAAAAAAGACAAGAAAGTGGATAGGACTATGGAGAGGCCAAATTCTAAGTGGGAAGGGGAAGAGTAATCGTCCAAGATGACAAGGTGTGACAACCACCCAGGAAATGATGCTGGGATGGGTTCTCTTGTGCTTGGAGAAGCGGCTGCCACTTTGTACAGGTCCTGCCCTGTTACAGCCATTTTATCTACAATTGCCCAAACCCTGACTCCCTCCTCTCCATCCCAGCCTCTCAACGATCATTGATTCAAAAGATGCTTCTTGCTTTCACTGAGGAATGTCACTGGAACCTGTATTTAGCTCTCATTGACTAAAACATTCGGTGACTAGCATGAGAATTTGACTTCTATGAAGTTCTCACACTCTGCTGCTCTGACTGAGGTGTGGCACTGGAGACCGCACAGACAGGCTGGGGGCTGGGAGGTTCATTTCCCAATCAAAAATCAGCCTGATGAAGGTCAGTATGGCCTTGACCAAGCACTATCACACTTTGGAAGGAGATGTGGGTTTAATTGAACAGCTCAGCCCAGCAGGCCAGTAATTGATTTCGTGTAACGGAGGGACGCGGGGGAAAGAGCTTCTGGAGAGCCAGAATCTGCACAGATGGCCACTGAAGCCACTGGTGAGGGGACCGGAATGTCAGCAGCATTCCCAGCAGGACTGTGTTGTCATCGTAGGACCTGCCTCAGTGATTTCCTGGGGCCTTAGTCAATTAACAGCTTTAGAATCCTTTCACTGGACCAGAACAGTAGGTATGTGCATGGGTGTGTACACGTATACTCATGCATGCATTTTGAACTCGTGTGAATTTGTGTGTATGCTTATGTGTTTCTGTGTCTCTGTGTGAATCTTGTGTGTGTGTGAGTTTTGAACATGTGTGGGTCTGTGTACATGTGTATATGTGAGTGTACCTGCTAGTGCAGGTGTCTCTATAGAGATCAAAAGTCAATGGCGGGTGTCCTCCTCAATCACTGTCCCCTCTTAGCTTTAGACAGTGTCTCTCATTGAACCTGGAGCTTGGTCATTCCACTCTCCTTGTTAGTGAGCCCCAGAATCCTCCTGTCTCCACTTCTCCACTGCTAGGATTATGTTCATGCCACTGTACCCACCTTGCATGGGGGATCTGTAATCAGGTCCTTATGGTTGCACAGCAAGCTGTTACTGACCAACTCACCTTCCCAACAGAAAGACTGAGCAATTATGATGGCATAACTTGGGACCTCTTCAAAGTCCAAGTCCATTATCCTTTGTTGGAATTTGCCGGGCGAATGGAGAAGCCCGCACTCTGAGTCTCTTTGTTCTAACTAATAAAGCAAGGCTTTGCCAGGCGCTGCATCTGATGCACCTGTAGCAGGGCCTTGTGTAATCAAGGCCTGTGTGCATTAGGCAAAGCCTGATTCGTTTCAGCTGCCAAATCCAATGCAGTAAAACCAGGACTTTCATTCTAGATGTCTTCACAAATTACCAAGAGAACAGTGAACCCCAGAGCATTGCTTCTGTCTCATGGGCTGAACTCCTTGTAGCCACTCCCTCTGGCTCACAGGGCTTCAGAGTCCACGGGGACCTTTTCTCATGCTGGGTCTGAGCTGAGGTTTGAAGATGACAGCATCCAAGGGATGTCTCAGTCACACACATCATCAGGAGGTTCATCTTTAGGGGCGGGACAGCCGCCTCCAGTCTGAGATGTCTGAGACCTGCAGGACTCTGCCTGGACCTTGCATCTTAAGGTGAGATGATGAAAGAGAGGTGTCAGGAGCAATCAGCTGGGAGCTGGCCACCCAGAGGATGATGGAAGCCAGGAATCATCAGGGATGTTAAAGTGACAATCAGTGCTAACCTGTGGGTCTACAGCGGGAGATCCTCAATCTTCACCAAGGAAAGTGTTTTCTTCACCAGCTGAGAGCAGGCCTGAATTCAGGGGCCCGAAAAGTCATGTCTGCCTTGACTGCAGATGGGATCTTCAGGGAAGAGTGTGAGGAAAACACCGGCAGGACCGGATGATATGAGCATCCGGCAGAGTTTTAACGTTGGCAAATTGGAGAGAGAGCAGACACTTCACCGCAACTTGCCTGAGGAGGGATTCCAGTAAACAGTCTGTGGCTGACTGGGAAAGGTGTCAGGCCTCAGGGAGAGGCTACTGTCCACTGATAGACCAGACCCAACTGGGAGCAAGGAGCAAGGAGCTAGGAAAGATGCTCCTGGGCAGCACCCTTTGGTGTCTCATGTCCTAGGACTCACTGCCCTTGGATTTGGGGCTGAGAATTGTGATGCTGGTCTTCTCTAGGTACCGAGGACAATTCCCTGAGAAAGACTGTTGTAGAAAAAACTCCAAGTCACAGAACTGATGGTGCACAAAGGGTTTGTTAATAGACTCACTTAGGAGACATTACACACACCAAGTAGAATTTAACTAAGAGAGAGAATGGCAGCCCTAGAATACTCCAAAGACAAGCATGGCGCTAACCAAGATTGCTGGAGGTAAGTAAAATTTACAGTGCTGGGATGCAAATGGTGGTTCACCAGGATTGACCAGCCATTAACTGGCAGCTCAAAGAGCAGCCCCAAGGCACAGCAAATGTTAAGTCTTGGCCTGCTATCAAGCCCTGGTTCTCTTCTTGAGAAAAGTGTAATTCTGACAGGTGGGCAAGACGATCCTGGGTAGTAGCTCCTGGAAAAGGAGCCCAGGTGTACTGCAGAAATAACCCTGGCAATATCTTTGCTATGAAAATCTCCCATCTGCCCAAGTGTCCAGACTTGCAGTCCTCTGTCCCTGTTTAAATTGTTCAAAGTGTGACCCAACACCAGGACCTAAGAGATTTAAGGATGGCAACTTACGTGGAATGGATAAGGTGCTTATAAGTCAGTAAAATCTATTCGAGGCTGATTCTTATTTGGGTGTTAGCCCCAGTCAGCGGTGAGCTTCAGTAAAGAGTGGATAGGGAGAAAGGTGCTGGCATATTTGCCTCTGCAGAGAAAAGCCTATCACAAAACCATGTGAGGTGGCTTGCTTTGGACAATACAGGGTTAGGAACACATCCCTGTTTGACCCGATCATCTCCCCTTCCTCTGCTGTGAGGGTGTGTGCTTACTTTCTCTTTCTTGTTGGTGTCCACATAAGCAGGTCTCTAGGGCAGGAACTAACTGATTCGGTGGCAGAGGGACCCAGCCAGCACAGGATGTATACTTTGGTATGTCCTCTCCCTCCTGGAGCACACTGCTCTATGTGGTGTAGCTCCGAAACTGCAGGCCACAGCCACACACCCTGCAGAGCCATGCCTCTCAGGATGCACATCTGGACTGAGGTCATCCCACATCTGCATTGAGGTCATCTCACACCTGCATTGAGGTCATCTCACGAACTCAAAGCCAATGATGAGGAAGTTTTGGGTCTTCATATCTGTGGACTCCTGAGCCTGAGCTGGAGATGAGGAGCTGCCTGGGAGAGGATCCAGGAGCCTGAGGAGGATGCTCACACAGGCACATCTAAGGCTCTGCTGTGAGTCAAGGCCACTCATCCCTGCAAATCCAGAGAAGCTTCTGGAGATGAAGAGGGGGAACCAACAATGACTGAGACCATCCTCAGGGCCATGTGGTATTTTGAGGGGTTGTGTGTACAGCTAAGACCCTGAGCAATCCGTCGGAAGAGGCACTTGCAGAGGCGCCCTTGTGCCATCCAGGAGTCCGCATTTCACAGAGGCTGAAGGCATGATCACTACTTCAAGTTACCCGGAGGCCCTTCCTGCTTTGTCAACACGGAGAAACAATTTCCCTTTACAGTGGACCCTAAGAGCCACCAAATGATAGGCTTTTTATTTTGTTTTAGGCTTTTGGGTTAAACATTAAATCAATAAAGCTGTCACACCAGGGGCTGGATGTTTTAAAACTCAGAATAAATCCAGGAGCCCCTGAGATGACCAAGTGGGCTTGGCAGCTGGTCACAGATATCACTCACGGAACTTTCTCAGGGAGTGCCACCAGCCGACTCCAACCCACGCCCACAGCCATCCAAGGGGTTCCCCTGCTGACGCTCACCCTCACCCACAAAGGTTTTACTAAAAGCTTCTTTAGATTTACTCTGGGAAAGGGGATGCTCCTCTGGAGAGTGAGGAGAACAGAGTCGCCAGCTCCTCTGAGAATGAGTGCCAGTGAGAAACCCTGGGGAAACTGAGGCCAGGATTACAACAAAGGACTCTTCTGGGCACCAACCTCACACCTGTGCAGGCCGCTGGCATCCAGCCCTGAGTTTACGACTGCTGCGCTCTGTTGAGAAGTCAGAACCTGCAATGTGAGAAGAACCCTTGGACCAGCTTCAGGATCCCAGGGAAGAACACGGACACTTTGTAAACTTGCCAAGCTGATGAAGGAGCTGGTGCTCATGACTGCAGGTGACCGTGCCTTGGCTTGCTGTGCTTAGAGCATCTAGACGGAGTTTCCAAAGCTTTGGGGCCCTAAAGACCAACATGCATCATCATCAACAGAAACAGTGCATGCTGGGATGTGTGCTAAGAGTCCCCGCAGAGCCCAGGTGGGAAGGGCTATTCAGTAGATGACTTGATGCCACAGCACAGGAAGAACCTGCTGACATGCCTGAATCTTCTCCACCAGCTGCCCCAGGGGAATGTGGACAAGCCCCTCCTCCACCTTGCTTTAAGAGCTGGAGCAGGGAGGGAAATCCTTGGCTTCCTTCAATTCAATTAAGAACTATTAATTGGGTTCCTAAGATGTTCAAAGCTGTGTCCTCGGTAATTCAATTATTCGCAGGTTTCCTTTGAATGGCTCACGCCTTATAAAGGAAACAAAAGGTAATTGGCAGTTTTTAATTTGCAAAAGCTTGCTCCAAGGTAGTGGCTGCGAGATAGGAGGACCAGATGAAGGAAGCTCAGCCAGCCTGGACTTCTTCCTACAGGAGCCTGGGATGGGTGCAGCAAGTCTGTCTGAGTTCAACATCGCTTCTCATGGCTTAGTCACCTACCAGGTGCCAGGGTACCCTTTCTTAGAGACTCTAGTTCTTCACTGATGGCTTATGTCCAAACCCTCAGCTGTGCATGAGGACTAAGTGAAGCCTGTATTGAAGGATTCTGTGACTCCCTGTGAGGGGACACTCCTTGTGTGCACAGACATTATTTATCAGTAGGTAAAGAGGTTTGAGTTTTATGAATTGCTATCCACGTCTCTCTTAAGATGAGAAAGGGACTCCTCCAGTCACACTGGATTTGAGCACAGTTCTCGGTTCTCACTACCGCTTGCCTGTCTGTCCACTGAGATGTCAATCAGGCCTGTTGTGTGGATGTGGGCTGAACAGTGCTGCGGATTCTCCGAGCCTTACGAGGGAGTGGCTATGCTGAGCAAGTGAACACAGCAGCACCTTGCCTGGCGCCTGCCCTTCTCTCTGTGGAAACAGAACTTAATGAGTGCTATTCCTTCATCTGAGAAGCAGATGAAATGCGCTCTCTGTGTGCTTGTTGTAGAGGAGTTTGGTCGTGTGCAGGTTGTTACTGCAAAAACACAGCTCTCGCCTTAAATGGAATGAGATCATTCACTCTGGAGCCAAACATGGGGGACCGTGACCCAGGAACAGATTCAGGTGACCCACATTCCATGCTCTGATATGGAAACACTTTCACAAGGCTCTATGTAATAGTAACAGAACAAAGAAAACCATGAGAATCCCTGGTGTGGACCTAGGGTAGGTGGACTGTAACAAAGTGGAAAGTCTTTGTGATAGGTCTCAGTCACTGGCTGACAACATCCTTATTTTGGGTTGGCAAGAAGTTAAGATTGTTAGTAAATGCCAAAGGATCTCTCCTATAATCACAGGACAGATGTTAGTCCAGAGACAGAAGTAGGCGGTCAATGGATTTAAGAGAGCTGAAAAAATAGCCTAAAATAAATGGCCCTAGACTGGTAACACGGCAACATCTCTATTGCCCATAGTCACAGGACAGCCTTCTAGAATCATTAACACAGATTTAACTCCTTCCTCCCGCCACCATCTCAGTTACAAGGTGTTGGAACCATTGCTTATCCAGACACAGGAAGAGTGGTCACCACCAGCTCCAGGCATAGGCCAGCTTCACTGGTCCCAAGGACCAGGGGCAGTGTCCTTCAAATCAGAGTCCCTGGACTCTAGATGACATTGACCCTTTCTGCCATGTCAGGGAAAAAGAAAACTGTCTTAGCTTTTCCAGTGGCCGAGCTACACAGCACAGGTTCTCCACCAGAACTAAGGGAGGAGGAGACACCTTCCAGGACTTGGCTCAAACCAACTTCCAGGAAAGTCAGTCAGGGGAAGGAAGGAAAAGGTCAAGGGGCTGTGTGAGTTCTATGGCTAACTTGTAGTTATTTGGGGAAAAATACAGCAGAAAACTAGACAAAGCAAATCCCTAAGCAACAGGCTCTTCTTCCAACTTCAAAGAGACAGCTACCTGAGGACCCTAAGACACTCACTGGGAAGGTGACAGGCATTTGGGGTGTTCTGGGGGCTGCCACATTGGAGGTGTCCTGCTAGATTTCAGATATGCAGTCAGGACCCCACCCCCACACTGTGCTGTCTCCTCCAGTTCCTCCAGCAGCAGACAGAGCAGGTAGGCACACACCCTTCTCATCTGTGGAGCAGGGTTGGGTTCCACAGCACAGTTCAGGAGAATGTTGCCTGCGCCGCAAGAGTTC